>NC_072767.1:20790396-21106780 GCF_022539595.1 Amphiprion ocellaris | reverse complement strand
ATATATATTTATAAGTCGTCTCAGGGCACTTCACATAGTAAAGTCAAGACCTTACAAAACAAAGCAGTCCAAATATTCCTTTTGTGCAGCTCTTTGGTAACATTGCAAGAAATAATTCCGGCAGGACCAGGCTCAGGGAGTTGGCCATCTACCTTCAACCAGTTAGTGAAGGTAAAGAGGAGAAAGAACAGGATCGCAAAATAGAAATTAGACAAACAACAAACAAGGGACCAGTAAACTCTGGGGGATTTGGTGAAGTTTGTGTAGCTCCGTAGCCACAGGAACCTGCCAAAGGGAAAAACACAAACTACAGAAGAGAGAAGACATAAAGATAATGATGTGCAGTAGTGGCATATAAATGCATCGATGCATGGAGAGAGTAGAGTACAGGAGAGGTGCTCAGTGCATCATGGGAAGTCTGCAGCAGTCTGGGCCTCTAGCAGCATAATTAAAGGATACTTTGGGGTCTTCTGAGCTGAGGTCAACCTATGAAATGTCATCAAAACTACAGGTCCTTCTAAGGAGATACCTCAGTGTCATTCCTAGAAAGATTTTCTATTTAGGGTGGAGAACTGAGAACTTAAACATGTTTGTAAAAACTATTATTCTTCATAATGTATACAATATTAAGTTCACCAATGACCCAGCAAAGTGTGACATTTCTTATTTAAGCTAATGTAAGTCATGGCAGACTTGGCAAGAACCCTATAAGCTCTATCAAAGAGGAAGATTTTAGGCCTAATCTAAAGGTAGAGAGGGTGTTTGCCTTCTGAGCCCAAACTGGGAGCTGATTCCTCAACAGAGGAGCTGATAACTGAAGGTTTGGCCTCCTGTTAAACTTCTGGAGAGTCTAGAAAGTAAACCTGCAGAGCGAGGGGCTCTGTTAGGATAATATGGTACTGTGAGATCTTTAAGATACGATGGAGCTTGGTCATTCAGGGCTTTGTACATGATTTTGATATATGAGATTTTAAATTCTATTCTGGATTTAATAGAGAGAGAATGAAGAGAATCTAATCTGGGAGAAATATGATCCCTCTAACTGGTTCCTGTCAGAACTGCTGCTTTTCAGGGAGTCACTAGGACATCCTGATACAGTCTGGCCTAGAAGTAACAAATGCATGGACTACTTTTTCAACATATATAAAACATAAGAAATTATTTAGTGTTAATTTAAAATAATTTCAAAAATGTGCTTAAACATTAGAGCATTGATTTAATAAAAAAAAAAAAAAAAAGCTAATTTTGTTGGTCTTGGATGAATGATTCTTAGAAAAAAGCAACTGAACAGACGAAGAGGACGGATTCCATCTGGATCTCAGTCTGTTTCTCAGTCTTTGTTACGTCACCTTGTCTTCCCTGTCGCTCCAATAAACTGCCCATGCATGCACACAAAATAAATGAAGCTGAAATCATTTGAAAACGGCCTTCAGCGAATTATACCCACTGTGTTTTTGTGCTCAGCCCTCCGACAAGCTAAATTTATCACGTCACGCAGTTTGCAATGGAGAAGGAACGTAGGCAATTTATTTGATCTCTTGTCTGGGACGTGGGGATCAGGCTATTTCACAGTGATAAAGAAAAGATGATGATAAAAGAACGAAAGGAGGGATAATAATTCACCAAACAGTTTTATTAATATCCTGTTCCTCTGTCAGCCTCCGAGGAATATTTCATCAATTTTAGCAGCCTATAAATTGAACTGAATGGAGTATTAGTCCTGAAATGCCCTCTTATTCAAGACGACAACACTATCTGTGTTATTGCATGGAAACATAGAAAGCAATTTGTGAGTCCAAAGTCATATTATGTTGTAGATTTCATTTAAATATGCTGATTCATTTCACTTTTTTCAGCCAGTAGCATTTGTGTATTTACAAAAGTGTAGGATCCAAGTGAACTATTCTTTTTAGGGCTTTTAACAGTCTATATACAGATGTTCAGTAGGTCATAGCTGCAGCATGTAGCACTCGTTGCTGAAACATGTATTGAAAAAGTAAGAAGGAGCTCCAAAAACAGAAACAGGCTTTGCTGACTAATGCTGCGAAGTGTGCTTAGATATGAGGGCTTTATTTAAGCAGGTGATGATGAGCTCAGTGGTGAGGAGGCAGAAACATCAGAGAGCGGTGAGCAGGTGCTTTGTCACGCTCAGCTGCCCTGTGCTGTGAACTCGCTAAATGAATTACCTGAATGTTTCTGTTAACCTTGGAGTTTCAGTGTTAGAGCCCAGCTGCAAGTTTAACTGTCTGATCGCTGCACAAACATTTAGAGTAGTTGAAGTTAAATTTCCCTGAAGTCTTTGAGAAAATGGTTGCATTTTTTTGAGTGTGAATGAGTAAAATATGTATCTAAATGTGATAACTGTCCTTTTTGCGGTATAAGGCATATAATATTTGATATCCAGCCCAGCTATAAATATGATTAGTTTACTGCTCTACAGTCTAAATAAACATGTGAACATGGCTGTGACTGAGAGGATGCTGCGGGAGGAAGCAGAAATCAGCACAGATTCAATCAGAGGAGCATTATTGAATGTTATTGTGTGACTGTGAAGTAAAGTAGAGGACAGTACATGATTCATATGATCAAGTTGGACTTAATTGAAATTATGCATAATCTCATTACAATAAAGCAAATGAATAGCAGTATGTTGCAATATTTGAACTAATTCTGATAGTAAAAGCACCACTAAATCATTTTAGTCAGGTGATGATCGCTGTGTAAGTTCAGCCTTCTGCACACGCAAACATCAGGAGGAAAACTAGTTTTATTGCTCTACTTTTTAGCCCAGCACAAACAATACAAGTCAACAGATTGTGTTTTTTTTGTTTGTTTGTTTAATTAAATATTTGTCACTCAGCCAACATGTTGTATTAGTTTGAATGTGGTGTATCAAACTGGAGCTGCTCAACAACATATTCCTGCTTTTTCTTGCCTTTCTGCCCCCGATTCATCTTAAACACAGCAGAATACAAACACACTCTGTCGCTGAGAGCATCGACATGCATCAACAAGCATCTGTTGGCTTTATTCATCTATTTAAACCAGCCTGAAGCACGTTTAGCCGCAAACCATATGCCATGCTTGGGTTTTTTTTCACCCTGCACAGGTTTGTGTTTGTAGAAACGGCACAGTACTGTATGTGGAATACAAGACACACGTGCATATTGCTAGGATCTTTGCTCAGCTGTAGATGAATGTGTCTTATTGCATACAGTACTAATCAGTCTCTTTCAGTTGCTCTCCCGGTGCTCCCCTTCCTCCCTCTATAAGTCATCTCACTTTCATTCTCCTCAGCTCCCCCCTCCCATCCTCGCTTTCTCCCTGCTATATTCACTCGACTCTCTAAGTCTTTTCTCTCATGCCCTTATCCCAGCCGTCCCCGCCTTTCTTGCTGTTATCCTCCCACTTACTTCCTTCTCTGTTTTTCACTCGGGTTTCTTACCAACACTCCTTCCCATCATCCCCCCCTGCCTCCGTCTGCATCTCCTCTTTAACTGATGGGAAGCAGGTGCTGTTTTCTCACCTCATCTCTGCACTTCCTCCCTGTTGTTCGGTTGCCACGGTGTCAAAGTGGCAAGAACATCGAGGGAGTTGAGTGAGAAATGGAAAGGATGCCCCGTGATACATTTTGTGTGTAATCAGAGAAAACTCACAGATGTCACAAATGCATGTTTTCAGAGGGGAATTGTGTGAAGAATAAGTTCTTTATTGTCCATTTAGCTCTTTGGCAATGCAGAGATGTCAGCTTCTCCTTGGTGGTAAAGTATTTCAGGTTTTAGTTTTAAGAAGTTTTAAGCAAAAATAAGTTTATGAAAAAAAACTCGGAAAAATAATTAAATGAACGTATTCCCACCAGTTAAAAAAATAAAATTTATTTACTGGTTTAGATAAAGTTGCAAACATTATTTTGATGGTTTGGGTTGACATAATAATGCTGGCAAGTGCATCAACATAATATTATGTATAATTTAGACTCAAATTAGATAGATAAACTTTACTGTCTGCCCCAAACGGTGGCAGAAATTCTCCTTTGACAAGGCTCCAAAAATAAAATGCAACACCTATCATAGCACAGTTAAGACACAAGCTCGCAAAGTACAGACGTGTAAAGGAAATGTTAAAAAGAAACAGCAACCGATTTTTAAAAAAAAAGTGCTTTTCAGTGTCTCATTTAATTTTGTTCAGGGTGGTTATTGCAGTGGGAATAAAGTATTTTTTATAGATGTTTTTGTGGGCCAGTGGGACTTTGTAACGTCTGCCTGATGGAAGTAACTGGAAGGAGTGATGGAGGGAATGAGAGGGTCCTCTGTGATCAGGGTGGCTTTCCTGATCACAGAGCCGTAATACAGTTCAGAGACATGAGTTTGTGGTGAAACAATGATTTTGTTCAATTTTTCAATTCAATTCAATTTTATTTATATAGCGCCAATTACAGTCAAATTGTCTCGAGACGCTTTACAGAACCCATATGCCTGACCCCCAGAGCAAGCCAAAAGGCGACAGTGGCAAGGAAAACACCCTTTTAACAGGGAAAAAAACCTCGAGCAGAACCCGGCTCTAATGTGGGGGGACCCATCTGCCTGCTGGCCGGGCGGGTTGAGAGGGACAGAAGAGGTAGGGAGGTAGAGATAGAGGGGTAGAGGTAGAGATAGAGGGATACAGATAGAGGGGTAGAGATAGAGAGGTGGGGGGGTGGGACACAAGGACCATAAAACACAGCCACACATTTTGTTGGCCTTAACAATACGAGAGAGTTTTGTTTTGTGTTTAGTGGAGAGGGAGCTGTACCAGGATGAAATGTTGAATGTGAGGATGGATTCAATGAGTGAAGTGTAAACCAGAAATAAAATGCCTCTGCTGACGTTAAAAGTCCTCAGTTTCCTCGGCAGGTGAAGGCGCTGTTGTGCTCTTTTGTACACCGAGTCAAGTCTTCATTAGTTGAATCAGAACTAAATTCCAGCTGAGGCATCTTAATGAAATTTGCTTGATGACTTAATTTCTCTTCACTTTGAGTTAAGAATTTCAAGTTCCCTCTCCTATCTTCACATGCAATGACTGGGTAGATCTGGTAGTCAAAATTAATTTTGATTATAGAAGAAAAGCTAATTCTGCTAGCTTAATTTAGTTGATTGGTTGAACATACTGTAATTTCAATAGGTGTTGTCATTACTCAATTATATATAGCTTTCACATTTCTCACGGCCAACGTGCTGTTTAGTGTCTTGCATTTTGAGGTGCTGGGTTCTGCCACTACCGGATCAACTTTCAGGGATTTTGAGTCATTCTGTGCTGCAGATGGGTTAATTGCATTAAAATTTTCAATCAGATTAATCATGTTGATGGATTAATCCACATTAGTGTGTTAATTTTGACAGCCCTGGGGTTAATTTATAGATTTAAACTGTGTTGTGCAATCATGTTTAGTTATTTTGTTTCTGTTTACGTGCTACATAGATGCCTGTTTTTTTTTCATCAGATTACCTTTTTTAAAATGCAAACAACAGTACATTTTATTTTGTATTGGGTATAGATGTATAAAAATGTACCAACTTACAGATGTGAAAAGTGAACTTAGACAAGGTTGATGCTGTTTTTATGACATTTTTATGTAAACAGCACATATTGTACCAGAAATTGGCCCACTCTGATAAATAGGCTAATATATTGTCCAGTGTTGGCTTATTGTAAATATATTCTATTAGTTTACATATAAACAGGCATCAACTGTCACGTATAGTGTCAATTATATGTTGTAAGAATTCAAACTGTGACCATAATACATTTTCACTCGTACCATTAGGTCTAATGACTCTGGACTAATTACACCTGTAGAGTGCATATATACACCAGATCAACCTCCTCTCCTGTCAGTCAGACGCTGCAGATTGCTTTGATGCTTGGATGGTGAGGGAGGGAGAAAAAACGGTCAAAAACCGACGCAGACACCTCACCTCGTTTCATAACTAAAATTTAAATCGGTCTGATGTCTGCTTAAACAACGTACATGTTGCATTTCAGTAAATGCTAGTTAAGAACACATGGGCCTATCTGAGATCAGCTGGCTAGGTGCTAAACTGAGCAAGCTGGAAGTTAAACTGTGAAACTATCTAGCGTGATTTGAGCAATATCAAAGCAACTCAAATTACACCATCACTAGGAAATGCAAGCTGTTTATCATTGCCTAGCAATAATATAATGACTGCTTTGTTAATTTAACAGTGTTGAAAGAAAATTAATTTCCTCTTAGTGTTATTAAAAAGAGTGGCCCATGCATAGTAATATTCTCTCTTCTGAAGTGGTCGCCCATCTCAACCATTCCAGTATTTGATCCTGATCCACAGGAGAGTGCACTTACTGAAAGGTTTTACTGTCATCAGCAGGTAGGTGCTCTGTTGCTCAGAGCAGAAAGCTGTCTGCACAGATCAGACTTTGTTGTAGTTTAAGAACACTGTCAAACAATATTGATGTAAAATATCAATAGGCCTACTTTTTGTCTATAAATTGTTCTGATTTAAATGTAGACCTTTGTTTCTAGAAATACTTGTCTGTCACTGTTACTGATGTGGACATGCATGTGCACCCATGGCACTGAAACCAGAGAGCCCCTGCACAACACAAATTGCAGTTTACTCCTGCCTGTAAGTTGATAAGTACCATGAAATTACATTATAGAAAGGCAAATGACGGTAGGTTAGAGGTGATTTAGCAATAAAGTCTCCATTTGAAAGGTCCCACTCATGTATCTTGGTCAAAAGACATTTGTGTCAGGATTTTTGTTTATGGTATGTGTTGGAGGATAATTGTTGTCAGATTTAAAAAAAAAAAAAAAAAAAAAAAAGCAACTTTCAAATATCAATACACTACAAACCGTTCAACACAAAAGAACAGAATTTTTACATCCTAAAGACTGGACAGCTCATACTCCCCTGAACTTCCTCATATTAACTTGAAACAACATTTGAGGAACAAACCTGTGTGAGCATTTGCTGACACTCCACATGTTATATGTGCAAGCAACTTTTGCTTTACAAGTCATAGTTATGTTTTACGACCAGTCAGCCTCTAGTGGTCATGCAAGACAGCATCTAGTATTCCAGCAGGTTCCTAAAACATCTTTCAATGGACACATCCTTTTTGTGGCTGTAATAATCATGAGTGTAAAGGAAGAATTGAGGTGTTATAGAGTTATTTAGGGAGGAGGTTGAGGTTGACAGTTGGGTTAACAAAACACTGGACAGGAGACCACTGTTGAGCTCCCATTTCAACCTGATGGTCAGTGTTATGTCTTGCAACTGTGATGATTAATGACCCAAACGAAGGTCCTTGAACCTAATTAAACCTTTACCATAGCACTAAACAGTATGGAAGATCTTTGTAAGTTGTGATTTTCAGCTGCATATGTATGGCATATGCTCTGCTGTAGTCCAACTGCAATACACTTAATGGGTCAGAGGTATAGACACAGACAACCTGTATATTTGTTTAAGTGTGATCTGAACCTAACACTGCTTAGAGGAGAGGGTCCAAAGATCTTTTGTTTATAAAAATACCATGCTTCTTAGTGCTTTATTTCTTCTTTTGAACATCGGTGACTTTACCTCATACTTTTTGCTTTTCTGTAGAGGACAGTCATAAATCACAGACAGCAAAAGGGTATGTAAGGTAGCTGCTGGAACAAGTCCCCAGCACTGCTGTTTTATTTTATTTTTTTTTTGGTGTGGATGTTCTCATAAGGCCTTGACAGATGTGTATTATATGCTCTGATATAAATGTAGTGTTGACAAGGTGCAGCGGTACATTATCGTCTCTGTATTAATCTCATCCAGCAGCTGGAGCCTGGTGACCCGGCTGCTCTGTGTGCTCATGGAGGGGAATAATCATTGTTCTCATTGGTATGATGTGTATGTACAATACGTGAGATTAATGAGCATGTCACCCTCTCAGTACTTAGTGGTCCCAGGAAAACAAAGAGGCCACAGGAGTAGAGCTGCTAATGGCCTAATGGACTTCTGTGCTTGACCCATCCTGGTCCTTCCCCAGACACACACACACACACACACACACACACACACACACACGCACACACACACACACACGCACACACACACACACACACACATCGGAGCAGATGAAGGTCGTCTGAGGATAGCAGGTAGCGTACGTGGGAGGAATGAGTGAAAGCTGAGCACCTCAGGCTTTACTCTGGAAAGGTGTTTTAGCTGTCGGAGTCCTGTGTCTGTTATGGATCATTTAACCAAGATACAACGTTTGTAAAAGGACAGGGGGGTTATGATGTCTAGGCTTGAACGTTAGGCAGAGTATTAGGAACAGTATAATGGTGTCCATTTCCAAGCTTATTTTATGGTAGTTTTATTTTTTTTAATAAACGGCATCAGTTTTTATTTCTTTTTTGGCATCATAGTGCCAAATTATTCTGACTATTCTCAATATAGGAACTAGTTTCACAAGCTCTTTGTAAGTTTATTTTTTCTAGGAAAAGACAGGATCCCCACACTGCTGTGCTCCTTAACTTTAATTAAAAAAAAAAATAAAAAGAAATTGCAGTGCATTGTATTGTCATATAAGATCTTCACATACTTATCAGTGACAAGTGTGAACCCCCAGTTGCTTACATTGTTCACACTTTTTCCCCCCCGAAAGCTTAAACTGCTAAACAACGGTGCAAAAAGGAAGCAGCTTAATAACAACTAGTTCAAGAAGTGGAGATTTACATACCATAACCTTAAACAGCTTGTATCACAGTGACAAAGCTGACTGAGCTCGGTGACATTGCCATTATATGATCAGTTTGGATTTGAAGTGGCTATGTGGACTGTGATCAAATATCTGAGCTGATGCTTTATTGAAGTGCCGTTAAATAAAAATAGAATTTTACAAACATAGCAAAATATACTTCAACATACAAAATGAATATATTATCTGATGCGTTGGAGACAAACCCCAGAGAAACACTCTGGTGCTCAGTAGAGGTGGACAAGTTAACAAAATCTACCAACCAGCTGCTGTATGAACACACTTAAACTAAAGTAAAAATAATCACCCTTTAGTCCTGATGATGAAATTATGATTGTTTTTGATTGGATGGCACCACACATGCAGCTTTGCGACCGACTAACATGGTCATGAAAGTCTTTGCTTGCTAAGATACTTCATAACTTAATGGTGCAAGCAACTTTTGTAAATCTTACAGATACTAATAACTTAACACATAGACTCTGAGATGTATTTACAGACAGCTGGTGAAATGCAATTTGGTATAAGAAAAGAAATTAATGCGTAAAGTTGAAAAAAAAAAAGGCAGATGACTCAAGTTGTAGAAAGTTTCTTTTGTTGTATCCATGCCTTTCTGGAACTTTCTTTTCTTTGAAAATGTAAAGTGATCGAAAAACCTGGTCACAACTTTGACAAGCATGACTCATCAGACCAGTTGAATTGGTTCAGATTTTCAGTTCACACATAGCCCTGTCGCTTTTTCTTAGTCCATCAATTATCCCACTACCTCTTCTTTGTAAAAGAAGAAAGAAAAAGATGAAAAGAAGAAATGACTCATTCATGTATTCAACTTTTTTGTAATTATGTTGTTCTACAGACTCAAACTATCTTCCCGTAAGAGATCATGATTCATGAGCTGCAGTGGCGACTCCTACAATGGCCTCAGATTAGCTCCACGGTCAAATCGGTATGTCATGACTGACTCAAAAAACATGCACTTCATCAAGATGAAGGTTCATTAAAACCATCCAAAGCAAATTAGCCGGTGACAGTATACAAGCTGTAATCACTTCAAAGTCATAAGAGTTACACAGACATTGGCAGGGTTTTAGAATACTGCAGTCCTCTGCCAGCATCTCTGCTCAGTATCAGTGTTAAAGACGGTATCTAGTCTGAGATCTGATCGACCATTGTGCTGCCTTTTGTACACATCCTTCCTTCTGCTCTGGTATTTCTTCTGTGTTATATGTGATTTTTCTTTCTCTGTAGCCTTCTTGTATCTAATATCACCAAACTCCTTCCTTCCTTTATCCTCTCTGCTCTGTGGTTCAGTTCTTATCACCATTATATCTCACTTTGCCCTTGCGTTTCCACCACAATATCTCCTTCCAAAACTGTCATAAAAAAGTATTGTTGCCGCTGCCTTCTTACTTATGACTCTTGAGCTCTCCAGGCAAATATCTCTCAGCAGCATCGAAAAGCACTTTCAAGTGCATTACTTTCTCTGTTTATTTCCTTTTCTCTCTTTTTCATACTTCCAGAGGGCACGCTAGCAGAGCTATTTCAATATCATGAATCAATTTTTACTGCTTTGTCTTTCATTGCATAACATTCTACATTTAAATGGTTGGCATATACAGCTGTGAAGAAAAGTTTCCATTTACTTGCAAAAACCATGTATGTCGTGACAGTCTTGAGTTGCCAATGACTCATTTAACTCAACTTCATTTTCTATGACGGAATCACTGAAACCTATGAGTCTGTCACAAAAACAAAAAAACTATCATGCATTTTGGTTGTTTTTGGTTGTTGTTGGGGGATGTAACATATAGACGTAACATATACGTCGTATATAATGGCTAAATTGGGCTTGAATTAAGGTTTTAGACTGGTCTTTCCAAAGTCTGGATTTAAACCCCACCCAGAATCCGTGGACTGTGCTGAAGAAACAAGTCTGAGTCAGAAAGCCAATCGATTTAGTTGAACTTACCATTCTGTCAAAGATTCAACCAGAAGCTTGTAGATGGCTACAAAAAACATCTAGTTGAGGTGAAAATTGCCAAAGGATGTTTAACCAAGTTAGCATTTCTGTGCATATATTTTTGATCCATATATATCCCCTGAGTGTAACTTCTTTACTCCAAGACCTCTATATGTACAGTAACAGATAGTTGTTTGCTGCTATAATAATGTTCAAAATCTCATATATAGAACCTTACCTTTTTTATCCAATAAAAAATTGGTTTGAACTGAGCTCAAAACTGTTGAGCATGCAATTAAACACAGAGAAAAAACAGTCAAAAACATAGTCCACACATGTTAGACAACCGATCTGAGTGCCAGCACAACCCACAATGCTACACAACACCAGCCTGCAGTGCTAATTAAAGTACAAAGATTCAGTAGAAGTAACTGATATGATGACCAGTCAAGGAAGTGGTTTTGGCGCCTGACTGACCTGAAGATCATCTGCACTCAGAAACATTTCAAGGATCACACCGAGCTGAGTGAAGTTTTCTGCATATGGATGAAGTCCAAAAACAACTTCTAAAGGCAAAACCCAGAAAAACACTTTGACACTGTGAATTACAATAGGTTAAGCTTTTATTTAATGCAATGGAAGAATATAGCCGGAGGCCATGAGGGGGAATGTGTTGTGTTATGGCACCACAAAAATGCAAGCTGAGTAAAGTTTTTAGTATCCTCGTTTGCCATTAGCATTAGCTCCAGGAAGCCCCGAGGGACAAAAAGTCTACACCCACACAGCTAAAAGTAAATGAAGAATGAAGTGGCAGTGTAGTTAGTTTGGTAATACACAAAAGCCACGAGTAGGCAGAGAAAGGCAAGTCGCCAAGAAGTGCTGTTGTGGGAGGCTGTATTTACTGGAAGGGTTGCTTACTACTGGAGACCCAGTAGGTATCAAGCTCAAAAAACAAAAAAGAAATAGAAAGAGAATCAGTTCAAATGATTCAGTTGTTTGTTTGTTTTTTCCTGGAACTACTGCCAACTCTGACTAGACTTGTATAGTACACGAATTTAAAAAGAAACAAAAAACTTACTGTACCTCACAGTTGACATGATGGCTATTTACTGTGATACTTTCTACATTAATTTACATAAACAAGGAATGGGGGTTCTTCTTTGAGAGAGAATAGCATCACTGTAGAGTTACAGCTGACAATTATTACATAAAACTTATATAGTATATGCTATGAGATGTCAGAAAGTAGCGGCAATTTCCAAGTCCAAGATCTGAGATGTCATCTTTTGTCCACCCAGCATCCAAAACCTGAAGAGATTCATTGGACTGTTAAATAAGAAAGAGACTGGAACAAGTTTTTTTTTTTTTTAACTTGGAGAAATTACTTAAAATTTAAATTTGCTGATTAAGTTCCTGCAGATTAGGCCTGTCGTCCAATATTTAATAAAATGCATAAAATTCTGTCTTTTATTTGTTTATCACTAGCTACGTAAGTGAGAGGAATTTACATTTAGACAATGTATAAAATGAATAGAAAGTGACTTCATATAACTTACATCTCCTCTGCTGTTTTACCACGGCTTAGATCATTTCAGCCATTAAAGACCAACGAGATGGTACACAATTTGTCCATGTTACAGGATAATTACGTGCTACCATGGCACTGTGTAAAATCTTGTACATGTTGCAGGTGCAGGTGATTTCCCTGCATGCCTCTAGTTTGTTGCTGAGCCCGTGATGCTGTGCTGCCAGGAGCCTTTTCAGTTGCACCTATTTTAGCTTCCGACTCCACCTACATCGAATTTGAGAATAACAAGCACAGCTTATATTTGACAGCAAGGTTATGAGAGGCTCAGGTGAGAAAAAGAAAGAATTTAGATGACTGATTAATTGATTTAGTCAGGAAAAGAGTGATTGTGGATGAAAGCTCTAAATAGAAAACCTTCAGCTCCTTCTCGAGTGTGTGTAGGAGAGGCATTTTTAATCTTTATAATATCAAGTGTAATTTATTAAATGGCATCTGAGATGTATGACAAATACAGCATACGACTTAAGAACCCAGATAAGGGTCCGAGACAGATGGAAGGTGACGGAGTTACTTACATTATGTTTGGACATACACGGTTTTCATTCCTGTGCACATACGCTACCGAACAGAAACACATGTTCCGTTTGTCTCTCTCTGTCTCTTGCTCATTTGCACTTGTCAGGATTTATCATGCCCTTCAGACTTACATGTAAATTAGACTGTGCAGCTGAGGAATAAACATGGTTATTTATGCCCTGGAATCAGTTTGCTACAGACAGCACAAGCCAACAAGACAAATTAAGCCAATAAATAACGCAGAAGACTTGACGCGTCACGGGAGGTTTGAGTGAAGAGATAATGGAAATAAAAATTCCTAGAATCGTGTGGGATTCGTGTTGTTGTGTTCTACAGTAAACAGCCCAGGGTTAAAATGTATAGTCATCATAATATGGAAATTGATATTTCATTCACTCTCATCAACACTTAAAAGTTTTTTGTATCTTTAGACAGCCCCAAAAATCCAAGTTTAGAGTACAGATGGTGGATTTTGTAGGATTTTTTAGAGCTCTGTATAAATAAACCTAACACTAAAGCTTGGGATTACTGAAATGAGCAGGCAGCGTCTGGTTACATTTAATGGATAGAGATTTTATATGTTAATGAACAACTGGAATGGAGGGTGTTTGTGCTCTACATAGTATGTAACCCAAGTTTCAGTCACAAACAAGCCAATGGCGCCACTTAGTGGGCAAACAAGTGAGGTAATGTGTAGAAAATGTTGCAACGTGGTAATTAAACACAAAGTTTTCATTTTTAAAGAAAGGGAAGACCTAAATGAATATTATTTCCTGCCTCATCTGTTTCTTTCTCTCCTCAGGACAGCAAAGAGCCTCCAGATTGCTGCCTCAGTGAATCCTTCACTTCTCCATCCTGTACTCTGGGAGTCGACCTGCGCCGGGGCCGACGCCGTTTCTCGGGAAACCTGCAGCTACCGCCATTGTCATGGCGACAGGGAGAAAGGTCACGGACACCTGACGATGAGATCATGACAAGGCCAACTTCGCTGCCATTTGGAGCTCCTCCCAGGATAGACATCACACCTGTGGATCCTGAGTGGTGAGTGGATGGTTAAAAAGAGGGAAGAGCTGGTTTTCTTTTTTCACAGGAATAAATCAGCGCATTTCAGCTATACATAAACTGTTTACTATTCTGGTGTTTCAAATGAAACACACAGCTGCTTTTAGAAGTTCTTGAGAAGTTGATGTTGATGCTACATATGGTTTTAATAACAATACACTATTTACATTTGGCACCGGATTTAATTAAAGTGCCTTTGCCCCACTTCTAAAGCATTACCAGGACACATACAGTACTGTGCAACAGCTTCAGGCACTGGAGATGTTTAGATTCTTATCTATTACACAAAACCATCAGGGAGGTGCTTGACCCAAATTCATTCTGCAGCTGTACGCTGCAGTTGAGGTGTGAGAGGGCTTTAGGGAGCTCAGGGAGAAAAACGAATGGTTGGCCTCAAAAAGGGTCCAGCAAACTTCCAGACAACTCCTGCTGTCTCCTACACATTCTGTTTATATATCACAGAAGTTTTCTGAGAGTCACTGAGGTGACAAACATAATTGCTGGATGGACTATGGTGAGAGGAATAATTCTTTCATGACTGAGGTGCACCAGAGTCACAGGGAGGTGGTCAGGGTGGATGACTGGTGCATGAAGCACAGCACTGGGACTCCAGAGACGTGTCTGTGGTCAAATTTAGGAAACAAAAGCACTTTGATTAAAATTATGGACAGATTGGGGTTTTTGGTAAATAAACACTATCTCAAGTCATGGTGGAGGCTCTAGCTCATGACGGTCTCAGTTTTTGGAAGAATAAAGGGTTTTGTGTTGTTTGTAGAACAGTAGTTAGCAGAGTAGCTCCTGTAATTATGCTAGAGGTTGTCTGTTGGTCTACATGTGCTTCGTACACACAGAGAAACCTTATGATGACCATGTACCTTCAGGTGTCAAAGGGAGGTGAGTGGAGCAGCGTTGGTTACTGGGACCACTTCTGTCAACCATCTGGATGCTGTTACTGTGTTCTTCAAGTAGATTCTGGGTTGACATTGGTCCAACTGAAGCTTTTGCCTAGTGGACCTGTGACCAGGCAAATGCTTTTTTAACTAGAAAAGCACTCAGAGAGCGCAGCATATAACCAAGGCTGTTCATTACCCCATATGGTATTGTCAGAAATGCAGCATTTTTAAAAAATAAATGCAGCATTTTTTTTTATTACTTATTGACGATCAGAAATCACAGCAACATAGAATGTGGCCATTTAATATAGAAGTATCCACAAACAAAATGGCCTTGCGCTGAACACAGACGTGTGTTACGCATGTGTACGTTATGTACAGACACTGAATCGCGTGACCAAAATATTTAACAGGCAGCAGGAATTGATGGGACTGGGAAACACCCCCATAATTTAATAAATTGTTCCTTATATCATTTCCGATATATAAATCCAGATAAATCTGCAGCGGTGGATTTGTAGTAGGATCACAATCATGTGATCGTCAGCAGGCAGCTGACGTAGTGTTCACTTGTTGTCATAGTTACAGTGACGCCGTGCTGCTATCTAGCAATGATACAGAATTCTGTCACAAATCTGTGGTTCAAGACTATTAGCTGTGTCACTGCCAAAATCTAATCACTTGGTCATTGTGTCATTTCTGATCTTACCTGAAAATTTATTCCAAATCCGTTAGTCTGTTTTTGAGTAATGTTACGAACAGACGGACAAACATATACAGATTGTCCCATACCTCCGCCACGTTCCTTGGCGGAATAAATATATAATATATATTAACAGTATTCAATAGTATGTAATATATCATAGTCAAAGGGGACATTTACTACATTTAGTACTTTTACCTTTAATTCTCTTTTACATTATAGTTGCAAACTTGTACTTGAGTAATATTGTCATTGCAGAACTTTTTCTCACAACACAAGTGTTTTTGGTGTGCTATTATTCGTACTTCTACTTAAGGGACACATCTGAATACTTCGTCCATGTAGTTCCCTTTGTTTGATACAACTGCACTGACATTGAAATCTGTCTGTGAAGAATATACTGCATGTCTGGCACTTAAGGTCAAAATCATTATCATTATTTTATTTTTAATTTTGGCTGGTCTGTCTGTCCTTCCCATTCTCATGAATGGGATTTTGCTTGAATGTCTGGAAATTTAGCATGAAGATTCTCTTGGACTCGAAGATAAAGCAGAACGACTTTGGTGTTCAAAGATTAAGGTCATCGTGACATCATTCCCATCACATTCTTGTGAACATCACTTATCAGAAACACTTGGAGGGAATTTCGTTACATCTGCCACAAACATCCATTTGGACTAAAGAATGAGCTGATTAGATGTTGGTGGTCAAATATCCTCTAGAGGTCAGATAATAACCTCTAATGGAAAGGTGAAGGTTGAAGGTCAAGCTCACTGTGGCCTCACAAGACAATTACACATTTGGACAGATATGGATGTAAACTGCAACTTGACCACTTGACAGAAGCATACAATAGAAAGGTTTAGCTCTAGTTTTATATGTTTAAAGCCAGTAAAGTGATACTCGAACATTATATAAATGTCGCTTGAACGACTAATCATTGGAGACAAATCTGAGCAATAGTAAGCAATCTGCTGCCCAGTTACACTGAGTGCAGACGAGACATCAGAATACCACCCTGCATCACTGACTGATCTTTCATGTTACATCAGACATTCACACAAACTGGCCGCTCCTTCACAGCAGCAGGAACAGTGTGCAGTTTTAGATAACGCACGCACACACACACACACACACACACACACACACACACACACACACACACACACACACACACACACACACACACACACACACACACACACACACACACACACACACACACACACACACACACACACACACACACACACACACACACACACACACACACACACAATCAGTAAGTGTCCAGGTCTTGGTGGGAAGCCAGTTGCCCAGTCATGTCAGTCAGATTTCCTTTCTCTAAACCAACCAATCAGTCCTGATTGACCAAGTACTTGAATTATTATTAAGTGTTGAATTATAAGAAATCAGTACAAGTCACTGAAATTGACTCACCAAAAAAGAAAATTACAAATAATTTCTGTTCAGAGAAGATTGTGACAACTTATATAAAGATCATAACAGTAAACTGAATGTTGTCTGTGGACATGAATATATGGATATACAGAGGGATGCTTTATATGCTGTATAGATTAATTACTGAACGTTTGAAGACCTGCATTTTCTATTACAGCCACAAGAGTGCAGTGTGATAATGTCCAACTGCATACGTGCATGTAGACTAGTGTCAGAATAAAGGACAAAGCTAAATAAATAAGCAAAGAAATATAAATTGAGGCGCACACAGAGGCTCAGTGAATAGCTAAATGAGTGTGATAATGATGTTAATATTGTACTATGACCTTTAGCAGTCATCAGATCTCAATGTAGTGTAGCATCTTTTTTGAACTGATGTGACCTTTATCAAAATACCATATGATAGAATATATTATTCTGGGACATTGTAAGGAAATTGATGCTGGTTTTTTGCTTTAATTTGTAACTCATCTCTCTATATATTTTATTATATTTTTTTCATAGGATCTGATGACGACTGTTATTTCTTTCTGTTAACAGCAAGTTTATTGGTGGCAGTACAGTTTCATCACACAACCGCAGGTTTTATAGCAGGTGAGGTGTGTGTCAATCGTCAGTAACCCTGCTGGTACAAGCAGACATGTTTCCCTCGTGTGCTCTTCCCTCCCGGCCTTCTTCTCTTTTAAAAGCCATCACACTGTGCCCCCTTCAGGCATCACTGCAGCTAAATGTTATGGTCACCAGAGCCATCCCAGAGGTCCTCAAGTCTGATTACTCTCTCCCCCTGTGAAGCCTTAAGCTGCTCGACGTGTGTGTGTTTGTGTATTGTATGTATTTCTATTTAATCTGTCTCTAACAGAATGTAAGTCCTAGTCATCAGCACACCCCCCCCCCCCACTTGATCCCCTCTTTTCTACTTGTACTAATTTAAGTGCCCTCGTCAATGTTTGGATGGAAGAGGAGGAAGCAAGAAGTTATTTTCGGATTCAATTATTTTTCCTGCTGATGTCCACAATTGTTTCTGAGCTCAGAGTGCCTCATGGATTGATTGTTGAAGTCGTGTGTGCAGCTGGGTGTGTTTGTGCCACTGCTTCAGAAAATCCTGTGCTGGGCTGCTGCAGAGGGGAACTGAGGCGATTATCAAAGATGGAACGTCTGCGCCTGCAATATATTTGTGTTTAATTGCATCTCGTCCATGTATAATACAGACATAGAAAGAAACAGGACAGAACGAAATAGCCAGTGGATGTATACAGAGTGTGCACACTAATAATCAGACCTTCATGTGTGGTAGCTTTAGATAAAGATGATGTTGCTTTAATATAGATTTCCTTAATCCGTGCAATCAATATGTGAATAAATGGTAGCTAAACTGAACTACAAAACAAAATAAAGCCTTTTAAATGCTTTGTGTTTATTACTTCATGTCTTTTGACTGTTCCCGAGTGTCTGAATGACAGGGAAAACATAGTTAGTAGTCTGCACTACTTTGAAAAATGCAACAAACTACCACGGTATTTTCAAGAAATGTCCATTTTCTTCAAACTTTTGGAATTACAGTATATATATATAAATGAATTATATATAGATGTCTGATAAAAGGTTTCAAAGTTCTCCTTTGCTTTGGACTGATCTCATGATCTTTTGATTGTGGATGATCCAGCATGTTTTCAGCACCATTTATTAAAGAGTGACGATTGACTAAATAATGCTCCACTGTTTCCGAACAGTGGCTGCTGGTGATGGAGGTTTGTGTTTCAGGGGTCATGTGTGTTTAAACCAGGTGCAGTCAGGATGTGGATTCTCATTCATTTCTGTATGGACGAGAGGTCGCCATAGTTACCTCTGGTTGGGAACTAACCTGCCTTCTTTTCTTCACACATAATTAAAATGTGATTAAACTTGGAATCTGACAAGGAATAGTACTGACCAACAACTTCATTGAGGGCTGTTATTAGCCTGTTGAATATGCTAGCTTCTACACTTTATGTTTAGTTTCACTATTCATACCTTCAGCTCAAAGTTCCACTTCAATACCCTGAGACAGTTCCTTGCATTCACTGTCCAAGAAGTAGTAACCACACACTATAGCCCCATTCTGTCTCCCTTTAAAACTCAGCAATGCGTACCCAGGCAAGGGCAAGATAAATCTACCGTTACAGAGCTACGCACGGGGATCCCCCTAATGCAACCCAAACTGTGGATTGAGCTACAGAGAACATTTATGTCTCTGAGATATAACTGCACAAAAGTGGAAGTGAGAGCCTAAGATTAAGCAGATATTTTTCCACTGAAACACCCCTAAAAATGAAGCCTGGTACCCCATCGGCCTTATGGACCACAAAGCAACAGAGCACATGGCGCATACTATGAGGTGGAGGCATGAGACATTTCCTGCTATCATATACCAGTATTGCTGCTGCAAACACTCCCAAGGAGGATGCAGTGCCAATCTTGATAACCAACCACTGCAGAAACTTGACCCATGTGCTGCAAGAAATGACAATGCCTAGCTTGATAAACAGAGCATTAGCCGAGAGCTAGAATAGATGGAGGATGTACTTGTATGTCGTGTGAGCTTTTTTGTGTTAGTGCTTGTAAGATTGTTGACGTGAAGAAGAATGGGAGGCAGTGAAGGAGGAGAGGGCATCAAGTGCTGTTCTATCCCCACCTACAACTACTTGCATGTCTCTTGTATCTGACAGAAGCTCACACAGGACCTGCACTCCTGCTGTGTCCGGTCTCTCGTCAGGAGGAAGGTGCAGGCAGAGACTTTTGCAGACAGGTTCTGTCACTCTTCTGAGGCCTGACACTGTTGATGCTGCTGCTGCTGCTGAGGAGGAGGCTGCTGATGGTGAAGGTGGGACCTCAGCTGCTCCAGCTGGTTATTCATGAGCTGGGAGAGTGTGCCAGAATGCTTGTCAGATTCGTCCAGGGCTTGGACTTGGTGGAAGTCCAGGTCCTTTGCCTGCGCTGGGCGCACATATACGAAGTGGAAACCCTTCACAAATGGCCTGCTTGCTCTCCCCCACATGTGGAGGAGGGTTTGGCATTGATCTGGTGACTCCTGTAGCAATTGAAACAGGACTCATGGAAATTGGAGGCTGCCAGCGGTGAGGAACAGATGGCGCAAGACTTATTAGTAGACTTCTTTCGACACTGGACTGTGGCAGATTCTTCCAGGTTCTTTTGGAGTGGCTTAGTAAAAAGTGAGTTGACCAAAAGGGTGCACTGGGGTGTTATAATAGGGATGTAGTGTGTGCTTGCTACCTCCTGATTGGATGGGGAGTGCAAAGATCCCTCTGAAGGTGCAGAGGTGGAGCCTCAGAGGGATTAACCAATAACAAAGTCTGTTAGAAGGCAAAACACGTGAGAAATAGAAATAGCTCTTATTTGAGCCCTTCTTTTGGCAACAGAATTAGAGCAGTATTTTTCCTCGTCTTCTCAAATGCCTAAACAAACCAGAGCAGAAGTTGATCCATAGCCAGTGGCAGTGTTTACACAAAACAAAAGGGCATTGCTTAAATGATTTGTTCTGTTCATACCCACACCAACCATACTGTGTTCTTTAAACCTATTAAGAGAGCTAAGTAAGATATTCTAGCCTTTAGTAATGTTATTTGAACATGGTGTGTAAAAAT
This sequence comes from Amphiprion ocellaris, assembly GCF_022539595.1. NCBI lineage: Eukaryota > Metazoa > Chordata > Actinopteri > Pomacentridae > Amphiprion > Amphiprion ocellaris. Next base: position 21,086,199 of record NC_072767.1, on the reverse strand, counting down.
CTCAAGTCAGACAAACGTGTAATTCAATAAATGATCAGTCGTAATTGGTAAGGCAAAAATATATTTAATGCTCTGTGAAAAGATTGTTATACACTCTATTTTCACTATGGTTTTACTTTGTAATGTTTTCAGACATGTATGTCCAGTATATTGAGTATGTACAGGTCTTCCCAAAATACTGCATGGTGCATTTAACTACCTACAAAGAAAGTTCCATCTGGTCCTTTGTATGATACATACTGTTAAAATCTTCCCTTGTGAATGAAATTTACTGTTTCTTCCTCCTCTCTGAATTTCATTGGAAACTATTTTTGGATTTTTGAATTTTTCAGCCCAGGTCAGGGTGACACTGGTCAGATTATGACTTGTCTTTGTGGTATGAACTTGCTTTGTGCAGTGTGTTGTTGAGCTCTGTCCTTTTTGCTGTTGTTCCAGACGGCTTTCATTTGGGTGCTAGTAATTCTCAGCTGGCAGAAATTGTGTCTTACACTTTCCTTTTTAGCAGTCAAAGAAACACAGGCAAATTATGCATAGTATTTGAGATATTGTGTATTTCCAGCCATTTAGTTCCTGTTGTGAATTGTGTGCAAAAACTGTGACTCTGCTCTCAATCTGTACAGAGAAGAAATGACGTAACCATCATGATTTCACCTGATTATAAAATCAATGGTTTAGCCAGTGGATGGTTAAATACTATGCAGTTTTAGTGGTTAAAAATGTAGAAGTCATGTCCTCCACAGCTTCATCAACTTTAGGATTTCAGTTGAGTGTCAGAGAAAGAAAAATAATCCGTCATATTTACCTCGGCTACTGTCCTGGTACATTTTATTTGCATGGCAAGCCTCCCATGTGTGACTGTGAAGGTGAATTAAACCTGAGAATAGTTTAGTCTGTTAAGCTGTGAGCTGACAGAGAGTTTTGTTTTGTTTTTTTAAGCTGTCTGCATATACTCAAACATCCCAGGGAGAAATCTGCATCAGACATTATTCTTTCACTGTTATCTAGGATTGTACATAGAAGAAATATCAACAAGGTCACCTTCAAATCATAATACTCTTTGTTCAGCCTTCTTTTCAGCTATTCTAGATTTTTTGAAGCCTGTATTCACTTCTCTAATGTTTTCTACTCTTTTTATTTTTTATTTTGACTTTTCCACTTCTACCTTTTGTGCATACTAGCATTGATCACATGGATCTAATTCACATGGATGAATAATGCACTGCCTCTTTTTAACCTTGTGCATCTGTGCTTGGCACGTATCCGCTTTCTTTTTGTGCTTGAGTCACCGTTCCTCTGTTTTTCTTCACGAACCTTTATGAATCAGTACAGGTCTGTTAATCTAGGCCACAACGCGGGATTGTTTTTCACTTGTCTGAGAGAGATGGAGTGTGACAGAGGGGATAAGGAAGAGAGGGTTTTATGTAACCAGAGATACTACATTAAGGGCTCTCATCTCACGACCTAAATCCATCCCATGCACACCCCATCACCTGCATCCACCCCGTACGCTCAGAGTGACATGAAAGATCCCCTTCCTTCCAAACACACTCAGGTCCTAAGGATGATCTTATTACCTGGATTGGGGTTTCACTGTGGGAGACAAGAAAACAAGGGAGCAGGAGGCAGACTGCATTTCTTCTTTTTGCATGTTGTGACATTATAGAAAGTGACAGGTGGATGCTGGAGGAGCAGGGATGCTTATAAAAAATTTAACCCTATACTTATTTCGCAAGGTAAGAATATAAGAACAAAAATTTGTCAGGATATTGAATAATCATATCAGCTGTGCTCCTCCCAAAAATACATTGAGTGAAATTAGCACCAGCTACTGAATATTGGCTGCACAATTTTAAAAGTACCAGATATTACATGGTTCAGTATAAACCTAAAGCCAGAGTCAATAGAGCTTAAACAGAAAGAAACCGTACAGCAAAGCAGGACTACTGCTAATTTAATGACTATTCTTTTGGTTTGTTTTTTAAAGAATTTCTCACTGTCAGTAAAATGTGAGAAAAATACTCATCACAGTATCCCTGAAGCCAAAAACACATCTTCAAATTGCTCGACCAGTGTTAGAAAAAGATATTCCATTTAAATCTTCACATTTGCGAAGCTGAAATAAAACTTTTGGGTGAATTGCCTTAAAATCTAGTACAAAAATTCATGCCCCCCTCTGGGTGAGACTGTAGTGATCCCTGAAATTTTCTTGCCCTGCTATCATGTCAGAATGTTACCTTGGTTGCTTTGGTTAATGGCACAATGCCTTCAGAATTAACGGCGTTTTAGAAAATGATTCTATGTTATCACACTAACCAAAGATGTGAACACGGTTAATGTTGTACCAGCTAAAAATTAACATATTAGTATTGTCATCTTATCAGCAGAACTTGTTTATGATACATTACAAAAAAGATTAATCAGTAATGCAAATAGACAGTTACTTTTTTAGACAATTAAGTATTTGTTTAATTAATTGAGATATTTAAGACACCTAGAAGAAAGCAGGATTTTTATCATTCTTCACCACTACAGAGCCTCACATTTAGGTCTGCTTGATCAAGGAACATAATGCACCAGTGAAGAGCTGCCAGAGCTTCACAGCTGGCTGCAGGGGCTGTTATAAAATGCCAGTTCTTCCAGAACTATGACAATGCATAGTGTGCTTTTATTCAAGTGCTCAACGATGTGAAAACCGGTTTAGCACAGAACTAAATGGCTCAGTCACTCTCTAATTCAATCGCATTCTTTTTTTGGTGTTGTTTCTCTTCTCTTTTGTGCATTATCATTCCTCTACTATAAACCTCCTTTTTATTGTGAAAAATTGACTAATATGCAAAAGCCAGCAATAATGTTTTGGTTTTCAGGTATGTCTTTCTTTCTTTAGTATTAAAGGTCAAACATTGTGCTCCTTTCAGCAAATCAATCAAGGTCTCACTTGTCTCCAGAATGTGGCTTTTAATTTTTAGCTCAAAATACTGCAATGGTGGTTTATTTCAACATGAGACTATTACCCCTGGTTTTAGGGCTGTTCTAAACAGGGTGTTTCAGTGTTTTTAAACACAGCTGAGGTGCTGTTGTCCACCCCTCCTTCAGGGAGAAGACTCTCTCTACATCTATATTTGACAAAACAGCAAATCAACAACACGAACGCCGACAGACAGACATGAATGAGTCAGATCAGGACTTTTTATCATTTCTAATTTTCTGTCTAAGTGATCATTTTACATGGAAACATCTCTTGTTCACAGCACAGTCTGTGTTTTTAACTCATGTGTATGGTCAGTTTGTCAAACAAGCTTGCAGCTATGAAATCGGTAGTTTAATAGTGTAGAGCTGCAACTGGGAATTCACTCTGAAGTGAAGAGTCTTAGTGGGCTCTGTTCCAGTTGCTGTTTTAACTGTCGACTCTGGCTGCACTTTGTTGTAGTGACGCAGAACAGGTGACATAAAAATACAATAACCCACTAAATCCTTGTTTTTTTTATTTAAAATTGATCCTAAAGTTTCTGCTATCTGTGAATATTTGTAATTTTACAGTATCCGCAGAGCTCTGACCTTTGGGCATATGATCATGGCTAATGGTAATATTGCCATACAAGCAGCACAGCATGCTAACGCTAAAGAGTCTCCTGTTGTTGTGGAATTTAGTTCCAAGGATACTGGGTGTGCATGAAGACTTGTATTTTCACTCTTACCGTCAACAGCGGAACAGTAGGATTATACAAAATTTAAGCCAGACAACCTCTGGTTCCTCAGTTGGAATGAAGCAGCTCAGTTAAATAGTTTTATAACAACCACAAAGCACAGTACAGCTTTCAAGTTTCAAGAGACAATTACAGGTATATGGTGAAATTGTTACATTAAATCTTTCTTTTTCACTTCTATGAATTTTTAATGATTTTGGTGATTTCATGACTTTCCCACTGCTTCCACCAGCCAGTGAGATTTTTCAGTTATCCTGTGAAATATCTCAGGATGGATTGTCCCAAAATTTGAATCATCATCATGCCAAAGATTAAGTTTGGCAAGGGTAATGACTAAACACTTGGAAAAGTAATGTCAACATGGCTGTACTTTCTGTTTCGTGTTAACTGTAAGTGTTGATATAATGATGATCGTGCTAATATGCTAAAATAAGATGGAGACCATGTGAGGCATAATTTCACGATAACGTCAACCTATTTCTGGTATTCTCACTTTGGTTGGACAGGATTTAGAGATATATCATAATATATAATACCATGTTCACCTGCCTTTATTTGTATACAACTGGGATGTATTAGTCAGTAAGAGACATACAATTATTTTTATTACTGTGTGCAGTGTTATGCTATGTCAAGTGCTAACTGATCTGTTTGCTAGCAAAACCTTAATTATTAGTACTGGGATGTAAATTCGGAGTGTGACAGAGAAAATGTGCCAGGGAATGCCGTGCATCACCCACATATTTTAAACCACTAATGCATGATGCACACTCCAGCCTGCTGTGCTTCTGTGACGCCTCGCATTACTACAAGTGTGTTCTTCTTTATATGCAAGCTTGGAAAGACTATTTTCAAAGGGTTTCTTGGCAAGAATTTTAGTAAGAAATCTCTCCGTGCTTCAGTGGTACAGAATCATCAGTGACTCACAACCAAAACAAATCAGTCCACCGAGCAGATGAGCAAGTGCTCACATTTCCAACACTCGTCACGGTGCCATTCTGTCTCTTCTGATGTTCCTTTTGGATTTTTCTCCCTCATCTTCTCTCTCTCTCTCTCTACCTTCAGGGCATTACCCCACTCTCTTTTTCTCTCTCTTCTCTGTTCAACAGTCAGAGTAACCCTTTGTGTTTGTGGATATGTTTCTGGTATGACTATCTATCTGTTCTTTCTTCCTTTCTTTCTTTGTACACACCGTGGCAATCTCATGGTTGGATTGCTTCCATTCAGACAGAATTATGGACGGATGCGTGAGAGACAGACAGAAAATGTTAGTGAGATTACACTGGAATATATACCCTGGATGAAACATGATTATGTAGTTATCTTCTCAGTGGAGAATTACCTTTATGTACTGGCATAAATGCATAGTTCACAGTATTTATTTGAATCAGTTGACCTTTGAGCAGTGTGTGTGTTTCTCCTCAGTGATGCCCATTAAGCTGTTTACTTTTATCTCCCTTCCAAATTGCCTTTTTTTTTTCTTGGCCCATCCTCACTACTTGCTTGCCTCACTAAAGGTCACAACATCATCAGCAGCATTACCACAAATCCCGGCTAAACAAAAAATAAATAATAAATCTGACAACCTGTTACTGTGCCTGCCTGCCTGTCGTCACAATAACCGGCAGCCAATCCTCACCCGGGGAGGCGTGGCCTGCGCTCGCTGCGTGCCTGCTCTTAGCTCCTTGTGTATATTCTGAATGAAACAGCAAGTGAAGCTTTTGCATGCATGCTGTGCTCTGCTCCGCTCACCGCTCTGACGTGCGAGTGAAGGGAATTCTGACTTCAGGCTCAGCATAGCGGGAGTCACTCTGTGCCACACCGGGAGTGCCTTTGGGAGAGGTGGGGGTTGTTTAGAGAGAGAGAGAGAGAGAGAGAGAGGGGAGAGAGAGAGAGAGAGAGAGAGAGAGAGGGGAGAGAGAGAGAGAGAGAGAGAGGGGAGAGAGAGAGAGGGAGAGAGAGGAGGTCAGTCAAGCGGTGGTTGATGGAGAGAGAGCAAGTCTTTCTGAATCTTTCATAAGGGAGATCCTCCAACATCACGCCGCCCGGATGGACTGAGAGAATGAGTTGGTCCTGAGGTGTGCATTTAGCCGACACCAACATTGACAAGTGAGCTAGAGAGACACAGGGAGCAGCAGGAGGAGGGCACTGGGGTGTGCACTTTACAGACAGCAAGATCAGGAGAGAGATGGGAGAGAAGCGGTGTTGAGAAGAGAAATTTCTTCTGTATGTGACCCTGGTGGAGAAGCTCCTCTGAAAGCCTCTGATGAACAGAAGATCAGCAGGAAAGCACGGGACATGAGCCAGAGAAAGGAGAAAGGGAGAGGGCTGGCCGGCTAATCTCTAAACCCATGAAGAACGGGCAACGGGGGGAAAAAAAATAACAGAAAGCACAAAGGCAAAGCAACAAAAAAAGGTATGTGTGAGCTGGCCTTTTCCTGTGTGAGTGATCGCTCGTGAGGTAGCTGTAATCTCTCTGCAACATTTCAACCCAGTGAAAACTTCTCTGTGTCTGCAAGAGACAAGAGGAGAACTAAATCAGCTGTTTATGACTGACTGATTGGACTGAATTTGGACAGAATTGGCAGAATTTGGCTGAGGGATAACAGTCTGCCCCAGAGGACGCAACCCAGCCTGCAGGGATGTCGTCCAATGAGCTCAGCGTTGAGATGGACTCGTGCATCCGGACGTTCAAGGAGCACATGCACCTGGAGCTGGAGCCCCCAAAGATGCCAGGTGTGGTGGGAGGAAAGAGGGGAGCCACGTCCCCCAAACTGTCACCCAGAAGCTCCCCGCGCCTCTTTCGCAAGCTGATGGTCAACAAAAGCATCCGACAGAGGCGACGCTTCACTGTCGCTCACACCTGGTAAGGCCTGTGTGGAAAAATAAATAAAGGGGGTGAAAAAAAAAAGTGGAAATGCAAAAAATGTGCAGGGCATGAGTGACGTGACAGAGAATTAAAATGACGGAAGAAAAGCTGAAGTAGGGAGAGACTGTGGAAGCGAAAAGGATGGTAAAGAGACGTAATGGGGTTAAATTGATGGGGAATTGGGAGAGAATAATGGCAAAGAGGAGGGGAGCAGTTGAGAAGAAAAACAACAAGAGGGAAGAAGAGTGAGAGCTGGGATGGAGACAGACAGGAATTCATTTAGAGGTAAAGGGGTTAAACAGACAGTGACTAGGGGAAAGAGAAGCTGTGAAATAAAAAAACATTTCTAGGAATGTGAGAAAACATAACACAAGCACACAACCTGAGGCAGATGATGAAAGAGCTTCAGCTTTTTGAAAAGGATTTTGTGGTAAGAAGGGGGTCAAAAAATGTATCATAGGGCAGCTATGTGGTAATTTGTCACTGGGTTAAAGGATTACATAATGGAATAAATCCCATCCAGCAGACTCCCCTGTCCTCCATTTTGATGTAGTGTGTCTCTGCCCTGTACCTAGGTGAAATTTGTGTGTGGGGAGGGAGGATAAGTCCTTGTTTTGGATGACTGCTGTGATGTGCAGGGAGTGTTAGGTGTGTTATGCAACCTGGTGGTTCTTAACCTTTTTGGTTCACAGCCTTAATGAACAAATGGATGTCTACATAACACAACACATGCTCAACACAAAATTGTAACGTCACAGAATACGCAATCCATTCCATTCACAGTTTGGTGTGCCATTTACACTGAACCTATTTCCCTTGGTACTAGACACCCAAATGCTCTTCAGCTCAGCAGCATAACAGGGCAGAGGAAACAACATATTTACATATTTACTTTCTATAAATCCCATATTTCTTTCTTTTTTCCTATTTTGAGCCCCATCCCCCACCCACTCCCTGAGTCTACCTCCTCATTTTGCAGCAGTTAGGCTCCATAGTAGATGTGAAGGGAGCGCTTGCTATGTTATGCAATGTATGGATTAAAGGCGAGCAAAAGAGCTGCTGTGGTTTGACTGCATGCTCAAGGTGACTTTTTTTTTGTTGTTTAAATTAGGCGGTGGAAGATGAAGGGTTTTATTTATTTCATGACATTTGAGAAGGTGAAAACCATCATCTTCAAAAGAAGGAATTGTCATATAGCCCTAAACACATACCACACATCTCAGAAACTGGTTGCAATCAGAGGTAACGTGACAAAGCAGGCTTGTCACTGCTTGCATGGGGAGGGGTGAAAAAACATCTCTGTTGTGGAATAGGAGGAAAGGGAAATGAGTCCAGATATTAATCTGCTCCCGTATGTTGTGTCCACATAATGAGTTGTTTCTGTGATGGAAAGGAGATAATGTGTGTGTGTGTGTGTGTGTGTGTGTGTCTTCTCTATGTGTATGTGCAACTATAATCTGTGTGAGAGTATGCTTATATATATATATTTTGACACTACATCCATATGTGTGTACATATGGGGGATTTTGGATCCAGATATTGCATTTGTAAATGTAAAGGCTGCTTATTCTCTCTCTGCTCCTTGTATATCCCACTCCCTCCTCCCAGTCAGAATGGGGACTCATGTCTCTTTATCTCATCTCTCTCTCATTGTATAGCCTATTTCAGAGCAGAGGGAGAGATATTTATGGGGGTTGGGTGGGTACAGAGGGGAAATCGCAAGAAGAAAAACAAGGAACATGGCTTCATTTAGAAACCATTAAAGATGCCAGTAGTGTCCTTTGCCTTGTTTGTTCTCATAAATCTGCAGCATATATGGGCTTGATCCTGACAGCACCTATAACACCCATTACACCCATTAACCACCAGTCCAGCCCATTAACTGCCACGTTGGCCATAAAGCGTCCTTGAGCGGAGCATTGAGGTTATTATGAGGCTCTAAAAGTGACAGGCAAAAAGATAAAAATGGAAAAAGGAGCAGAGTAGAAACTGCAAGAAAGAGTCCTAAAGGAACAATCATCAGTCATCTGTAAAGGGGGAGGCGTGGCAATGAGGACAGTGAGGAGAAAAGTAAGACGGTAATGACAGTTGAAAACCATGACCAGGTGCTTAAAGCGTAATTTCATGCCTATTTTCTACGAGACACACATTCCGTGTTGCAAAATAACCGGCCAGACTACAAGATTTATCATTGTACTCTTTGTTTTATGCCATGTCATTATATACACTGTGTGCTGCCCCAGAATATCATCATCTGTTTTAAAAAATCCCCTCACCTGGAAATCCTTCCGGGTATTACCGGCCACTCACTCTTTCTGGCCTAATTGTCTGCCTACCTGTGCCAGGCCTTGGGGAAGTAATGAAAAAAGGATGATGAATTAGTGATAAGCACTTTGCAGGCTCCTCCACAGCTAGATAGGTGACAATAAAAGACATTACGTAATTGTGTTTTTATATATTCTGATGCTAAATGGAGCTCTGCATTAATTATCACTGATTATCATTTCAATGTTTTAAATAGACAGAAGCAACTTCTGCTTCACAGTTGCAATACCAGACGCCACTCACTTTTCTAAAAAATACCGTGTAGCTCAGTGCCTGTAAACTAGAAGATATTTATGAGGTAGTTTTAAGAATGCAGCATTTTGAAGTTGAACATTTATTAAACTAGGCATCAAATGACAAAGTAGAGTTGTCACCTGAATCTGCAGCTCCATTCTTGGCTGTCGGGCCCTAAATTTAGCTTTTCTGTTTCACTGTCACTGCTCTAGCATCGCAGAAGGGAGCGTTTTATGAAGCTCTAGAGCCCGACAGTGCACTACCTACCGCCACCAAACAGCACACAGCCGCAGTTAGTGATTCACTGGTACACAACATGGAGGAGCAATTAGTGGTAAAGATCCTGATATGTCCCTCAGGAGCCGGTGGAGACGGAAGACAGAAATAATAAAGGTAATGTTTTACATTTACAAGAGGCCACAAGCATAAATATAAGTGGATGATGGTGCTGTTTCTCAAATCCTGGTTGTGTGGTTAGGAAATTGCTTGCTAACAAGTTCGTCATATCAGGTTGGAGAACATTAAAATGTCACTGTGGGCGACATGATAGTTGAGTCGTTCGGACACATACTACAATGCTTGGTGTCCCTGTTTCAAATCCCAGCAGGTCCGTACCTTTACTGCATGTCAGTCTCCTGCTCTCTCTCCCAACTGGTAACAATAAACCCTTGCAATCCTCTTAACCCAAACAAGAGACGGATAGATGGTCTTCATTGTCTCATGATGGGAAATTTATTTTCTCGCCATCTACACATGATGCAATGACAGAATATATTTTTGTGCCTAAACCATAACCATAAAGTTTTAAAGTTGCAGACATCCTGCTCAAAAGGCCATCAGATTAAAGAATGCAGTGTTATGTGGTTTTACAGTCTGTGGAGATGCTGATTTGTGATTTGAAGGAATTGTTGGAACGATTTTACTAGTGATTTTCATATGGTTACAGCTGATTAACTTTTAGACCAGAAAACAAAATGAAAAATGTCATCATTTCAGAATAAACTGTCATAAAAGATTTAAATAGAATCACTGGCTCAAAAGGGCAGTTTTGTATTTGTGTAGTATTTGTCTTGGTCTGAGTTTTACGTGACGTGTTTAAATATACGAGATGATTTTAGTCACACATACTGAGAGAATGTAATGTCTGTTTCATTATTTGCTTTTGGACCTCAAACCTTCTCACTTCATAGGTTGAATGAAGGCAGCTGCGTCACAGACACACTGCTCAGTATTACTGAGATGATCTATCTGGACAGACATGCTAGTACATTCCACCTTTCTCTCATTGTTCTCGCTCCTTCGCTTTCTTCCTGTTCAAGGCCTTAAATTTTCTTTTTTTTCTCTCACAACTAGTCGTTTTTCAGTGAAAATCTGTCATCAATCTAGAATTCAAAACATGCAACAACTTTTCCAAATTCTTGTGTGATCAATTCTAAATGTCATTCTTCTTGGTAGCAATATGTGGCTCTGCTGTGGACCAGTGGCTGGTGAACTCCTGACCTACTGGCAGTCAGACAATGACTCTTCTGTTTGAGATGTTCAGCTCCTCCCCTGTCTCTTTCTATCTGTCTCTTACGCTCTCTTGAGCTGTCTCAGTGTCTCTTTCCTAAATTTCACTTTCTGCCTCCTCCTTTCTTTGTGCGACTTCCTTGCTGTCTGTTCTTCTCTGTTTTCTTGTGTCTTTCCATTCCTGTCTTTGTTTCTTTTGTAGGCGCTTTTTCTTTCTGTCTTTCCTTGTCTGCCTGTCTTCCTTTTGCACTCCAAAGCACCACATGATGTAAATGTTTGATGGCTGGCTGGGGCGTATGACCGCTCTGTTTTCCACTCACACAAAAAGCACATTAAGGAGAGAGAGGGAGATTGGAGGGAAGTAAGAAACTGCAAGAGGGAATAGGAAGATGGGAGAGGAGGCAAAAATAGACAGAAAAAGCCCTCATTCCTTAGTTAAACTTTTCATATTGAATAAATCTTGCAAGTATATACACTGCATGTGGCTGCTAAACATTACTCAACACCTAGCGAAAGATAATCACACCTACATGTCTGTGAAACATAAAATAATTGAGGCTGTTTTTATCTACAGCCACAATAGGAAAGAGTGCTCAGTTAGATTGTGCTGAACTTGGCCTCCTTCTGTGTGTGACGTCCATCAGATGCTTTCAGGGGGGCGAAGAGATACCGGAGGAGGCAAGAGGGACAGATAAAGGGGCGGAGGGAAGGAAATGCACATGTTGTGTATATAGAAGGAGAGACGGATAAACAGAGAAACAGACTTCATTTACCACAGTGGCGTCAGCCCTGGTGAAAACAAATAGAAGTTGCTCTACACAGAGGATTATTTACCTTAGCCTAAATGTCAACCTAAATATCCATCCCGCTGCACTCTTCCATCCAGCACTCAGTCTGCTATTGATTTGTTTTCTTCTCCTCTTGCCTCCGTGACTCACCAAAAATCATCTTTATATGAACGTCAGGGAAAGGCTTGACGTGATTATTGTTACTGCTGCAGCCAGTGTGTTTACGCCAACTGCTCACTTGAGTAAGAGCCTGGGAGACAGATGGAGAGACAAAAGATAAACCATTTCATTACAGAACAAATGGCTCTAAAATCTGATTAAGACATGATCATATTACAATATATTATGACATCCTGTTCATACGTGTGGCTCCTCCTTTGTAAACTTAGTAAAAATGCTCTCATTACATTTGCCTGAAGAGTCTGTTTCGTGTTTGCAGAGCGCTCTCGCTTTTTATGTAACGTCCTGCAACTCTTTGGGAATCTTGGCTACTGTGCCACATATTGACCTTCTGAACTGCTTTTGGTGGAGTTTGTAGTCAGATGATCCTTTAAAGTTTTATTGTCTGTGGTAGGACAAGTTAAATAGGAGATGTTCTGGTGCTGTTGCTATTTCTATGACCATTATTCAATTACTTTAGCAGACATCAGATAAAGGAGTGAATGCAGAGACTATAGCTGTCTAATGTAGCTTGTGTGTTGGTTTAGCAAACAGCTACAAATTACCTCGATATATTAGCCTCGTGTTCTTATGTTAGATGGGCTGGGTTAGACTATAACCGTGAGATAACGTAGCAAATGTTGAAAGCCAGCATTGAAAGCAACGTAGCGGAAAACATTTATGATGCATCGGAGAAGAGTTGACTGATAGCTTTAATTTTTCACCTTGCTCTGTGCATGTAGACCAAACTGACAATGGAAAGACCGGCATAGACACTTTTATTCTTTGCAGTTTACTGTATGTTCTGAAGGATTTTTTTTTCTTAAACGTGCACGAGATCCGTATCGTCCTTCTGGATTTCTGGCGCTCCATAGGTCAAAGTTGTTCAGATGCTCGGAGTAACTGAGGTTGCTTTTCATTAATCTACCCTTGTGGCCTGATTAGATTAATAAAATTACAAGTTCTGATGCTGCAATTTGGCTTGCGTTTTTAAAAAATGTTCATATAATTCATGTAAACCAGATACTTAAACTGGGGTTTCTATGTCAAAACTGTTAAATATGTTCTTGATGAATATAAAACTACTAAACCATTTAATGAGTAACGTCATCTGCATTTTCCCTGCGTACCAAAAGCTCTGATTGGATTTTCCAGGCACGTACGAGTGAAGCAACCACACCAGATCTTTTTGAGTCACTGATAAATTCGGTGACGTGGGCGGTGATTCAGAAGTCTGGAATCACTCTTCCTCCTCTCCTCCTCTTCGTTCGCTCACGCCGCATAACTCGGTTCAGCACCCTCCATCTCTCTCTCCTTTCCCTGCACCGAAGCAGCCGAGCAGAAAGTTAACTATTACGGATGGGTGAAGGAGTGCGATCGGCCAGGGATGTCTGTGTGTGCGCATGTCTCTGTGCATGTTAACATGGCTGTATCTTGGCCAAGATTGAGTCTCAGGGGGATGAGCATGTGTGGTGCATTGTGGGTGACGTGTTTCACGCCTTTTTACATGTTGAAACACATGACATGCACGGTTGATTAAATTTTAAGATTGCTTATTGTAATTCCAGAACTGTAATTTCATTGATTTTTTTTTTTTTCCCCAGCTGCAGGTTTGTATTCATGTTCACTCTGAGTAAAGCGACGCAAGGGAGTCATGAATTCCCTGTTAAGAGACAAATTTTCACAAGAAAGTACTTGATGTTGACACAATATGTTGACAACTCAACTGCTTAATTACCTCGAGCGGTATTTAAGTTTGCAAGCATGCGGTGTTAAAGGGCTGATGGGAAGGTAAGAGCACGTTCCACTGGGATGTCCTGGTGGTTGCGCTAAGCTACTGTAAGGAACATACTGTACCATGTACTTACACTGCTGTCAGTTTGAATTTAGCTGATGAAGTGTATTGCTTGTCATCACACTTCTTCCCCTTTTGCATTTTGCTGTATATGGCCTACAAAAGCAGCAATGCCTTGAAATTCTGATACCCTCGTGTCTACTGACCATGAAAAAATAATTATTTATATTGCATTTTCCTTTGCACACTGGTAAAGCCTAAATAAATAATATAAGAATGAACATATATTGACATTCCACTGCATGATAATATAGTGATGCTTTCAATCTTCAAAAAGGGACTTAAACAATCATCTGTCATCATATCTTTGCACACTTGACATTAGTGATAGACCCAAATATGACTACATTTTTGTACATTTTTGATAACTCCCTAAAAAAACAAGGAGAACACATATTGTATGACAAGTTTTGTGTTGATTCTCAGTGGAATCCCAATAATATGATATAATAGCCTTTTTGTTTTACAGAGTGTCAGTTAATTCTTTGTTGAGAAATTATTAATGACAGCAGCATAGTGCATGAAATTATAGACAGTGGAAAATAATAAAAACATCGTGCTGCAGAGTTTATCAGTGGGATCAGCAGAAAAAACAAGTCACATTACAGGGATTTTATTTATTAATCAGAATGACTTATATCATGTCATGCTGCTTTATGATGCCTATGAGGAACATGAATGAATAACATTTTGTTGTTTGAATAATGTATGTTTAATGTGTAATTGTATTATGTATACACTGTAAAACCATAGACAGACCACACACTGTGTAAAACAGTTGATTAGTGGACTGTATATGTATCTGGATTACTTGACTCTATGAATCAGCATAAATTCAATGTCAAGTCTCTGGAAACCATGTGACCTTTAGCAGTAGCATTCAGGAAACATCGGAAAACCTATTTACCTTCATTATATTCCCTCATTCCTCCTTCTCCTTCTCATTTATTCTGCCACCCCTCCCCCCATCCCTCTTGCCATTTTGCTGCCGATAACACTGTGACATTTGTAATAAAATTTCAGATAACAATTAACAACTGACATTCTCAGTAGTTTGTGTGTTTTATAATTGACCTCATATCACTGCTGCTGCTCTGGGAAATGTTAGCGTGCTGAGAATTCTGCCTTTCCTTTTTGTTTTTGTCAAGTAGTTGTTTTTTTTTTCAGTTTCTGGTTAGTAATTTAGGTTTTTTTTTTTGGTTTCTAGAGACACGTAGCATTCCCTGTTCAACTGAGGGGAGAGAAACAGAGAGAAGCAGCAGGAGAGAATGAGGAAATAAAAGAACGAGAGCAATTAGTTGCCATTTCAGTTCAGAGGTAGAGAACGGGGCTATGTGCTGTGTGGAAGGACCACCAATTCAGAGCGTGCTTATTAGGGCAGCTACAACTGTGGATTTTGCTATTAGCATATTCTGCTCATGCTCAATCACACATGCTTGTGTGACTGAGCAACCATGTGTGTCTTTGTGACATCCACATATTTGCTGGTCTGAGTGCATACCTTTGTACGTCTTTGAGAAAATACAGCTGTGTCATTAACCTGTTACTTCTGATAGTGCGTGTCTGTGTCTTTGTGAGTGTGTGAAATAGCAGCTGAATATTCTTTTCAGCCCACTGAGACGAGCACAAGCTTTCATTAATAACAAGAGTTCTAAAGCTCTGAAGTAAGCAGAACGCAACAGTACATTTCCTTTCTGCCTCGTGCCCTTCTGTCTGCTCTAAGAATGAAGCAGCAATTATTCACCACTTGATTGCTGTCTATCACACTGACTGAAAGGAATTATGGCAGCATCCTGTTTTTTTTTTCCAGCAGCAACAATGTGCAGCCATGCACAGGGTAGGCAGAGCTGCATTGTGCTTTATCTTATCAAATGAATGCAGGCTTGCTGCATCTGAAAACTAAAGTTACTGTAGCAGAAGTTATACAAAAGTTGTTTCAGCTGAGCATGGTATGACAAAGAAATAACATTTGTCAGTACATAGACTTGGAATACTGAATATCCTTTAGAGTAGAGTTAAACATTAAAAAATGAAAGGAGCTTGCCGCATGCGTAAATCTGCCTAGAGCAAGCCATCCTCAAAAACTGAGTGACGATACAAGGAAGAAACCAGTGCAGGAGGCCACCAAGACACCTATGATTCCTCTGAAGGAGGTACAAGCATCAGCAACTGAGATGGGAGATTGTGCATAAAGCAACTGTTGTCAGGGTTCTTCACCAGCCAAAGCTTTATGGGAGAGTTGCAAAGAGAGAGCCACTGCTGTAAAAGTTCATATTAAACTTTGACTAGCGTTAACCAGAAGGCATGAGAGAGACTATGGAGTCAAGTGGAAGAAGGTTCTTTGAGCTGATGAGACCAAAATGTAACTTTTTGGCCATCAGACTAGAGGTTGTGTTCGGTAGACACTAAAAAGTGCACATCATCACAAACACACCATCATTGCTGTCATCGCTATTACGCATGGTGGTGGCATCATCATCATGTGCGGATGCTTCAAGGCAGCAGGCTCTTGAAGCCTTGTGAAGGCAGAAGGTAAAATGAATGCCCCAAAGAATAGGGAAATTCTGGAGGACCACCTAATGCAGTCTGCAAGAGAGAACTGCCATTTGGGAGGAGATTTGTTCACCTTAAGCATACAGCAGAACTAAGAGTCAATACCTCAGCTGAATTCAGAATTTGTGGCTGGACTTGGAAGGGGATGTTTACTCACAATCCCTAGGCAACCTGACAGTTTTTCAAAGAATGGGGTAAAATTGCAGTGTCCAGATTTGCATGGCTGATTGAGACCTATACATACAGCCTCTATGCTGTAGCTGCAGCCAAAAGTGCTTCTCTTAAAATAGATATAATGACTCGAAGGGTTTCAGTACTTATGCAATCACTTATTTTATGTTTTAGATTTTAATTGACATTACTTGGTGAAATCTATTTGAACTTAGACAAGAAAGTCTTTTAAATTCTTCACAAAAACATTAAATTATATGGACCACGATTCAGTGTTGCAAAGCAGTAAAAGGAAAATGTCCAAAGGGGATTAATACTTTTTTTTTTATCAGCACTCCTATAGCACTATTATATTGCATTATGTTACACTGAGGGATGTTTCTAATAATTAGTATGCTTTCACTGAGACAGAAATCTGACATTTCATGTGTCCCTGAGTGGTTTCTTTTTTTCAACAGTCAGCAGCCCAAAAATCTGTACAAAAACACTGGGTTGTGTGTCTGCAGCAACAAAATGCCGTTAAATGACGTCTCTCTGTTGCAGACGTGAAAAAAACACTGATTATCTAATGGTTGAACAGCATTTAGCTTGAAGAATAAACAAGGGATGGAATTTGATGAACATCTTGCCTTGAAATATCCTTATCTTTGAGGCTGTCATAGCCAAAAGCATTTTTTAGTTGGATATTTGCTAGCAAAGCAAACTATTGCACAAAGCTGTAACTAATATTCAAAAGGCATTAGTGGTCCATGTGAATCAGCAGACCCAAAGCATAACTGTGTTTTGAGTTCAGCTCAGGTTCCGATGACAACGCATACAGCAATTTGTTTACACACTGTAAAACTGCAAATTGTACTCTAATAATCATCATCTTCATAACTCAAAAAAACTCTAAACGTATATCTGATGATTGTCGGATTCATTTTGTTAGTAATGAACATAATGGTTCAAATTTTTGCAATGATCATCAAACCAACAGGGAGATGGTGTCTGTTGACTGTCTGAATCACAGTACAATAAGATTCTCTGTGCAGCAGTCTGATAAACAAGATTCTCACACATTTTATCTGTTAATCAGTCAATGTTGTGTTTAAGCCCCTGGATGCTAAAACCTGGATTTGGAATGGATGTTTGCCTTAAAAACATTGTAAAAATCACACTATTTATCTCAAATAGTAAAAAGCACAAAGAATCATGAGATTTCAGACATAACCAACTCTACGTTTGAAATAACAATATTTCATCAAAAGCATTTAATTTGTCATGTAAGTATTTGACAAAAAAAATAAATCTATTCTAGTCTGATTCTGTAAAGACATGACTGACTGAGCTGTGACCAACAGTCACATGACAAAAAATCTGCCGCTTTCCCGCTGACCTGGCTGAACTGCAGATTGTTTACACAGAGCACATAGGAGACAAGCATGGAAACAAATAAAAATGTAAGTAGTTCATTATCTATAGTATGTAAAGCAGTTTTTTCAAGGGGTGGAACACCTGTGGGCACTTGGAAAATGTTGATTCAATTTTATACTCAACTTTCATTTTTCTTTTTTATTATTATTTACGTCTTTAAAACTTTGTTTTATAACTCATGGAAACTGCTTGGGTTTCACAGGGTTACTGTATGGTTTAAAACAAATGAATACTGGCCTTATTATGACTGCTCCTTTATTACTACCCATCTGTGTTCTTTGTGTACAACAGGGCCAACTTGGTTCAAGAAGTTGTGTGTACATTTTAGCAGTATGACTATCTGTGTCTGTGATTTCTCTCTCTCTCTCTTTGTGTGTTCATGTGTTTGTGTGCGCATGTGCGTGCGTGCATGTTGCCTGTCTCCTTGACTCATTGTCACCATCGGCCTATGGGGAAACCACCCCCAACACACTTTCTGATATGCAGTGTGAGATGCAGTGTGTGTGTGTGTGTGTGTGTGTGTGTGTGTGTGTGTGTGTGTGTGTGTGTGTGTGTGTGTGTGTGTGTGTGTGTGTGTGTGTGTGTGTGTGTGTGTGTGTGTGTGTATGTGTGTGTGTGTCTGCACTCATATTGTGGGGACTTAAATGTGTTGACACAATCACATTGTGGGTAGAAAAGGCAACATAGATCATTAAATTTTAGTATGACGATGGTTTAAGGTCAGGGTAGTGTTAGGATTAGAAAAGTGGCAGTTATGCTTAAGCTTGGACTAAGTCAATGTAATGTCCTCTAAGTGATGGAAGTATAAGTCCATGACTTGTGTGTGCGTGTGTGTGTGTGTGTGCGCGTGCACACTGATGTGAATATAACTGGGCTTGTACAGAGGCTGAATGGTTCAGTGTTAAGTTTGTGCTTGGGGATAAAAGGATTTGTGTGCATTGTGTCTGTGTCTTAAGTGTTTGTGAGAGAGGTACAGCAAACAGAAGGGATTATATGGAGGAAATATTGAATACACTGTAGTTTATACTCAAATATGTACAGTGTAATATTCTGTTTTCATTATTTTAACTGAAATGTTCAGATTGATTTTTCCCAGTTCCAATCTTTCACTCACCACTGTAGTAAGAACAAATCTTATCCAGTAGTTTTAGGACACTAAAACATTGTCATTATTCTTTTTCTTTTGTTCCGGTTCAGTTTACAAATATTGAGGCAACTCTGAGTGTGTTACCTCGACTTGAGTATCCTAGTTATCGTCAGACTTTTGAAGTGTTTCTGTCTTGTGTTTGCACATGTAAAGTGGTGCCCTACAGCTATAATGTGAGTGTCTAGAAAATTAGTATTTGTATTAAAATCATTGTAAATAGCCATGATTGACTCTTACAGACTTGAAAGAGCCACAACCATTGATGTGCTACAGCACCATTATCCTCCACAGGAAAACATGGAACATATCTTAATTCTAAACAAACAATCATCAGGGAACCCACTGATGTTTTTGGCATTTTCATTTTTGAAATGGCCAAAATCTATTTAGCCCCTTTCAGACATGTGCTCCTCTCCATAAATCTGATGACATCTGAACTTGTCAGCTTTGTATTTGAATGAACTCTGGTTGCTCTTCTATAATTATCTTCTATCACTTTCAACACAGCTCAAGTCTGATCTGCATACAGTTGTATGAACAGGTGGGCTTGCACAAGATTGCAGGGTATGGAGCATGGAATCTCATTTATGATGATGATGATGCCACCACCATGCTTAAAACAACATTTTATCCAGGACTTTGAATGCTGCTGACTACCTGACACGCTAAGCGACGTAACAGAAACACAGACATAGGAGTCAGGGAAACATTTTACATTTGGTGCAATGGATTTTAATTTAAATTGTTGACCTGTTCCAGTCTGTATGGGTTACAGGATACTGGTGTCCTGAAAGATACAGTGGAACATGTCAGGTCATGGTGAAGATTCAGCCACTGTTCTGTTACGATCAACCACTACTAACACAGTCCATAGCAGCACAATGGACATTGTTAGAGTTGTTATCAGAAAAAAAGATTATTATTTAACACAAATCAGCAATCACAGATCAAAAATGTTATGATTGCTGATGTGTGTTTCAGTAAAATTTAGAAAATATTTTATGGTAGTGTATGAATATAATTTGGAAGAAGTCTGATTTACGCACACACTGAGGGAAAAAAGACAATATACTATGATCGTGTCATGTAGATGAATGTTTCCTTTTCATCCTCACTGTGTGCTGGTAAAAAGCATCTTTGCAGGCACCAGCTCATTATACATGCCTTATCTCTGAATTACGTTACTGTGGTCTATAATTAACTTATATTTGCACATTTTCTCAGGATTGTGTGAATCTCCTCTTTAAACAGTGACATACTGTAAGTGAACATTTTATTTGTATTCAATAAATGTAGGCATTGCACATACAATGGGAATGGATATTCACTGACGTAGGAGACCATTTTGGGTAAACTTTTTTTTGATAAGAAAAAGGCTTAGATGTTATTTTAAGGATATAAAGAACTCACCCAAAGACACCTGCAAGAGAACCTTTGAACAAAATACAGGTGTTCCATTTTCTAGAAAACTTTGCTACAATCTGTAACGTCTTTCATATGCCTTCAGCCTGACGTAGTGTAGCCTGTGCAGCCGTCCTTTTGCTTGCCTTGCTTCATTTTAATGTGGTGTATAACTGGAATGTTCTAGAAGTGAATTCACACAGTGTAATCATAACCAAGACATGTCCTTTGCCTACATATGAAAAATACTTGGATCTACAAGTAATTAAGCAATGTGCCAAAACATTTTGCACCAGGCGTTGGCCCAATTTATTTTCATTCCCCCCCAAGTCTCCACACTATCCTCAAGCTTACTGATGAAAATGCTTTGGAAAAACTCTTGGAACTAGTAGAGTTTTAAATTAATCTTTGGAGTAAATGCCATTTAACTAAGCATATTTTTGTTTTCATTGCCTTCCACTGTTGTTTGCACTAATTCAGTATTATCAGATGACCACAAACAGGATGCAGTCATTTCAGAGCATTTGGCTGAGCTCTTTGGCTGCCTGCCAGTTTGTCTGTTTGTCTCAGTCTGCAGAAGTCTGGTGTGTGTCATTCTATATCGCCTTCTTGCAGTAATGTTTTCTTTAGTTTATAAGCATCAGTCTGAAACTTCAGAGTCAAGAGTGAAAACTAATTTGCTACCGACTACTTATTTTGCTGCATGTGTGTGTGTGTGTACTTTGAATACCGTAGACCTGACAGTGACATAGTGCCATGTGGTCAGTGTTTATCCATGCTGGGATGTTGGCAGTAAAATATTGGCGCCACATCCACATTCGAATGCCGCTGCCCTCATCCCCCTCTGTCTTGCCCCTGTCCTCATGTGCAGACGGTTGCACCCAGTGACTGAGTGGGCTCCCAGGGGTATGTTAATTTTGTCCGATCACCCGTGGCTACTGTCAAATTTGCAAGTGTCCCACTTCATATCAACTCCATCCTAAGCTTCTGTGTCCCTAAAGGCAACTGTTTGTGCTGATATTCGTGTTTCAGTCAGACATAAACAACAGGAAATTCTGCTACCTCTGAATGAGTATCTAATATAGACCTTCATGCCTCGTCTTACAGCCTCCAGAGGCCAAAGATATCTCGTATACTAACAGGCAGAGAACAAATGTGCCAGAGGTGTACCACATGAGACCAGTTGATGTAATATTAGCCCATTTTTCCATCACACAGAAGTATTTTTAACATTGCTTAAGACTCTCTGGACCCTAACAAGGTTCAGTTCAGCATTGACAGATACTATTAAAGCCAGGTTTGCTCTGTCTAACCTTTTTAACTTCTTCTATTCTGCCTTTCTTTCAGGCAATTTTCTACCTGCCTTCTCTCCACTTTCCCCCTCTCCATCATGTCTGTCCCATGATTAAGACTCAGTTTGCCTTCAGTCCATTTCTGTTCATTATCCCTGCTCTCCAACAGCGCCTGTTTAGTTAGTGTCACATTGATTTATACACACACAAACTATGAGAGGCCTTTTCATACACAGGTCTCACTCCTTAATGGCCCTGGTGCCCTACACCCACACTGTGAGTGTCTAGAAGGGGTATTTGTATTACAACCAATGCGGTTGGCATCCTTTAAATGCCCATTATTGACTCTTACAAAATTTTCAGTTTATGTAGTTAGCAAACAGAGAAACCACCTACAAAGTCAGGAATCATTCATGTGCTATATCACCATTATCGTCTATGGGAAAAAATGGAACATATCTTAATTTATTCACTTTGTTTCAGTTTATGTATTGCTGTATTCTAATTCCCTTCCCTTTTTATGATTAACAAACAATCATTAGAGGACGATGTTTTTTGGCCAAAATTCTATTCAATCCCTTTCAGACATGCACTCCATTCAGTTTATCACATGGCTTGACCGTGTCCGTTTTATGTCCGAATGAGAACACCGGTCACTTTTCTGTACGTGGCAACGCCAGTCTCACTAGGTAGGATCCAGTAACCTTTACATATCGCTTTTAACATGCATGCTGTTGCAGTCTGCATGCTGTTACATCAACAGACAGGCAAGCAAAAGATTCTGACATGCTGACAGTCCAACCTTGTGCATATGACAAATACTATGCAAGTACCGCAGCTCTCTCAGTTGGGGTTTTGTCTAAATGAAGCTGTGAGGAACTGTGGTGTAAAAGTGATGTAAATTGTGTATCAATGACAGTCGTGAAGTCCTGAAGCCACCATGTGTGGATTTTTTAAGTAGCCTTTGTGGTTGGGAGATCATTCATTTTTATTAAATTTATTATAAACACCACACATTTACAACCCTTTCTGTCAAACGACCCTCATACTCTGCCACAATAGCCTTATTGTGCTTCAAGAGTTCCAATTAACAATTTTACACCTCAGCTATATGATATACATCCATAACATTTTGATGGAAATATTTCCAGTTCTCTATATGACATACATTCAGGTGTTCTTGATGCAGTGGAGACACATTTATCTTTCAGTTACAATGTTAACAGGCTACAAAAAAAAAAGAAAAATTCTGCAGGCTGCATGTGTAATATGAGTTACTAGTATTAACAGCGTGACGTGTGGCTGTAATATGCACATTAACAACCAGTGAGAGACTACGGTAAATGTGATGTTCTTCCTGTGTCTTTCTTTGTTGGCCGCCGTCAGAAGTGCTTAAATCTTGTAGGAAAATAGTTAATTTAAAAAAAAAAAAAACTTAAGAAAGAAAATCTCCTTTGAGATTAAAAATGTTAACACATGTCTAGTGTAGCTATTTCTAATAATTCCTAAAAGTTGTCTGTGTCCACCACAGTGTTTTATGCCAGGTGAAAAGGCCAGGTGCTCTTCTGAAGACATCCAGCTGGGAGCACACTGGAGTCTCAGCAGTTTTCTGTTGAGATGTATTGGTTGCTATGATACGGCATATCGGCGGAAGTAAATGTTAGTGTTGATCAACTGGCTGCTGCTTACCTGGTGGACCCATGGTGAACGAAATATTCCGCCAACCATTATTTGTCATATTATTGTTGTGGTTGTCCAGGGACATGGATAGTCAGAGACCAGCGCCACGGTTGATCAAAAATTCTAATATAAGGCTGTGCCTGTGAAAATCAAAACAGTACCTGGTTACATTTAGCTGCCATCCCAGTCATAGTAGTTGCTTTTAATGCTTGTGGGTAGAGTCCACAACTTAGGCTAACATTAAAATACATAAGAGAGACTGACATTACAATATGGTTATAAGATCATGAATCATAATGAGTGTGGTCAGGTGATGTAATAATGGTTTATATGATGCAAATATTACGTATGGTTTTGACCTGACTTTCAATCTTGCACCACCATGATGGAAACTATTATGGTTCTGTGTAAACCATGATTGGTTGGATTGCCATGAAATTTGTTTGAAATATTCCATGTTTTCTTTAGAATGAACTGAAATAACTTTGGTGATCTTCAGATTCCTCATCGTGTCAGCAGCTGGTCAAACTTTTCACTCACTTCCGCTTTTGACGCTGTAACGCGCATACCTCCGATTACTCGATTAACCGCCAGAATAATCAATAGAATGCTCGATTACTAAAATAAATGCTAGCTGCAGCCCTAATTACATGCTTATCAGAATTCGTAACAGGAGACCGGAATCATGGATGCTTTACCATTTCGGTAATGGTTATGATATATCCCAGCTCGGCGTCAGGTTGGTAGCTTTGGAGTTCCTCTACTTGCTAGAGGCCAACATTGATGTTGTGATGCAGCTTTTGATGTAGACACACTGAGATAGCTTAGTCAATGCAGCAACTGATACTATCTGAACCCTTATTTCCTTTTTACAACACATAACTGAAGCTTTGACTCGCCACATTTCTAGGAAAATGAGTCGTCTCTTACTGTGTTTCTGCGGAGAACGTGGCTAAACTCAGTATAGCCAGGAGCCGACCTTTCTGTCCACTGTAGCTCTCTAGTTGATGGAAACATCATAACTCAGTGGTATGTGGGAGAGACTTCATATAGGAAAACATTCCAACGGGCCAGTGGAAACGCACAGAGATACACAGTCATACATGCAGATGAACACACTCATTTAGAGGCATACTGTACACAGACACACACATAAACACACACCGAAAGTACACACAGATTGATGGTAGGGAGGAAAATATATAGATTAGGAGAATATATTTGGAACTTCATGGAGAAGTTAATGAGGAGCGCATTCCAGTGGAGCAGTGAAAACACACAAATACACTCTGATACACACCCGCACGCACGCACACACACACGCACACACACGCACGCACACACGCACAAACACACACACACGCTCATGCGTCACCACTTCGACCATAATTTTAATTGGTTTGACAAGTGGTTGGCTGCAATAATATTTCACAGCATATGACCTAGAAAATCCAATGAGTTTTCTTACATTTTTTTTCTCACCTGATGTTTGTTTTTCTAACTTACCCTTGGTGTCTCTACTCCTCTGTCTCACTCCAACACATTTAAGGTGAGAATGCCAAGAGTATCCACAGTTTATCATTATAAGTTGACATCTGATGGCTTATGAAATTATTTTACCTGAATTTATAAGAAACAATGGTCCCTTGGTGTCTGGCACTGTTTACTGTGCACTGACTCTCAGTTACCTTGCCTTTCAAATATCTTGTTCTAAACTTGTGTTTTTGTACATTTTTCATTGCTTAAACTTTGGCATCATTACACAGCAGTTAACGCTGACATGACTTGGCTACTTGAGATCAACATCTTGATGGTAAATTTGGAAAATGGCACACCTTAATCGGGGTTACACAGATATATTTCACCAAACTTTAATTTTGGTTACTGTTTGTTTATAGCAAACATCATATGGGGAGAAGCCCACGTGTCTACAGCCTCCTCAAGCCTTTCGGTCTGTGTCTATGGAAAAAGGCAGCATTTGAATTGCACAAATGTCTGTTTTCAGTCCTCCGGCTGTTAAGTTGGCTGTAGAATCCCAGTATGCATGAGGACATGATTACCACATGGATGAAGATACATCCATTGTTCCTGAATGTTCAATCATGAATGCATTAACGTGATAGAAATCTTGGTGACAGAGAACACTGTGGATGTTTTTAACACCTGATATTACAGCTGCGTGTGAGCTCTTGCAAAAATTCTTGC
The DNA here is from genome assembly GCF_022539595.1 of Amphiprion ocellaris. NCBI lineage: Eukaryota > Metazoa > Chordata > Actinopteri > Pomacentridae > Amphiprion > Amphiprion ocellaris. Next base: position 21,060,891 of record NC_072767.1, on the reverse strand, counting down.
AGCAGCTAAAATGTGTGTGATGTTTAAATCACGCGATTTCTGTACGTTGTCATTTATTCGCCAAACTTGTACAATGCTTTCCGTCACATTTATTTCTTACCCAAGTTTCCCACCTCTCCCAAGCAAATATGTTTTGTTTTTTGTGACGTTTTCAAATTTGGGGGATTTTTGAAATTTCCATCAAAGTGTTTCTGTGTGACTATTGAAAATGGCAGGAAAACAGCTGGATGGAAATGCAACTAGTGACAACATTTTATCTGTGCCCAAAATGTTCCTAGTTTGCATTTTGAAGCAGTATGTACACATTTATGAAACGGTTAACAATGTAGTTATAGGTGGATATAAAACTGTATCAGTATATTGATTAACAACTATAACTTATTATGGACACCAATTTTTGTGGTGTATCATAAAATATGAATGACAGTTGAAGTAACATGAAATATGTCTTCATCGGATGAGATAGTGTACTTAAACAGTTGAACATTATCTGCTGTCTACTAACTGCTACATACATGCATGGCATATAGAGTGATTATTTAATAATTAGTAATGGTTTTACACTGATTATAAGTGGTCTACAGGGGCATGTAAAGCATTGCAAAGACACTGAGGTCTGAGTTGTATCTTACTGTATTTTCATCTGCACTGGAGGCTGTAGGTGGAATTTGGTGGATTAAATATTCCCTCCTGCCTTTTGCCTGAGTCTCTGCATGGGTCTTCTTTTTATTCATTCTTGGTTGCAAGCTAATTTATCTCATTTGTTTCCCCATTAGCTCCTTGACTGTGAGTCTTCCAGGACTTGGACGAGTTCTCTTCATACTCTCTGTTTCTACTCTCACATGCAACTTTTCACATTTTTCCAGGAGACACCGAGCTCTGAGCTGGTGTGTCTGACATTTGAAGGTCAGTCGTAGAGGAGGAGCCATGAACCGTTGATCAGACAACAGAGCATAATGCAAACACAATCACATACACTGACAGGAAACACATTCATGTGTGTGACTGTCTGTAATTCAAGGAACCAAACACCAAGATGAAATCCACAAGGAACAAAGTTTCCTGACTAGATTATTGGCTTTTAATCCCCTGCACTTTTGTTGTGTATTATATTCTGCAATCAGACAGCCCTCAGAATCTCTGAATGTCGCTCTGCATCGTGTCAAGGTTGCCAACAAAGTGGCAAAACAACAGAAAAACAGATTAGGGAGGGCAGGGGTTGTGAAGGCGGTATGCCCGTTTTGTTTTGTTTTTTTCACAAAGAACAGCAATGTCCCTCTTCTTCTCCTGTCACTTTCTCATATGTACGGATGTTCCGTTACATCAGCACCTCAGACTGTTCTGAACTTTCTCCATCTATTGGCACCAAGAAGTGACAGTCATGAGGAAGTTGCAGCACGTCCTGCTCAGTGTGCACGTGTGTGTGTCTGTACCCGTAACTCAAATATGATAATGTCAAAAGCTGTCGGTTTTATTGATATGCTGGTTTGACTCCTGCAATGTCCTCCTCTAACATCCCAGTTACCAAGCTTAGCTCCGGCTTCACATTGTTCAGGCTTCCTGCTGCCAGGGTGCTGATGAAGAAATACATGCACATCGCCATTTTTCGGCTTCTCTAAATTGTCTGTTACTTCAAGGCTCGGTTTTACTGATTGCTTCTTTGGCTTAGCTGGAAATGACTCCTGACTGCATCTCATAGCTTAACCTCTCGTCTGTTTTGAGATCGTCACACCGAGACCTCAGTCGCTGAGATAATAATGTTTTTGCCTTCTGGCTTGGACCAGCAAAAACCTGAGTGAAGCATGTCTCAGAAGAATAATTTCATGTGTTGGCAAGTTTGGAATTGAATGAAAAGATTTGCACCACTTGCATGCTTTTGCTTTAAATACAAAGTGACAGCTGGTAGCTTGTTTTCTTAGCTTTGCACCAAGATGGGAAAACAGTCTGCTTCTGTGCAAAAGTCTCAGAGTTCACTCACCAGAACATACAGACTGCAGGAAGTATCATATTTACATAAAATCTAAAAATGTTTAAACAAGCGGACATCAACGTATCATTTCTGGCGTGTTCGTATCCTGATGTGATTATGTCTGTGTGTATTTGTCCACTCAGACACTGATCCGGACCATTTTTGTGTGTGTGTCCTGTGTGTTTACTGTGCCATAACTGACTGGGATAATTAAATTCTTTCTCTCCCATTTTCCTCTTCCTCTCTGCTTATTCCTTGCGACACTCCTCCTCCGCTCCTGTCTGTTCATGTTATGCACATTACTCCCTTCTTTTTCTCACCCCAGTATTTTCTCGCAGTCGCCTCCCTTCTTATTCCTCTGCTGTTCATGTGTCACAGGCAGTGGAGTGGCGTCTGCATTGTAACCATCACTGATTCAAAGCAAACATTGGGCCTTTATTTTCCTCTCTGCTGTATGAGGCATCCATTATTCACATGTCTTCACAAAGATATTTCTAATTGTCAGCCTAAATACACGCAGGAAATCCTGTACACACTGTTGCTGTAAAGCCAATGATGCTTTGCTAGTTTTTCCTTAAAAAGAGCATTCACTTAATTTGTGCAAAACCATTCAAACTCTCCAAAATGGGTTTCCCCAAAAAGCCATGATATGTGAAACAAACAGTAGCACAACTGTTTTTGAGAGCATTTGTGCAACTGAAAGAAAAACCAGAGTGATGAAATAAGGGGATATAAGAGAAAATCTCTCTTCTCTTCTACCACTTGACTCTCAGGCTTCACTCAGACTGCTGGAGAGTTTAGAAAAGGGATTGCTATTCTCAAACACATTACCTGCTGCTACTTTGCAGTGGAGCTAAGAGGATATTTCATGTAATTTTCCACTTTCTCTCCCTCTCTCTCCATTTCCTTCCATTTCCAGCCCTCAGCAACAATGTGCTCCCTTCACTACACCGCTTTTCACTTCAATCCATCAGCACAATACTTCTGCTCGATCTGTTCATCGACTTCATGTCGTGCATGCTGCCTAATAACAGTTATCTTAATTGAAATCAATAGAGGGTTATAGAATCGACTGTGGCCAAGAGGGACGGGGTGGCGGTGCCTTCCTGCTCCTGTACTGCTCTCTTTGTGCTGGTTTCTGTCACACTAAGTGTTGCGGCTCCAAGATAAATTCACGTCAGCACCAATAATCATAATGTTAATAGAGGAAGAAAGTTGATTGTGATATATAACAGCAATCATGCTTCACATGAAGTCTGTTTGTGCTTGTTTTTTGTTTTTTTGTTTTTTTTTAATCCCAATGCTTCTGTTGTCTTTGGTAGTTGACAGAAGAGACAGACAGGAAAGATGGGAGGGAGGCGTGATGACATGTGACAAAGGTTGCATGCCAGATTGGCGGGTACACAGTATGCGCCTGAGTCATCTGAGCTGCCACAACACCATCAAACCCCATGGTTTATAGCTCTGGCTCCAGCTTCGATAGGAATTATTCAGATTGTTTTTTGGCATCTCTCGTATTGCAACCACTGTGACTTTCCTTCTGTCTTAGTAAAGGAAATTACAACAATTGTCCTGATGTGGAAACCATGAAATACGGTCTAACATATCCTGATGTTGTATTTTCACATTTTACAGATGCGAGCACTTGATATGAACAAATATAAAGTGTTGATTGAAAACAATCTAAAATGCAGTCCTCCATATCATTAAAGCTACATTATGCAAGATTTTCAACATACATGTAGCTTTAATATAGCAGCAAACTGTGATCTGCTGTGTGAAGATATAGAGGAGTAATATCATCCTTAGCAGACAATGAAGATACACTCCCTCCGTGTGTGTGTCGTAATCCGAGCTTCTCTGTTTCCTCCCTTTGAAACCGTTAGCCATCCTCACGCTTGTAAACAGGCCAAGAGTGACCTCCGGCGCTGTATTGTAAAAGTGAAAGTGCAGTCTAGCATTCAAATTTAAAAACAAGCAGTTTTATTTATGTTGTGCTTCTAATATATGTGCATGCGTTTCATTTCAGCTCAGTGCAGCTTTCCTCTGCTTCTCTTTCTCTGTTGTGCTCTTTGTGTGTCTCTTTTCACACATTTGTCTGCTTTTCTTTCTCTGTGGAAACAGACACGCACAGAGTGGAAAACGCACACGCAAAGACAAGAGGAGACTGATGAAGTGAGGATGAGGCTGCTTGTTATGGCCATTCGATGTGTTTTACAATGACAGTGTGAGCTAATAGATGGGACTGGATTGTTTCTTGGTGGCTCTCATGTATACAATCTTTCTGGTTGTAAATGAGGTGTGGCCTATGCACCACGTTGCACACAATGTTTACAAGGTCAAACCACATTTTGGTTTAAGCACCAAAAGTAAAACCTGATTTGTTCCAATTATGTATATATATCAGCATCCTTATAATGAATAGAGTCAGTGTTTTGATCTTCATAATGTTTCTAAAAGAGCCATTTCTATTCTGTTGACGGACGTTTTTGCACCAACACTGACGGCACCGACATGCAGAGGCTTTTCAAGGCTCAAAAAACAAACCAAAACAAAATTGCTGTAAACCAAACTGGACTACCTCAGTTTATGTATGTCTGAATACTATATTTAAACATCATTTTGAGGTCTTTGACAAGCCTACAAAAAAGTTTCATTAGCGTCATTAATTTAATTGCAGATTGTTAATTGCTGATGATGTCAGTCGTGGAGTGAAGAAGAGTTTACTTGAACCAATCAAATTTTATGTCCGTGTCACTTTTAGATTAGTAGACTCTTATTCTTAGCCTTTGCTTCCTTTATGTGTGTTCTTTATCTACCTTTTTGTAATCCTATTAGGGAAAATCTTGAGTCACTGGAAAGCTGGCTACAGTGCCGCTGTTCAGCTTTTGGAGCAGACACCAAATCTGCAAATTCTGCATGAACAGGATGTTGCAATGTCTACCAGTGGGAAAATTAGCAGAGTAAATATATGAATAAACAGATCAGATGGAAGTCAGGCCAAACAAATTATAATAATGAAGTTAAACATGCACGGTTGCATGTAGGACGATGCAGAGTCATGATGTTTGCTGCTCTGTGGAAGGCGTTAATGACTGTGCAGGATGGCAGCAGGCTGGAAGCATCTGGAAGGCCAGCAGAGTGGTGATAACAGTGGAATGGCTAACAGAGCCCCAGTGCTTACCTTTGTAGTCAAATAGACAGGAAGGAGCCACAGTTGATTTGTGTGAAATGAAGTGTATAATCCCTCCCTAGTAGGTATGATGGTGACGTTGATGGGTTATTTTTTCCTTGTTTTTTTCAACATGGATTTAGGGGCCTGGATCCAAGCTGAAATGGTATTAAACAAGCTGTGAAATCCTCAGCAAAACACATACCCCTAAGCTTCTATAGTCAAGTCCAGCAGACAAACCGAGTAGCTTACAAACACAATTCTTAATCAAAATTTCAACATTGTGTCTACTAGTAATTATACGATTGTAGAGTTTCACAGTGCTTCTCATAATTGTTGGTCTTTCCCTCAACTCCAGTCAGCCAGAAGTGGGATAACATTAGTGAGATGAAGTCTTCATCTCCAATTTAGTAACACTGCTGTCACACATGCAGACACATTACTACTACATTATAGATCAGCAAGCTATAGAGTAATGTTGTTACTGCAGCTTATATAATGTTGTCAGCTGGTCTTCATAAGTGAGTGAGTGAGTGAGTGAGTAAAATTAGGGAAATACTGTAAGTCAGTGAGAAATGACAATCGATACTTACAAAGGTCGGTTCATTTGTAGAGTTCTTTAATATACAGCTAAACACACCACAATATAAAAGAAAGATGAGATTTTCTCTCAATTATGAAAATATAATTGACTTTTTGCACAGTTAATCATTTTATCTGCAGTTAATGTTCATGCCAACTACTGAGGTTTTATTTAATGACCTTGGTGTGTGTGTGAGTGTGTGTTTGTGTGCATGTGTGTGTGTTTGTATGTAAACTTACTTATGTGCTCAACTGTGTAAGCTTGATACATGCAGAGAGCACAGCTGCCAGCTGTTGCTAAAAGGCCATGTTTACATCATGAATGGAACCCTACAATTCACTGTTTTACTAGAAATCTCGTCAGAGCAGAGATCAGATGCGTGCGTTGTACAACAGCTGCCTGCTGTTATTATATTGCTTAAAACTGCGTTGGATGTACAGCAGCACCGATTATAGTAACACACAAGCCTGGCTATTCATTTAAGACGGCCAGCCTTCGTGCCCTCCTCTCCTCGCCTGTCTGGCCCAGTTCTCAAGAATCCAGTGCAGAGAAGGCTGCAAGGACACTCCGACTCTCTCACTTTATCCCTCTCTGTGGATGTGCTTTTCTGTTATGTTGAGGTCATTTGTATTCTGTGGCAGCAGTGATCCAGAATATAGTTATACCCCTGACCAGCGTGTTCATGACATGCTGAACATGCTCTATGGAAGTATAAACACATGCACATGTATGCACTGGGCTATAATTTTACTGGGTAACTGGTATGTGTGTGTTCTTCATGTGGCAAGCTATTAGCACAGCCTGCCACGTCAGTATTAGTAATGATCAGTAATTGCTTGCATCAGTGTGTTGATCGAGTGTTTGACAAAGCAGCCTCCTGATTTAACACCTGCCCTCAGAATTATGAGGTTCTAGCTGATGTTTTTGTCAAATCACGTTATTCACATATTCTTTTTTGGTGCATCAGTCAACATTTCTGATCCAAAACAAAGCCTAACACTGCCTTTATACTGACCTGCTACACTTACTCCCCACAATAAATAAATCCAACACACATTTTATTTCCCTAATATACTGATCTGTAGAAAGAAAATCCTTTTACTTTACTTGTCCCACTTTCTGTGGAATCAAGTCCTGGTTAGGCTGATCGAACCCAAAGGAAACTTAAGCCAATGGTTCCTGGATTAATGTGTTTAAGAACAAAACTAGTTTGTACCTCAAATTGGCCTCTGCACAGGATGCTTTTCAAATAAGAAACAGATGATTCATCATAAAACAAGAATGTCATAAAAGTGTAATGGAAAACATTCAACTAATCTGCCTCATTCAAGTATTTACACTGTTAAAACACTAATTTCAGGTTTTAAAACAAATTTGAAGTAAACTGTTTGTGTTTCTTGGGAATCATTGCTTTTGTTCGTGTTTTGCAAGATAGAACTTCATAATTCCGAGCAGCAAGAGAATAGTTTAGAGGCTTGTATCTGCATCTGACCTGTTTCACATATTTTTGTTATTTTGAATAGAAAAACTTTCAAAATCTAAAACCTGTTCAAAGTGCACATAGAACCTTAGAGTCTTGCTCACATTTCACAGTGATACGCTGCGTATACAATTTTGTTTGTAAGATGTTGCACGGTTTTACTTAAACAGGACATGTTTTCATGTGTGCATGCGTTCCTGTATGCCTTTGCTGTTATGCCTCGCCAACATCCATCACTGACCTCGGTGTGACATTGATTCATGGTCATACATCCAGGTGTTAGTCATGTGTCATGTTCACAGGCTGCTTTGACACTTCAGGCCTTCCTCAACAGAAAGGCACATCAATACCCACTCAGCTGATTGTCATCTTACGACCTCTCAACACAAGAATCACAACAAGGTCAAAAAATCAATACAGTCATTTCCCAGATCATTTTTCCTCACTATTAATGCAGTACTTTGATACTAATTGCTGCACTGCTGACCTTACTGAACAGTGTCAGACTTGTTAGATCAGCCACTTAAAAAGCTGTTCTGTGCAAGTAGTACGAGACTGACCCATTCAATACTTATTGAACTCCAACCAGTCATGATATAATAATACGACCTTTTCATGTTGTAGTCGTTCTGTTGTTTATTAATGATTCCAATTAAGGTAAGAATGGAGCACAGTTTGTTGTTTGACAAGTAATGAAAGTTTTCATACATTTGCTGAGGGCTGCAAAAGAACACCAACTATTTTCACCGCCAGTTTGTTTGCAGTTTTATTTTATGATAAATCAGTGAATGTAAAATATTCAAAAATAGCAAAAAAGGTTGATTACCAATGTCTGTTTGCTTTTTCTATTTTGTCCAAATATAGATTATTTTAAATATAATACCAAGAAACAAGCAGATATTCAACCGTTGTACCAATATTTATTTTTACATGTTCATTAATAAAACAACAATGATTAAACATCATGCATCATTAACAGAAAATATCCTTGACAGTTATTCAGCCACATCACCCAGGCCTTTGAAATAGCAATGACAGTTTTTGAAAATATCTAGAAATTGCACAAGTCTAACAAGCTTAAGCACAGCTAAATGGACATTTCTAATTATGTAAATTCTGTGCAGCCTCATTTATGGAATTAAAGTCGCTCCATACAAAGAGGCTGAGAGATTTTACATGAAGGACAGTAGTATTAATTTGGTCATCAATGTCATTCACTTCTCTGGGTTTACGTATTAGAAAACTGCAATTAGTGCAACACTGATGTTTGCCTCGAACATATTTATCTTTCCATCTCTATGTATTTGCCAGTATAGTTGAACACACATTGTGCACAGTGTGTGTGTCCCTGTGTTAATGGTAATGAGGCATGAAATCAGACATACCTGGTCCTGAGTGGTCATGAATGGAGTGTTGATTGTGTCACACAGGGCCTATAGACTGTTCAAACACTACTCACTCTGTCGCTGTGTGTCCCCCAAGGTGTTGGGGTGGAGCATAATGACACGAAATGTTGATCAGTGGGTCCTTTTTCTGCAGCAAAAGCATATTTCTGCATCTGTAATAAAATATCTTGCAAGGAACCATTTTCTCCCTCCAGCATATATACAGAGTGTCACAGTGTGACAAGTGACGGTGATGTGTGGTCACCAAGGAGCATGGCAGTGACAGGGTGAAGGTGAGTGGAGGGATGGTTTTTACACTCTTCATGGTCATCCTTTCAACCTCTCAGACCCCTGAGGGAATAATCAGCATCATTGTGTGTCCACATAGAGAAAGAACTTCCTGTGTGGGCTTCTCGTTTTGGCAACACACGTGGATGTATTTTCATCTGTGTGTGCGCGCGCGTGTGTGTGTGCATGTGTGTGTGTGTGTGTGTGTGCGCGCATGTGTGCGTGCATGTGTGCGCGTGTTTCTGCAATGGTGACATGCCAAGGATGGGACCGTCTCTTTATTTCATTCTGTCCACGGAGACGGCTACTGCTCGGTCTCCATGGTAACGAGAGCAGCAGAAACCGTGGGGTTTAACATGAGTGTGTATGTGCAGTGTGATGGGTTGAGATGGATGGAGGTGAGCAGGTGATGTGTCATGATAACAGGTTGTCAGGTGTAGCGTCATCCGGCTTCCAGTGCATGTCATGTATGCGCCTGGAGCAGGTTTTGAAAGTGTGTGATTTACAGCACCCCAAAAACCAAATGTTCTTGAAGTCAAATGGAAAATGAAATGAACTTTTATTAAGAAATCAGTGTCATGATGTTCTTTTGACCTGTGTGCTTGAATTTGGCTTCAATAAAAGTAGTAGAGCTATTAGTTTTAAAATGATTCCTTTCAGTGCTTTTACTACTCATTATAGACAATGGTGTGTTTCAGAATTGCGTGTGTGTGCATATATACACACATATATATATATATATATATATATATATATATATATATATATATATATATATATATATATATATATACATATATATATATATATATATATATATATATATATATAAAAATAAAAAAATAAGCACACAGTGCAGCAACCTATGAAGACATTGTTTATTTTAACTGCTTTCTACAGCTCAGCCTATACAACCAACCTATCTGTGGGCTTAAATTTGGATCAGTTCAGTTTGAATCTTCAAAGTAGTCACACTAAAGGACAAATAAATATAGTTATGAAAAAGTAAAAATTTCCATCTGCATTATAGTGGGATAAAATGATAAAATAGTGTAACATAATACCTCTATATTATATTGCTATACCTTAAAAGTTCTACTTGAAGCTGCAATGCAGGACTTTTACATATAAATGAATGTCCGTTACATTCAAGCCTTCATAAAATTAGCTCTTACATTGCTGATTAGGGCTTTCAGCAGCAGATAAATCTCTTAGTATAACCGATTTTATATCTGATTTGCATTTTACATCATCTAACAATGATTGGTTTGACAGAACTCAAGAGGGGAACAACTATTGCGACATAGATGGACAATAGACTACAGCAACTAGGAACATGGTACAAAAACCTATGCAGCTTTCGAGACAAGTTTCTGATGCTCCAGAAAACAAAAAAACGAAAAACAAAACAAGTTGGGATTCAAAGGAAAGATTCCAGTCTAAAAAAAAAAAAAAAAAAAAAAAAACGCAATCGACAACGACAAACAGTGCTTTTGGACAGCCTTGCTTTTGTAAAATGTGTGGAGCAGACCATGTAGCTATTACATTTACGTCACACGCATGCATTACCAGTGTTTGTGTCATTATTGTCACTACCAGAAATGAGAGACAGAAGTCCCACACTGTAGCTTTATGTGCAGCACTTAGAGCAGTAAAGATACTGTACTTAGTTACCACCACTGCAGTGTTGTATTGAAATTTAATCAGAGCTGAATCTCAGAACTACTGGTGCTTACTATGATTTGATTAACCTCTAAAAAATGCACAACAAAAGCTATATGTACCTGATCTATCAATCAGGGGGAAAACATCTGCCACAAAAAGCCTGTTTGTACCTTCAATTTCTTCATAACTGAGAGACTTTATGAAGGTATTTCTGCCTCTGTTACCAAATATTACGGGAAAAAACAACAAGCCCATTACTTAGTGAGACATGTGGACATGTTTCTAGTTTCATAAGTAATTTGTTTCATAATTAAGTTGTCACTTTGTGGGAAAACAGCCATAGGAGGGTGTTGATGAGTTGAGAGAAAGGCTGCTGAACTGGATGCTCTGTCAGGAGATGCTCCAGGCTGTCGCTGATCTGACACCAAATCCACACGCAATAATTATACAGATGCACAGGATAAATAAAAAACGTCCTGCATACGATTCACTCAGTTATTGACGTTCACTAACCAGGGCAGAGCTGCACACATACATTTAAACTTACCAATGACAGCACTGTAAACATTCAGTAGAATATATGAATGTCTTTTATTACTCACTGTGGCTTCAGAAATGTTAATGGTTATTTATTTGTTTTGTTTTTGAGAGATGCTCAAACTTCCCAAAATTATGTCTGTGACTGACCAATTATCACATATTTAACATCTCATATTAAGTTATAGAAAGCTGTGCTCCAGCCAGTAGCCATCCATGGAAATGTGTCTGCTCTCAGTATCATTAGATTTTAGTTTGTTTTTTTCTTATTTCTTTTTTAAAGTAGAGAGAGAAAATCTAATTTCATTTTGACTTTAATCCCAACCCTTGCATCAACGAAAAGTCACACATAGTTAAACAAATGATGATTTAAAGTCACCTCCTGTTACACCGTCAGCCAGGGTCCTTGTTCTTCCTCATCAATAACACTGTTAACTGAATTTAGTTTGTTGATTATGGTGTGACTTCATTTGTTTCTACTTAACATGGAATTCAGAAAACTGACATGAGGATACTTCAGTGTTTGAGCAACAAATCCAAGAAATCTCAGACACACAGTATAATACTGGGATTTTTTTCCCCACAACAAACCCTCAGCTGTTAGAGTTGTAGTATTTATTCTCAGGCTACATCCAGTCTGTCCACTGAATCACTTTCTTGTGTCTCTTTGTAAATCAGTTTCTGTGAATCTTCTCAGTTGAACATCAGATTTTTGTCCTAATGACTCATCTTCTGTGAGTACTTTTGTACTACATTTTTAGCTGTTTTTTTTCTCTATTCTCTAACAGAATTTTTTTTAAAGCTTTCTCATGTATCTGTCACTCAAAAAAAGTTAATAAATATCAATAAATATTAGACCAACTAAAACGCTGGTCAGCTGAACTGTCAATCAACAACAAGATGAATCTACAAACTTACTGATACAAATCCAGGAATCTATTTGGAATTTAACTGGATGTCATTCAAACAGACGCAGGTCCTCCAGTTATGAATTTTTGTTTGACAAAGCTGCTTACACTCACAGAAGCACACACACACACACACACACACACACACACACACACACACACACACACACACACACACACACACACACACACACACACACACACACACGCTCACGTTTGCAATTTCCTGCTTCCCCTAAATAGCAGCCTTGTGACTCTTAGATCATCAGAGGAAATTGGATTGGTTCTGGTAGTTTGGCCCTTGTTCCTCATGTCCAAACAAAATCTAAATTACTGTTCCCAAAACAGACATCAAAATGACTGACTGGATATCTTTTGTTTTTCTTGTGTGTGTGAATTTTGAGTGAAATCCTGAAGAAATTTAAGTGTATTATTAATCCCATTGTTCATATACAATGCAGCTGGACGAATTATGATTTTATCTGATATATAAGAAAAGACTCGTGACATGTACCTATGTAAATACAGCTTTAAACCTCTATTCATGGACATGTAGTGAAATACTGTACTTTTTAATTCCACATTGATTTTAATCAGTTCAGACAGTGTTACTGTTTATTTTTTTAAAATGATGCAGCATAGAAAATATGATGTGCTGTTAAAGGCCCTCTCTGATTTAAAAAAAAAAAGATTTTGACCTGGTTACCATGTCCATATGCTGTGTTTTATCAATCCAGAGTTTTCTGTATTACCCTAATACTGCAGCTACTGCAGACTAGTTTATAAATTACAATATTGAGTTACATCTAAGCCATATATAGATGAGGAATGTTTATTTTCATGTAAAAACTATTTTATTCTATGACCAGACGGGAACTTGAAAGGCTAAACTGCCCAACAGTATATAAAGCAGTTCAGATTAATTCCGCCTCAACCAGCCAGCATTTCACTACAGTCAGCAGGTTAATGCATCTCTAAAAGTAATTTAAAATATAATATTTATGACATAGTGCATCTGCATTATTGATAAAAGCAGGGAACTGTTTTGTGTAGTGTTTTTACATTGTCTCAGCTTGTAGCTAGTTTTAAATAGATTAACAATTTTTCCACCACCAGAAAAAAACACTAATAACTCATATTCTTTGCTGTATTATGACTATTTTAGCAAACTTGAGCCATGAACTAATATAATCATGCTGCAGAATTCTAAACAATCCTGTTTTGGGACAGGATGTTCAACTTGGTAACATCTTCAGCTCCTTGGGGAGATGTTTTATTTGGCTTGTGAGCTGCTGGTGAGCAAACAGCCCACAAGACACCAGCATCTTACAGTACTTCAACGAGTTTCTAATGATTAACACATAGTGAGTAGAATATTGCTCATGTTGTTGGAGCAGCTCTCTGCCGACATTCACCTCTGGGGGATCCCAGACTCCACTTTTACAACTACTGGCCCAGAAAAGTCAGGCCCAAAATGAATTATAACACTGCAAATCTTGGCCACCTCACAGTCTGGGTCCATGTGTGTATTAATGACTGTAGTCTGCATGTGTTTCTCAGTGCTCCTGCTGTGTGTTTAAAGTTGACCTGTCTGCCGGCACCTTGTGTCAAGTGTGTGTGGCCTAAAAAGCCTCCGTGTAGCTATGAGCCACTCTGCCTGCTGGCAGTCGGTGTTTGGCGCCAGGGACTGAGCACCTGCCAGCACTCGCCATCTGCCAGCGTCCTTGCAGTCCTCCTCGTGAGGAGTCCAGACAGAGTGTCGAGCAAAAACAACAGAACCCTTCGGAACACAGTAGTGCGCACACAGATCGCACACTGATTCGTGCAAAAACGTTCATCTCACTGACATTCCTCACACCTCCAGCTCATCAACATGCAGTGAGTAATGAGAGTGATGGAACTGGAGAGGACTCACATGATAATGACTGAACAGCCCTAATGGTCTAATGATGGCTAATGACGACAATGACTGTAATTATTTAAGGATCAGGGTAGTGAGGGTGATGATGATGCCAACCGAAGCATCCGTAAATTTCATCAAGTTGTGATTTTGCCACAGTAAAAAACTTTCAACTCCAACTCACTTTCTTGTGAAGTTTAAACACGACTTGTGACACCATGAAACCCACTTTACGCCAACAGAAGACAGACTCTAATCAACAACTTTGGACCTCAGAAGAATCGATCTGAAGCGCGGCAGACAAATTTAGCACTGTGGCTGATGTAATAAGAAACAGGGACTTCCACTCATCTGCGATGAAACGCTGCAAATGTTAGTGGCTCTGGGGCTCGTAGGGTAAATCATGAGGAGGAAGCAATCCACTTCCTTCCGCCAGGGAGACAAAAAGAGATGAGCTTTTAATTACAGACTTGTTTACTGTTGTCATTTTTATCACCTAAATATGTCCCTGAGGGGTTATCTGCCTCTCTCAGTGTCTTTCTCTTTGGCTCCATCTGTCATTACAAACCACTCAACCAGGCTGGGTGCCGCATCTGGGGCAGCAGTAGTAAATTCACTTGCCTCGGGTTGTAGTTTACAGTCTAGATTGGTTACAGACAAGTTTCTGTAGAAAAAAGTGACAAATGCGCAACATGATCTGGAAAGCATTAAAGATGGCAGACAGTAAGACCATCTGCAATGGTGCACATGTTCCTTACGCTTCATCATCACTGTGGAACATTTAAACTTCTGTCTTGTCTGGTTTACATGAGCACTAAGAAGACTGCCAGCCACCTGCAGCAGCAGTGACTCATGCATATATTCTGGATACAACAGACATGAAGATATGCTTCTATATGTGGAAGTACATGTGTTTATATTCATGTTGAAAGTGCACTTGCAATTTTGCGCACATGTAGTGTGTAGATCGAAGGATTATTCCAACTTACGACAAGTTAGTCCTTATTTTCAGATGTTTTTAACTTTAATTTCTATCAGAACTGATAACAGTGTGCTTAGCACTGTACAATAATTGCTTTCCTTTGGTGAGCACAGCTAAAAACATCTAATTTTCAATACGGTAGAATAAAACATCATATAAGCCACCTCTTTTCGAGCATAACCTGACCCATACATTGCAGTGACGTGATGTTTCCTCCAGCAATCTTAATGTTGTTCAGAAGAGCATTTGTACATCATGATGAAGATGTTTCTGTTTACAGATGCCTTTGTTCTGCTTTTAGTATCCACACAAGCACAGTGCCGGGGGTAGCAGCGCTTTATGCACTCCTGAGTGATCATATTTCTCAACTGTCATCCAATTCTACTGCATCTTTCTGTCCTTTTGTTAGTTGTATTCTTTGCTGTAACATACTGCAGAATTTCACAAACCAGAATTAGCACACACATTTAGTTTGTAATTTATAGCAAGAGTAAGTGTACTTGTCCCAAACCCTTCAGTACTCAGCGTTTGGTCAGATGTGAAATTCCCTTGGTTCCATACACCCTGTTAACTAATCAGTTAGTGTCAGAAATCTATTTATGCCAGCAAATTTGCAATCGCAGAACCAAAATTCCACGGCATGAGCTCCACCGGGTACATTTTGGCAGTGCACCAGTTGTTGTTCACCACCTATAGCATGCTAGAAGGTGTGTGTGTTAATTCACACTATTCTTTGAATTTGGTTTTGGTTTTCTGCTTTCTTGTGCAGTGAGAATCTGCATCTTCAATTTAAACAGGTGAGTTATGTAAAATGCAACCTCTGCACGGTTGTCATTAACAGGGAAATTATCTATAGAGACCAAAATGTTTTTTTGTAATAAGCTATATAATTGTTTTGGGGGTTTTTTGCTGTAAAGTTGGACATTTTAACATGGCAGTCTATTGAGATTGATTCGCCTCAAGTGGCCATTGGAGGAAGAGCAGTTTTTGGCACTCCCATTTTGGCTTTATTTTTCAACCCCAAAGGTTGTCGCCTGCACCGAACAAAATTGCACTGCTGGCTTTAATGGTTAAATTATAGTCAATATGAATATGTTTCACTCTTAATATACATATTTTATTTGATTTATATTACACTTAAGAGTAAACAGCTCTTTCCTGATTGACAATCCAGGCTTGGATGTCTTAACTATTAGAGTAAGAATTATTAATAATTAGGAAGTTTAAATATTTTCATTGTTTGAAAATGCATTTGACCAAACAGTGACTCCGTTTGTCAAACAGGGAATTTTGTGTACCGTTATTCCTCTTTTGTATTGAACTGAGTTACTTCAGTTAGTCCTCACCGGGGCAATCTTAGCCTGATAAAATAGCTTCTATTACATTTTTTGCCATTGTGCCCAGTGGAATGCTGCTGGATGTGGCAGATACAGCAATGAGACCATTCTTATTTCCTTCGGCCTCTAATGTCACAGGTACAGGTGACGATGAGAGGCAGGGAGAAAATGTCAGGCTGCCTTTTCTACTTGTATTTATGACAGTCAGTGTAACAAACTTTGTACAACAGTAACTTCTTTTTTTATGTGTCCACTTTTGTCACTTGTTGACATTCATAGCCATCCATGGGAGGCAATTTCAGCACATAAAGCTTTTTTAGACATATTAAAGATATTCTACAGTGATAATGCCCCTGTTGATCTGTGTTAAAGGAATTTGTGCCCTTTTCTTTTGTGGCTGTCCTCCCTCTGTTTAAGTTGAGCCAAGTGTGAAGAGGGTTTGACTTGTAGTGTTTAGGCACAGAGGGAAGTGCCACTGGTGATATGTGGTTAATTATGAGGACTGCTGATTGTCTTACACCACCACAAGTACCATGGCAGGAGTTTGGCTGTTTGGCTCATTAATCCAGCGCTACCTTATCTCTGGGGCTCATTAAAGCTCAGAGGATGCAGAGAAGGGAGCACTTGCACAGACACAGTCATTTAAATAGCTTTTTGTGTAATTGATTCTGCATCATCATGGCACAAACGAGTCTGAGAATTACACCGTCTACCCCAGTGCACTATGGACTTTAAGGGGTGGCAGTTGCATAAATTCAGCCTTGTTATGCAGCTGTTTTTGTGCCAAACTAAGTGCTGCCCAAGGTACTGTACAGTCACAGAGTGTGGCTGTGTGTGTCTGATAATTCATCAGAGCCCTGTGGCTTTATTAAAAGAAGAAGGAAAGTCACAACTTATTTATGACTATCACGCCTCAAAGCCTTGTATCTATTAGCATGTGGACATTCTTTTTTATAAGTAGATTATGAGTGATATGGATCTTTTAATCTTCTACTATATGCTTTAAAATTGTCACACCAACAGAGCCAACATTTGAAAAAGAAATTGTATTAATAATAAAACTAAACTTACTAGCAATATGTAAAAGGAAAAAAAAAATTTACCACAAGAAAACCCATCAGAGTTTGTGTACAAACCTTAGGATGGAGCGTAGAAATATGCCCCGCTCAGCTCTGCGACATGCTGATGCAGTGTGTCGCATTAGCATGTGCCTGCATCTGTATCGGTTTTGGCTTGTTAGACGGCGGTGTTAGTGCCAGCCTCACAGCTGCTGTGCTGACTGTGACTGTGCTTGTTTGATAATTTATCAGAGCCTGTGCTGTGAAATGAATGCAGGGCAGACCAGAGGTGGCTCGGCTCTGCAGTCGCGCTGCAGCGAGTGACTCAGCTGGACGAGCTTTCAGGAAGACCGTGCAGGTTTTCTTTTTTCCACACCTCTCTTTGATCCCTCACGTGCCTTTCGGCCTATTCTCGATCCTTTTACGCTCCCTGTTTGTCTGGAGCTCCCTTGCTTCCGTTTTTGACTGCTTACTGCTCACATTTCATGTCCCTGCATTCATTTTCTCTTGTCTTGTCCCTCTTTCCCATTTATTCTCCTTTCCCTCGTTCCCTTCTTTTTTACCCCTTCATTCCTTCAGACCACTGATTCCTTACTCTGCAGGATGAAGACGACTCTGATGCAGGCTGTGTTTTGTCAGAGAGCTGCTGGGATGCTGTTGCAAAGCATACAGACTTACAGGCAGCAGCAAAGGACTGAAACAATCCTCTAACGCCCACAAAAAGCTGTTTCACCGCTGGGCTCATCTTCTCTCACAACCTCCCCTCGTCGTCAGGGATGAAGGTGTGAATGCTGAATTGCCATATGGTTGTGATGTGCCACACTGTGAGCACCCGTGATCACGGCCATGATGCAAGTGATTTTAACTAAGTCAGGAACGCATGATAAAATGCTTTCCTTCCCCGCCCAGTGTTTATGCTTTGTTTGTTTGTTTGTCTCTGCTGTCCTATTCTTTCTCACTTTTACCCTAACCCCGACCAATCAAGGCAAATGGCTGCCTTTCCTGAGCCTGGTTCTGCTGGAGGTTCCTTCCTGTTAATAGGGAATTCTTCCTCTCTACTGTCGCCAAAGATGTTGCTCAAAGGGAATTCTTTGATACATTGAGTTTTACATTTATAATTTTGAAGTCTTGCTGTTAATTATTAAATTAGTCAGTTAAATTTGCATTTCATTTATTTTTGAAGTGTTTAAATTTGCCAGGTAAAGTTATATCATATATTGCATTGTAGGGACCTTAATATTTGAGCTTGTTGGGTAAATTTGCGATGCCAATCTTCTTTTCCCTTCCGAAAAGCATTTCGGCTCAATGACTGTTGTTTTGAATGTGCTTTATGAATAACAGTGCCTTGACTCGACTTCAAGCGATCACATGTTGAACTCCTGTGCAGCAGTCCCAGCTAGAGGTCACCTCTGCATCTGTAGCTCCCAACTTTTGGCCTTCAGTGGCACTTTTGCTCTTTCATTCTACAGCATACAGTCACTGAAGAGTTCCACAAACAACAAGCACTCTTCCCTATTAAATAATACAGCATGAGAAGTCCTGGAGGGTAAGGTGAGAGGACAGAGCAGATGAGTGAGTGACAAAGAGGAGGCATGGGAGAGTGGATGAGAGTGCAGTCAGAGTATGAGAAATGGAGAGGGGGAGGAAGAGCACAACAGAGGAGGGGGGGGAAGAAGAGAAAGAGGCCTGTTCTCTCTTGTGCTGATGCTGCTAAAAGACTGGTCTTTCTTTGTCATTTGTAAACCAGTGTGACGTAGGTTTCCTCCTAGTCTGCTCCCATGTGGTGCTGGTGTCATCTAAATTATATGGCTCTCTGTCAATGCGTCTCAGGCCTATTGTGGGATAGAGGCCTCGGTGTGTGTGTGATAGAGATGCTAGGTGGTGTGTGTTTGTTTGTGTGTGTGTGTAGAGGAGAGGCTGGAACTTGATTCCTAGACTCGGGTTGCAGACAGTGCTCTGTGTGTGTGTGTGTGTGTGTGTGTGTGTGTGTGTGTGCGTGTGGGCTGAGAATGTGAGTTTACCTTTATGCACAGTGGTCACACAGAAAGAGGAACCCACCTGCACACAGGATGTACACACAAACACACATAGGTCCCTTTACATAGGTGTCACCAGTGATGTCACTGGGCCATGACACAGGATAACCTGGTGCCTCCAGGGGAGCCTGGCCTGGCGCCGTGCCATAGCCCAAAACTTCTAACTGTATCCTGTGGCCTAGACTCTTGTAGGGTTTGTATGCTCTTGACTGCTTGTAGTTCTATAAACAAAACATCACCATGGTGAGAACATGCATGTAAAGGTTGCAGGTTGAAATTTTAACTTCCGATGAACACTTTCTTGTAGCCAGTTATGCTTGATTTGAACAAGAATCTCTGGCTGGTTAGGACATTATAGCACACTGAAAACAACATCAGACTGCAAAGGGCTGCTTTTATTTCTTCTTAACAAAGTAAGGAACTATAATAAAATAAAGTCAAACCCGCAGGAAGGTTTTGGATGAATTTGTGAATGCAGACATTTTTTTATCCATTTGTGACAGCTGGTTTGATGAAAGCAGGCAGCATGAGGAGGTGGTGGAGCATAGTGTACCTCTTGTTATCCAAATGTGTCCCTGTTTTAAAGGAGGACTGAGGGTGTGCTCCACTTATCAGGCGATCATACTGTTCAATCTCCTTGAGAAAGCTTATCGCAGGTTCCTGGAAAGAGACTCCAGCTTTGTTTGCAGGTGTGAACAGTGTTGAGAAAGTTCACACTTCACAAGAGCTTCCTCGAAGTTCAGCTCACACAGATTGGGAATAAACTAGTTCATGTTCTTTTCTTCAATTTTTCTTTCAGCTCTGAGCCCCTGTTTCGTAGTAGAACCCCCTCCTACTAAATTTACCTGCAACCCGCAATCATTGCCACATAGTTGCAGTTTTCATTTTCAAAATGCATTGCAATTGTTTGTGAACCAAATAAGAAGATCACAAAAACATTACAGATCCTTGTTCAGTTCGGCACTTTGAACCCGGTTTTAAAGAGGATTTAACCCAACAGGACGTGCAAAACTGGTGCTAGCATCAATTTAACATCCAGCCAAGTCTCTGTAATCAACGCTCACATTCAAAGTCTTCAGTTACAAACAGATGCAATCAGTGAATGTGCAGTTTTAGCGCATTCATGCAGGCTGGAATTGGCTTCAGCCATGTCCAGCGTAAAGTGGTGGATCAAACTGATAGATGGATGGATACGGCTCGAGCCGTGGAAAACCGAAAGCAATTAAAGAGGGACAGCTGGGTCCAGTGTTTAAAATGAAAATGACCAAGAATGCAGCATGAATTCTGTAGGCCGCGTCATCTTAGTCAGTGTGGTTCTAAGTTCTGCTTCTCCCTTCAGTCCAGACAGAACAAACGAAACCTCAAAGGAAGGAGGAATAATCCCAAGTGGCCCATTTAGTTGTTATTTGTAAGAGACAAACTCAGACAAGATAAAAATAGACTAAGAGCTTTGGTTGGAAGCAATCACATGTTCACCTTAGATACAAAGGCAGACACAGGTAAGGATAAGAGCTGCACTCATAAACACACACACAAACTGATGCTGACATATAATTATAGGAAATGATATAATGACATGCATGATAACAAAGGATTGAAGAAATGGAACAGGAGGCACACTGGGGATAAACAACAATAGACTGAGGGGCAAAAATAGAAGCAAACAAAGACAGACAGAATATGGAAATGTGGAAAATGAAAGCCCAGACCAATAAAAATAAAAAAAGGGCTGCTTGTACCTCATAGAGAGGATGAGGGGGAGAGCAGCAGCTGAAGAGACAAAGCAATGGGGGAGAAAAAGAAGGGAGACGGAGATGGAAAGGAGATACAGGAAGCTATTTGAAGCACAACTTTGTTGAAGCCGTCAGCCATGGCAACCTGGCAGCAAAGTTTGCTAGCAACCATGTGCGTCATGCAGACACACACTGACACGTGCACACATCTTGTGAGGAGACACATGCATGCAGTGTGCACAGCCATGCAGAGACGCAGATGGACTTGAAGGTGGGAAGACCTGGGCACACACAAGCAGAGGTGGTTAATGGTGAAACAGGTGCAGACCTACAGGACCCCAGAGATAATTACATTGTACGTTGTTATGTGAGCTGTGGTGATGTCAGTGTTGGCCTTTGTGGCATTTTTACATGTGCAAGTGCTTTATGTCTGGTTTGTGTGTCGAGGACATGATGCATCAGTGCGTAATTGTAAACCTGGTTTCAAGTTGTACCAGACTGTTCAGAACATAGTTATTCTATGTCTGTTATTAGACACATTACAGAAACTGAATTATGATTACCTTTGTTGGCATCTCTTTATCTGATTATGCTAATAAAGTCAAATCAATAAGAGACATTGCCTTGATCACCCATTTGCGTTCTCCTAATATTTTACACATTGAATGCATCACACAGCCGTCGTTTCACATATTGACTAAGAAGACTTTAATTTGGTAGGAATGAGGGTATAGATTCTGTGTTGGTGCCGAGGCTAAAGGTTTCGTGTCGCACCCTGCGAAGCATAATTTAAAGCCGGCGAAAGTGGGAGCAGAGCGAGATCAATGCGGCCCCCCTGTGGGGAGCCATGAAGCATCAGAGCCCACAGGTCGATGCTTCGGTGGTGGTGGGCCTTGACATGCATTGGCAGCCTCAGCGGTGGTGGCGGCAGCAAGCTGAGCAGCATCTTTTCCTCCTTTTTCTTCTTTCAGTACGTGACCTGACACAGTAATATGAAGGGAGTCTCGCATCATAAATAATACCTTAACAGGGAAAGCATCTTATTACCGCATTAATATGCATTACTGGTATTTAAATGCACTCGCTTAAATGTACTCGGCAGCTACATTTGCTCAGATCAAAAGGACCCCCATTAAATTTCCTTCACCAGCTTAATACACTATTTATAGGGATGAAAATAAAGGGGTGAATAATTCACTGGCTTAAATGATGCATCACCAATTATCCAGTAAAATCTGTTCATGCTAAAATATATTCATTTAATAAATATTGCCAAAAAATAGTCCTGGCCTCATTACATGACATCCTGGTGAATAGAGAGCTGTAATCTGTCTTTTTGAAATGCTAAAATAAACTTTGGATTTCTGTCCATATACAAATATTAACACATATCTATTTATGTTAATTTCAAGAGAGTTTTCATTAAAAAGGGTCACTCACAAGGAAGTAATCTACTATTCAGTTAACTTTTTTATTATTTGTTTGTTGTTTTACATGTTCATTTGACCTACGCTAACAGTCTTTTATCCAATTGGCAACACATTGATCCTTTTCAGGAACCTTGAAATAGTCTATATAGATTAATATCTCAGTTGCATAATCTTAAGTGACACAAAATGAAATAAAACTTCTCATTTTTCACTTCCCTCATGCTTTTTTCTTCGTCCAACCAATTACTCATTCACGCCACTGATCATTTCCACAGCTCTCCACCAACTAATCCCTTATCACAACACTTTGCCTGGTTTGTCTTCTACCAAACTAAATCCTCTTCTCTTTTCACTTTCACATAGCCAGCCAACACCGGCTCTCAAAATGTGGCTTAATTTAAAGCAAATGACAATCCAGCTGCTTTGGGTGACTTTATACAAGCTTTTCTTTCATTTAAGAATACTCAGTGTCCTGCAGGTCTTCAGGCCTCTTTTATCTCTTGCTTTATAGAATATATTTGGTCTTAGGATCACACAAGCCTTTAACTTGTACATTTGCTAATGGCGGTGAGGTAATGATCAGATTTAACGGCTGTGTGAATTTGGATCGTTATAGTTCTTAAGTGCTTTTTGTGCATTTGTAGTTGACCTGCAAAGAGGCTAAGAGGTCCATACTTGTAGTTTTACTGATAGAGTTGTGAGAGTAGCAGCAAATGTAAAATATTTTACAAACACAATTTACTAACTAAGAAAATAAAGGAAAAATAAAATCAAATGCATCGAAAGTGTTTTGTGTCTTCGGTCAGGTAAGCTGACTAAATTGTCCCTATACAACTATCATGGCCTCACAAAAAGACTTACTAGTAAAATGCTGTCAAGTCATTGTCTCAGGTGTATTATGAGTCATTGGATTTACTATAAGGTCACCGTTCACTGGTGGAATCAGACTTACTAACCTGACTGTCATGAAAGAGCTTTCATCGCTGTGCTTCGGACGTGTGTTTGAAGAATTTCCCAGTTCAGACGTATTTTAAGTCAGTTTGTCTGTAAACTGTAACGTTGTAAAATATTTAGGATGAGCAATATTTTCTCTCTTTTTTCTCTTTTCTCTCATTGCCTGACATTGTTTGTAGTTGGAGTGTGTGTGCATGTGTGCATATGAGTTAGCTGAACTTTGAATCACACTCCATCTGTGAGTTTCTTTGCCAGTGAGCAGGAGGTTCTCCACTCAGCTCCACAGAGAGAAGAATGTTTGTTTTGCAATTTGGAGTCCAGTGGCTGCTTTAATGTCAGCTGTAAATATGTGCTGTAGAAACACTGAGGGATTACGGTAAAGTAGATATTCTGTAATAATCAAATCCTAATGCATTGCCCCATAACATGCAGTATTCAAAAAACAGGGATTTATTATCAGTATGAAAAAGTGTTGCTTTACTGAGATTTAGATAAGGGTGGGAAACCATCCTATAACTCCCAACGTGTCACACAATGTTGCTTCTTCAGGACCCGTTTTCATCACATTTGAACTCACTGGGTAGCATCATTTTTCAACATGCAGGTTAACATAATAGATATTGATCGGTAGCTTAATGTTCTCTGTTCTCTGTGTCTGTCTTGCTTCTTTTCAGCTAACAAGATGAAGCCTTGTAACATGTACTTTACCCTTTGATGCACAACATGGGTCAAAGTGACCCAAATCCAATGGAAAATGGGTATCTCCTGACCCACACTGCGCATCAAAGGGTTAAAGTTGTGCAAGGATCTATGTTAACCGAGACCATGATCTTTTCCTGGACTTGAATACACAGTTTTGGTGCCTGAACTTACTCAGACAGCGAAAATAAAATGAGAGGTAGTCACTAAATACAAAAAAGCAAGTTAAAAAATAATGAAATATGAATCTCTGATTCGTGGATGAAAGTCTTGTGACTTAATCTCCTCTACCATTCCAACTTTCATATGACTTAACTGAGAAAAACTTCAATGGGTCCGTTTGTGCTGAACATCGGTGATGCCAAAGAACACCTCGTGCATATCTCTCAGACAAGTGGTTTTGACAAAACTGCAAAATGCAGCTGCAAAATCTAGTTTTGTTTACATGGTACAAGACATTTGCTTTGCAAAGTTTTCACCAAAATACCCACTGGGAATAAAAGCCATGAGAGCACAGAGTGTAGAAATGTCATTGTGTTTCTCTGTCACACATGATTAGTTTATTAGATTTTTAAGGGTTAGTGTTCCTCATGCTGCTTCAGTTATTTTATTGCCTCAATTAAGCTCCAGTCCAAGCAGGTGATTGACAGCTGACCATTTAATGATTTATGGCTGGTTTGATGTAGGTGTAGGAAGATGAATGAAACAGAATGCACTTAGATTATGTCTGGGCTTTATTCATAGATTGAAACCAACATTAGTTTAAATGCAGAATCTTTTTGATCCATCAGTTAATTCAGTACAACTTTTCCTGTGCTGCCCATAGATGTCTTTAAAGAATAATTCCCTGATTGATACATAAAACAAACAAACGAACAAAAGAAAAACATACACTACCGCTCAAAAGTTTGGGGTCACCCAGACAATTTCATGTTCTCCATGAAAGCTCACACTTCTATTCATCTGCTAACATAATTGCACAAGGGTTTTCTAATCATCAATTAGCCTTTCAACACCATTAACTAACACAATGTAGCATTAGAACACAGGAGTGATGGTTGCTGGAAATGTTCCTCTGTACCCCTATGGAGATATTCCATTAAAAATCAGCTGTTTCCAGCTAGAATAGTCATTTACCACATTAACGATGTCTAGACTGTGTTTCTATACACTATATACACTAAACGCAGCAACCAAGTAGCAGGTTTTCAAGCAAACAATGGCCAAGTCAAATGCTTTTGAACCCACTTGTTGCTAGGCAATTTCGCATGTTGTTTTACACAAGCTCTTTGAATGGACTAGCAAAGTGGGCACCAATGTAAAAACAGATTTTGTATTCAGCTGCAGGTGTTTGCGCTCGCTGAACGCTATTCGATACATACAGTCTCGAGTGTCAAGCTGCACATCAGCCAGTAGTGCCAGCTTTTTGAAACGTGCGCTGCGTTCAAAAGTGGGGATTGTGTTCCTCAATGTCGCTGTCGCCCTTATCGGTTTGTACTGTGTGCCGCTGTACTGTGTAATCAGAGCCTGTTTAGGTTCAATCAGCATGTACAGTGAGACAGACATGGCTGTTGTAACACACAGCGTGCTATGAAGGAAGTGATCGGGTAGTGTGAGAGGACAAAACAATGAGTGTGATTGCTTTTGCAACTCGTTGCTAAAGAGAGTGATAATTTGATTAGAAACACCACAGCTGATGGTAATGCTTTTTTGGTTTTAATTGTAGGTCAAGGCAACATAGGTGTTGTAGTTAAAGCACTATGCACTCGCAGCATTTAAAAAATAGATGATGTATTCTTGCTCTTTCACCAAAACTGATAAGAAACAACATAAAGCAGCTTGTCAAGACATTACGGATCTTCAATGCCATTATCAAATACAACAATCGAATGTGTTTTATTGTTCCAGACTAGACTAAAGCCATTGTTTTGACTTGGCACCTGACTTGTAGTTGGAATAAAGAGAAATCTGGGAGGAAAATTAGCAATTTAATTGTATTTACTGGTTGATATGTTGAAAGAACAATGATATAGACTTTTGCTGAATTCCAAAATTCTGTATTTATTCAAAAACTATGCTTAAATTATACAAAAAATGTTGAATATGATAAATAATTAGATTTGTGCCAGTGTTTGTTGTTGCCAGAAAGGTCAGATTGTTTTGCAGTTGTTGTGGTGTCCCATACAAATATGTCCCCTGGTTACTCGGGGCTGGGGGATCAGAGATCATCCATGAAATGTGACCTGTACGTGGTCTAGCAGACCTGAACTGAGGCAGAGGCTAGAAAGAGGAACAGCATCAATTTCATTGAGAAAGGGACAGACAGAGACGTGAAACTTGGCTCTGGACGCTCAGAGGAAAACCGGAATGAAACAGATGCTTTGATTAACACTGGGTCATGGGATTATAAATGTTAACATTTTTAATTTTCAATCTTTTTTTTTGTCAGCTGTGGTGTTACGTTTTTTTGAACAAGCTGGCCAGTAATTTTATAGACTTCAAGATTTAGTCAGGACTGCAAATATTCTGTCCTTAATGACAGAATGAGGACTGTTTTCTGCCACTTTCTGTCTCGTCCTGGTGTACAGCTGCTGACCCGCAGGACCTGAGAGGAGATTGGACTGAACATGAAGGCTGATTCTGCAACCAGTCTGATTATTAAAACCGAGACCAGTTGTCAGGTGGCGGAAGCTGAGTTTTTTTTTTTCATTTCTGAAAGCGTCTCTGCGACCGTCCACAGTGGGATTCTAGGATGCGACGCCTGTGTGTGTGTTGCTACTTAAGAAGATTGGTTCAATAATACCAGTCTTACGCTTTCATCATCGATGAATCAAACCAAGTAAGTTATTGAGTTGAGACTTGCAGAGAGGAATAAGCAAACAAGAAACAAATTGATTTTGATCACAAGGGTAACCGACATGATGATGATGACGTCATCCAGGCTGGAAGTTCCCATCAGCCCTTTCTGCTCTCGCCGGCACTCCTGGGTTTGGTATGTGAAGATTCTAAACTGCACCAGAGCTGCAGAAAGATGTTTGGGTTGTACTGTGGGCTTCACAGAGTCCTGTGTGTTGTTAGGTTTAGGTAATAAAAGCATTTGGTTCAGGTTACGGAGAGATTGTCGTTTCACTTAAAGACCCCCTCCGGTGAAAACCAAATTGTTTTTTTTTTTAACTTTGTTAACATTTCCATGTGGTGTTTTTTTATGTGGTGGAAGACACGTCATGAGCAGAATACGCAGTCTTCCAGCACATAAAAACACCATATGGATGTGTTAACAAGGTAAAAAGCTTGCTTTTCACCGGAGGGGGTCTTTAATAAAAACGTTATATCTCATGTTAGCGCAGACTTTCTCTTTGTATTAAACCACAATTATTCTTTCAAACAAAGGGAATATTTTACAGATATTGTACATTTTGTATCAACATTTTTACATGAATGTTAACGTTTCCCTTTTATGTTGACAGAAAATGTGATCAGACAGCACGGAGCTTCCTTCAAAACATATTTACAGTTTAAAATTAGCAGGACGCTCTGTCGTTCTCATCAGACGCAGTCCTTTGTAGCTCTGTGGTGTACTGTGTGTACATCACTGCTGGAAATTGCGGATGACACTTTTAGCTGCAAGAAAATCACCTCAGCACATAGGAAGCCAGCCATGCTGTGAAAATTGCCCTTTTTTATTTTTCTTCCATCTTCACCTTCCTCACTGCCTGTCTCTGTTCTTTCTTCTCATCAGCTACACAGACGCCTCCACCCATATCAACTCACTATCTGAGCAATTCCTCTCCGTATTACCGTTCATTGTTCCTAATAGGGATCTAAGTAACACAATTAAAGAATGCTCTGCTGCTCTGGATGTATTGTAAGCTAGTCTAAACCCTGCAGTAAGTGGGTTTCAGCCTCTCAGGTTGTCTCAGTGAAATGTGATATTATAGGGTTTCGTCAACAAGAGAAACATTTCCTCTTAGGGGATTTCAGTGGCACTCAATCTTATTTCACAACGCTGCAAAGTCTCGTCCGGCAGAATTAACTTGTTTTTGATAATTAACCTAAATCTAGCCTAAAACAGGATTAGCTACAGCTCTAAAGTCACAGAAATGTCTTTATTCCAATTGCAACTTAGTTTGCTGGCAGCTTTTATAGTGAAGCTCCAACATATGTTCTGAACAACTGAACTGTGTGCAGAGCTGCCAGTTCAGAGATCTGGTGAACATTACCTCATTTATTCTCCTTGATCTGCGAACCTGAAGTGAATCATTGTTTTGAACCACTTTGCGATTTAACACTCCTACGGATCCTGTAACCTGACAGGTGGGGATGAACCAGATAAAGAAAAAAAGCCACATTCGGAAGCTGAAAGGAAGAAGCAAGTAGGCGAAGCTTTGGCACATGTGGGTTTATTGCTTGGAGTCAACCTGAATGTTTATCAGATTCATCAATTCAAGTATTTTTCTGATTACTGCACCATTATTAACTGAATCTTGATAAAAATAAATTGATTTAAAAATGCACTACTTTGTCTCTGATCCAGCCACATCTCTACCTGAAGTCACCTTTAATGAAGTTTTGTATTAGAGTTTGTGTTATTTTGTTCAGTTTGAACACAACAATTTTCATATTACTTCCAAATATCTGTTACCTGCCTTTTTGATTCCTACTACGTGGCATCAACCCTTAAAGCACGAGTCAGTCGATCAAATCCTCTAACACTAAACACAAGCCAACTGCTGTGTTCTTAGCCTTAAATATTCTCAATACAATGCAGAGTGAAGCACGTCAGTGGAAGGACTTTATGGGAAAAAATAACATTGTATAAACAAACAGGCGACCTAAACACTCCCAGATGATGGATTATAATAAATGTGGGTTGTTTGGGGGAAAAAAAGCAGTGACGTATGTGCTGGGTTTCCTTTACAGTGTGGTAGCATATAGCTCTAAATAATTAAATCTGACCATTGAGGGAGTGAGGTGAACTCTTTTGTGCTGCTTAGTAGTATTTTTATTTTGACAGGCCAAATGCCACATGCACTGACGTCACTGTCGCTGGTGCAGGTTATCACACATGGCTGCCAAGCATAAATATCACACAAAAACATATTTATAATCAGATGTCGCCACCAATGTTGAACAAAAAATTTAATCAATTACTCATTGGAGCAATTGCATGAATCACTTGAGAGCAGAAGTAATCAGTTTCTACTTTTGTTACTCAGCCCAGATCAGTTGAAGTCAATCTCCAAAGCCTGCACACCCACACATCTCTGTATTATCACAAGCAGAACCACAAAACCAGATTATGTTTTAATAAGCAGCCAGCTTATGTTCTGGAGGTATTTACTGATCATTACCATCTAGATTAACATTAGCTGCTGCCATTAGCTCTGCACGATTCCCAAATTCACAGTGAAGCTGCAGGTTTCTCCAACTCTAATCTAAGCAGCCTTAGCAGTGTGTAACGTGAGCAAGTCACGACATGTAAATAAGACCCTGGTTGTTCCATAGAAGGTGCTTGCTCATGTTTTGGCAGCATCTTCGCACAGCCCTCCACCCACACTCGTATACCCACAGACACTGCACAGAGATAACACATTTCACAGCAGCCTCCCCGCTCAATGGGACCAAACTGATTCAAGCCCCTATCAAACACTCAGGAAAGCGTTCATTTAACCAACATGTAAAGGTCAGAAGATCTGCTCAAGTGGGTGAAATTAATTAGTGCAAATGCTCTGTGAAAAGTTCAATTTCAGTGAACTCTGACGTAAAGATTTCCACCATTGAACATTATTTTTTTTATTTAGAAACTTTCACAACAAAGCAGTGATCATTAGATGACTTTCATTAACAAGGAGTTGCTGGTTCATTTGGATGAACAGTGTAAACATATTGTTCCGTCAGTGGGTTGCTAACTGACGGGTGACTCAGTTCAATTTTTCAAATTCATTAACTTTTTACTGAACAAAATGATGAACAGAATACAGATAGAAGTGAACAGATCACAAGTGTAGATTTCATTTGAAGACATTAAGGTTTAGGCGTTCTCCCCAAACCCTTAATTTTGTGCATTCGGGTGACTTGTTTTGCACCAATTTGGGTCTTTTCAGCCTCCATTTATGGTGGAAATATCTTTGTTTACGTAAAGGAAGACATACATTTCAGGCGCAGTGAGTAAATGTCATTGTCCTTTGCTGGTGTCTAATGCATGTGTTCTAAATATTGAGAGGGAGTATATCCCCTGAACCCCCTTCTAAAATCTGTACCTACAGAAAGAAAACTGACAGAAGCTGTGGGACTTATTCTGACTATCTAAGGATTAAGTCAGCAGTCTGCATCACAGTCCGACCAAGGCTCACCTGTTATGCATGGACAAACTCATGTCATTTTAACAGGCGAACAACATAACCCTGCAAAATGTCAGAGTAATTGAACGTTGTTGATATTTGACTTGATACACTTTAGAGTTCCTTGCTTACAAATTCTCTTCACTGATGTTTCCCCGAGAGGCATAAGTGCATAATGAGTGACTGTCAGAGGTGAAGCTTTTTCTCTGTTTTTCAGAACTCAATCACACCTACTATAGTACGACCTTTTGTATTATTAAATTCCAACATTTTCTGCTTAAATTGTGCACAATTTTTTTCCACAAGTACCAACAGCCTTATTGTCAGGTTGTATTATATTACAGGTGTCTGAGCTCTTGTTTTGAGGGCTTTCACTAGCAGTGCATGCCGGTAGTAGTGTTACCCTCAGCACTGCTAAAAATTCACATTTTTTCATTGCATGCCCCCTGGTTATCACAACATGAGTGCCGATGACGTCAGATACGTTATGGTGCTGCACAGACAGGAGCAGCACTCGGTGGAGGGATTAGGTTAATCACAGGGGGAACGACTGCAGTGCCCTCTTTTTAGAAAGGGGAATTAGATTTAGACAGAGAGAGACTGAGGGTGGGGGAGACTCAGAAAGCTACGTTGTGGAAAGACCAGCAAGATAGACACCCGAGAATCTTAAATTCGCCCTCTATCTTACAATCAAATGTGGCAGCTTGTAGATAGGAAGGGCTTATTATCTCCTTCCTTTCTGTATCTGCCTGTCTTTTCTATTTGGATTGATAGTGCTGTGAGCTACAAGTGATGTCAGTGGCTGAATGGACCCTTCACAGCCATGTTCATGTTCAGACCTCAGAGATCTGCATGTTTTTTGCGCTGCTCTCTGTTCATACGTCAAGGTAAGGTTTCCGTGGCAACTCAATAATTGCCCTACCTGTCATGTACAAGTGAACGTACATGAACATGAATGAATTCAGAATATGTGGGGTAGTCTTAGGAGCAGCAGAAGAATATACCATGGTAATAATAAAAACACACACTACAGTGCTGAAGTGCCACTCAGCAGGAAGTCACATCTGTGAAGAACACTTGTTACAAAGTGGAGGGTTAGATGTGTTTAAACGGCAACATGCTCTGCCACTCTTTACTGCAGGCAGGAAGCAGATCTCACAATGGGTGCAGACAGGCACTTTTTGCTTCGTAATTTGGTGCATCGATTGCTGTTTTTTGCTTCAAAGGCACATGATCAGTGGTTCCAACCTTTCACTAAAGAGCAATGACCAATCATAGACTGAATATAAAAGGTTGGCATAGCAACCATAACATCACCCATTGGTTTGTGGGCTATCGCTTTTCATCTTTAAGTTTGCAGTCTGGCCATCACCATCTTGGTCTTTTAAAATCAAACGTTACAAGTGAGCCGTAGATCTGACTGAGGACTCTGGAACGCTGTATGTCGATACAGTAACTGCCTGTCAATCACAAGGTAGCCCCGCCCGAAAACATACCATGGATTTCTTGTTTTATTTTACTCTAGATGCGAACCTGATTTGCACAGCAAACATCATGCTATACTGCTGGTGACTTGAAATTAGTGACTGGGACCATAAACTCATTAAGAAAATGTTTACTAAGGTATCAAATCAAATCAGTAGGAGTGTAGGGTCATTTTTTCATAGACTTCTGATTTATTACCAAAACCAGAGGAGTTGCACCCTGCTGGCTGCAGGTTTAAGCCACTTCCACAGTGGCCCAACTTTTCAGATCCAGAGGCTGTCTTCAATATATAGTTTACATGACCAATTAAAGGTGGAATCTGTGATTCTGGGGAGAGCTGGCTCGTTAACATATTAGCATAGTAGCATGTGAAAGATTTACTGTCCATCTGGTTTCCAGTCCTGTCAGCTTTCAAGGTGGGGCTCTTTGTATTGTTGTTCTTGTTCGTAGAGTCGTAAGTGAGCTGGTGTGCTCAAGCTGCAGTGAGTGACAGCGGGGTAGTTGAAGTTACATTTGTCTGAAGTAACATTTGTTTCATTTTGAGACAGGAAAGGATTATTTTCATGGGGGAAAAAAATAATTAAGTAATTATTAAGTGATGACGTCACATTATCGGATTAAACAAAGCACCTACATTGAGCTTTAGTTTTTCTTTTCTTTAATGGTTTTGACAGCTTGAGGACAGAATAGCATTGTTTGTCAACATCAATGCACAACCATGTTGGGTCGTTTTACTTTCTACTTCTATGGACCCTCTTTAAGGATTGGTTTTAGTAAGATGAGTTGAATTTATTGAAATTTGGAAAGAAGTTGAAAGATTTTCAATTGCCTACAATGATACAATGGCTGTTTCATTATCACTGCTTTGTTGTTTGCTCTGAAAGCCAGTTTGGCCCCTCACAGCAGCCCCACAGCAGTTCCTGCAGACTGATGAGAGCCTGAGGACATTTTAATTTCCGTAGATCATTTACACCTTGTTGTCCTCAGAGGTCAAAGATAACCGAAAGTGTATTATAGCAATCAGATTCACATTCAGGATTGTGCTAGTTAAATTATTTCATTCATTCTCTTTTAGTTTTCTTTCCCATTTTAACTGAAGTAGCATGTAAAGATAGAGCATTGTTACGTTGGAATGCACACAAATAAATTGTGGAGTTTTGGATCAATGCAGAACCTTTGAAAGAAAAACTAGGGATGGATGTAACTTTTCCTGCCCCTAAAAATGACTTCATGTCCGTCATTTTGTCCGCAGCTGCTTTGACAAAGTTACAAGTCCACCCTCATTAACTATTATCTCCATGCTTCTCTTTTTAGAGTTTATACTTATATAGCTTTCAGGGATCATGGCTGTTGTTTGATCCTGATTTAATCTGATTGTGTGTGTTGGTATGACAGAGACAGCTTTCATGTCAGAGGTGATATTGTGCCTGTCAGGTTCTGTCAATGCATCTTCGATTCTATTTCTGGCTTTTCTCTTTTGGTTCATGGAGACTAAAAACGTTTTGATAAAGTTGTCTTGGTTTCTTTTTGTGATATCGATTCGAGTCACAAGACTAAACTGGAGGAGGGACAATTTGACACACTACTCTGGAGATGTACAATAGATAGTTCTTTAGATCATTTTTTGGCATTATTAAAAAGGAACATTAGAAACAGACAGGAAATGTGAGGAAGGAGAGCCGTAATTCCAGCATTTACACCTATGTAATATGTACTCTAACCATTCGGCTATTGGCTCAGCCAAATGCTGTCACAGCTTTAAATCAAAAACATGGTGTTTTGCACATCGGCTTGCCTTTTGTTTTTGTATCCAAATTACAGACGTACATTATCTCTCAAAACAGTTAATCAAACACAGGATTCCAGTTGAATTAAAGGGACTAACTGAAGCAACTTTTCACTAACAGCCATCAATAAATAGATTCCTGTGGTGTAATTAAAGGGTTCTGCAGACACATATTGACTTGTCCAGCGTCTCGTTAAATTCAGAGCACGCCCTCCGATCATCTTAATTCATAATTATGGCTGTAGGACGCCGAGGTCACAGGCTCTCATCACGTAGTCACAGTTCCTATAGAGTTTCTTCTGCACAACTGCTCAGAACTATTATTACAGTTGTTTTGACCCAACATGAAATAACATTTGATAGAGCTATGTGTAGAATGCTGGCTTTGATTGCTTTCCATGGGGCATGGCTCATCTGGTAGCACATCTTGCACACCACATCCTGTAAATGGCTTGTCTCCTCTAACGCCAGACAAAATACAAGGGAGCACACTGCCATCTTGTGGAGGTCGGTGTTTAAAAGATGAAGCCATGGAGAGCTAGTTTCTTTTTCTGCATAATGACATGCTGCCCTCTAATGTTCACTCACAGGTCGTGCATCACTTTATTTTAACCCAAAACTGTTTCAGACACGAGATCAGGGAGAAGAAAGCCAAACTATCGAATAATTTATGATAATATGATGTGAAAGTTGTACAAAGGTGTGGCAGTAAATGTTATACAGGTTCCCTGTCCTGGAGTGAATGGATTAACTGGTTTTACTCCAACACTATAATTAGAACTGGTGCTAGATACCAAAGTATTTATGTTGCCAAGGTTTTGTTTTCTAATGCCACTGTGTCTTGACATAATGTTTTTTTTAGTGTTTGATGAATGTAAAATGGAGAACAGATGAAACAAAGCAGGGCTGAAACTTACAAACACAATCAGTCTTCTGTTTTTTTTCTTGGTTGCTGTTTAGTCAGATACTTTCAGAGCAAGAAGCTCTGACTGTCCTTGTTAAATCAGACACATACAGTGTTCTGTATTTGTTGTTTGGTTGCTGTTTATATATTTATTGAATTTTTCCTGGAAGTCTGTTAACTTGTACTGGACGCTGTAGAGATGAAGTAATTTCATTAACAATATGTGCCGAATTCACATGTGATCGAGTGAACAAATAAACACTGTTCAAATGTAATTGGCATGACTGATTTTTAATTTTGGCATCTGCTATAGTTGAGTTTTAAAGATCACATCATGAGCTCATGAGGGATTTGACTGTGTGATGCCAATAAATTATGTAAAGTCACAGAATTAGTTGAAATAGCGAGGGTTTTCTTTATGAACACAGGAATTTTTTACAGATTGTTTGAATTAAAATGACATTAAGTACTTATCTGTGAATTTAGTTGCATCAATAAATAAATGCTGGCTGCATGGCATTTAAAAACCGACTCATTTCAGCAGCAAAATATTCCAACTAACAACTATCTGCCTTCTTAAACACTTACATTTACAGCCATGATACAGTGTTTTCAGTTACTACTGGTGTGCTGTCGACGGTGACTATTACAGAGCAGGAAGCAGCTCTTTCTATATCTATATTTTCTATGGTGAACCCTCCTGAGGCCATTAAGGAGGATTGCCACTGCTTTTGTCGTGCAGGATACATTAAACCCTGTGGCTACCACGTCTTCTGCTTCTCCCGTCATTGTGTTTGTTGAGAAGCAGTGGGGCGAGATGCAGTGTGGGAACATAGCAGTGATTCAGTTTTGGTCTCTGTGATCCTGCTCCTCCCCTTTTGTGTTTCTGTAAGCTCCTGCATCATGTGTCATCTTTCTGAACCATATCCAAGTAAATGACAAGGAAGCTTACTAGTACTGTCATGACCCTACTGATTAGAAACTCCTCCAGTTTTCATTCAGGAGGGTTTTCCTGTCAAGTTTCATAACTACTGTGTTACAAGAAGTGAAACTTACCATAGGAGAGCTGCTCTTAAAAGCATTATCACACTTTATATCAGAGGTTTATTTGATTCTTTCTACAGATTAGTAAAAGTCATGGTCTGAGAACTGTACTGTCAGCCACAAAGTGCTACACATCAAGTAAAGCTATATGGAATTAGAATTTACACTCGTGATTTTTTTTGGTAATGATCTATTTTTTCTGGGAATCAGTTGTGTATTTATGTTAATTACAGTGTCGAGTGTTTACCAGGTCAGGATTTCTCTCAGTTTCCAATAACAGGTAGTGTAAAAGAAGTAAATATCAGCCATCAAGACAGGAATAAACACTTTTTTCTTTAACATTTCTAATTGTCTTTTCATGTAGTTATACTATAGCTTTCTGTTAAAGAAATGTGAAAAAAAAGATGGAGCTTTACTGGGTCGTATTATTCAATCTGATGTCTCATTTGGCTATCTAGATATTCTGTACATTTGTGCAGCTCTATAGTCATCTTCTGTGGCCATTTACTTATTATAGTCTAGAAATTTCCATTCTTGGCTGAGGTGCTACATCCCCACTTTGTTCAGCTTTTCATGCACAGTGACACGTATGCATCACCAGGAAATTTAATGAATTTAGTTTGAATTAGTAACCAAACATCTGCAACAATCAATCATTAATTTTTTTTTATTTCTGTAAGGATAAACACTATTTATCAATGCTGACTGTCTGTCACAATTAAAAGCTTGATAAATCCTCAGTCTTCAAGCTGATTTGTCTCGAAAGACATCCCATTTTTGCTTAATTTTCAGCTTATTTCTACAGAAATTATTGTGTTTTTTTTGCCTTCTTCCTCTTTTTTATGAGCTGCTATTCGTCACAAATCTGTCATCACAGTTTATCATGAAATGGGGGCTCAGTCATCAGTGTACTGTACAGTGTCACCGGACGCTGTGGTCCCCCGCCATGATGCCAGATGCCACCTCTTTCTCACTCTGACAGTTAAGGTAGACCAGGTTGTTGGCGAAAATTATGAATCCCAGCTCAATATCTTGCTGCCAGAACAATCAATTTGTGTTCTCACTTTTATTTTTATAGTCATTAACAGAAAAAAGTGTTAATGCTAGGAACATTTTTAAGCATTTCACAAACATATGATAGGGGGATTACAACACCCTGTAAAGTAGTTGTGCGTGGATTTTAGGACCTTTTAAAGTCTAACAAAGTGTTTGGCCGCAATTTATGTCAATTAAAATAACTTTAGTGTGACATTCATAACCAGTTTATACACTAGCTTTGACTTACAGGTGCTCACAGGGAGAGTTCCACAGTAATTGTTGACCGATATATTAGACACTGATGACTACTTAGGCAAACCTAAAGTCTATCATTGTAGTCTGTTACAAGCCATGTATTGCAGGTTTGTTTATGCTTGTAAATGCTATATGGGAGGGCTTAAAGTGAAGTGTGACAGCTTTTATTATTGCACCATGCATACAACAATAAGCAGCCTGCATGGGTTTGCAAAACTCCAAAAGTAGTTTAACCGCAATCAAATCTGCAGCCTGGTATTGTTTATACAGAATTCTTAACCTGCAAAATTATGTAGTAGTGGGTAAAATTCAACAGCTGCTCTAATTTGTACACAATAATTTATATCTCAGAATATTTCAGGGTTTTGTTGAGCCATTTCATGTCAGCTGAACTCAGGAAAATAACCATACAGTCAGTCAGTTATTTTTTTTAGTAGCCATGTGTCTGCCTTTTATGCTTCTGCATGTTTTCCACACGTCCAACTTTAATTAAAGCTAATGAAGGTGTGAGAGATGGATGGATTCTGACTCCACTCCAGAGACTCCACTCCACAACTTAGATGCCACTCCTCAGTCTGCTGGGTTACTCTGAAGGGAACAGAGCTCCATGCACACGCACACACACACACACACACACACACACACACACACACACACACACACACACACACACACACACACACACACACACAGAGACACATTCACGGCATGGGGAGGAAGTATAGTCTGTGACGAGGAGCAGAATCAGCACAGAGAGTGTGGAGAGCGTCAGAGTGTGAACGAGGGCTGAGAGAGTTCCGTGATGTGACGTGTGGACTGCTGCTTGTGCTGTTGTTGTTTGTGACATGAGATCAAGTGTGTGGAGAAGGTGTCTGGATACCTGTCTGCTGCTTTTATTTGCCCCATGGAGGAGGATGTATAACCTGCTGAGTAACTTTTTATTTAACACAAGTTTTATAGGTAACAGTCATGTAGATGTGTTACAGTATAGCCTGAATAAGTCATGTATTGCTGCTCAAGTGAGGGGAAAGTGTGTGTGATTTTTCTTTCTTTCTGTTTCAACTCTTGTTTTTGATTCGGCTACTGTGTGTGTTAGAGAGTTTTGTGCTGTTAAGTGGATGAGGGGTGTGTTTGCATGTCACTAGTGGTGCGTATAACAGTGTGTGACATTCATCTGCTCAGTGTGTGAGAGTAAAATGCTGCGCTTCTGACGCTGACGCTGGGTGTGTTGCGATGTGTCTGTGGTTATATGTGTGAAGCTATGTGCCGGGTAGTGTGTAGTGCATGAGTGCATGTGTGTGTCGGTCGGGGCAATGTACCGGCGTTCACCCTGTGCCAGAGGAAGAGTTCATTTTGACTTCAGTGAAGAAGTCATCAGGAAACTTCACGCCGCCAACCACGTCCACACTCACAGGTTAGGACACGCGGGCAACCGCACAAACACACACATTTCATGTTGTCAAGCTGTAACACACTCTTTCGTTCTGTCTTTTGGGGCTGCTTATTTACTCTGACTCTGTCCAAGTGCTAATTTAACTTGCCAATTTAAAATTCAGGAGAGTTTTTTCTTGCATGGCTTGTAGGTTTTCTCAGAGAACCTGAACACCTCCCTTTGCTTTGTGTTTATCCAGGATGTATTCAGTACTTCCCATTTCCCATACATTACAATGCAGCTCATGTGTTTCCAATCATTGTAGTAATCAGCTGGATTGCTCCCAGTGTCACGTGTTTGACTGAGAAAATCCAACTGGACGACTTTGAGATGCAGCGCTTCAGTTTTGACTCGGTTGTGTGCTGTGTTTGTGCAGTCGAGAGTCAAGTAGTTTGTCATGCAAATTAGTCTTGAAGTGTTGGAGTGGATTTGTTTATTATCTTGATGCTTTTTCTAGTCCCAGTGTAAATATAGTCCGGTCCGTGCAGCACAATAACAACCAGATGACCTCAAGGGTATGACCAAATAAAGAAAAAGGCTCTGCGATTGCCTCAGCCTTTAGCAACTCTGGTAAATTTGACTTTGTTGCCATGCAGGACTTCTTCTCTGCCTATATTTTTGTTTTGAGCTCAGAATGACACCAGTATCTAACACATTCCACAGTCCTTTCAGCATGAACTTGACAGAGTCACTATATGTTTCCAAAAAAGCTGTTATCCAATCTGGAGGTCAAGAGTTAGAGGGTGATTAACAGAATATATATTTCTTCACAAAACTGTGTATTCTTTTCAACTTTGCTTTTTTGTTGTTGTTGTGAAAAGCCGCAGGGTCTGACATCTTCAAGCCCCTAAAATCTGTTACAACAAAACAGTCTAAAACTCAGACATGTTGTGACAAAGAGAGGGTCATGAAGGAACTTGGTTCGTCTATAAAGTATCACAAGCCCAAATAGTTGTTGTCCAGCTCATGTAAAGTACAAGGAAACATATTTTCCCACATATCCCGTTATCAAAATGTCACCAAACTAAAACTCTGGACACGGCTCATCACCATGTAGGAATGCTGTAAATAGGAAAATATGTTTTTTTTCTGTAATTTGGTTGAACTGATATTTCAAGAATGTGATGTAATAGTTGTTGTGAGATGTCTGCACCACAGTGCATTTTTTTAAAAATGTTTTTACATTTACATAATACCATCAGTGGAGGGAATTAGATGGGAAAGAATGAAGGTTTTAGTAGATTAGCCTCAGGCTTTCAAATCAAGCTGCAGCCATTTGGCTTTCTGGTTTGAATTTCTCTCACCTGCATAATCTGGCGGTTTATTTTCTGATTTGATGGGTTTCTGGTATGAGTATGAGAAGCCCTTGCCCAGTGAGATCAACGCACCAGACTGCAGACAGTCAAAATAGGGACTATTTCTTCGGCAGAAAGTAGTTTCAGTGGAAACTGTACACACTTTATTCTGCAGATATGCATCATCCAGAGTAACAGAAACACTGTTTCCTTTGTACTTTCTTTACCTTTTATTCATTTGGCTGAAGCAACATTTCAAGTAAACTTGAAAAAAAAAGTTCACCGCTGTGAAGTCCCATTATAGATGATAATACTATGCTCCTCTATCCAAAGATAGTTTATTGTTATCATTATTATTTGCATTTATTTCAAAGCTTGGGAAACACCAACATTCCTCCCATTTGTAAAAAAAAAAAAAAAAAAAAAGAACATTTTTGTACTGATCCAACACAAATGTCATTTTAATAATGTATAGGTTCAGATTAATAAACTGTGTTTTTAATTATAAGGCCAAATATATTTATATGCTGCATATTATTTTTTAAGTGTTCAGATAAGTTCCTTGCTTACAGTAATGCTACTATTGAAAACAGAACTGAAAATCCCCCATTAAACTCTCAGTAATGATCCACATGATAGGCCAGAAAACACTTTACTTGAGAAAACTATATGTGAATTATAGCTGGACATAAAACTCTGTTAATAGCCCTGTTTCATCCTAAACTATGATTGCTTTTCTTCCAATAATTTCACTTTAGAAACTGGAAATGTATCATCTCAACTGTATGCTGCTCCAGTTTATAGTGGCACAGCAGCAGATGTGCTTCACTCCACTGGGCTCTGGTCCAATTTAACCCCTGGACATGACATGCAGTGTATCTGTAAGGATTGTGACCCTCAGTCTCTCCTAATCACTCCATGACCTGAGGGCCAGGACAGAAAGCTATGTTACTTTTCTTACAGAGATGTAATTGATTATATTTTTAATTGATACTATATTGAGAAGTTGATTTCATAAAATCACTCACAGAACCCTAGTGGAGAGTGAAAATGAGCAGCAAATAAAGTCAGAAATGAGCAGCACTGATGCATGTTGACTACAGATGGTTTCAGGGAGGAAATAAAATGGTGTGAAAAACTCGGCTGGGTCTCACTCTGGGAGGACTGCAGGTTTTGTCGCTCAGCCGGAGACACGTCAGGCTTCTGACAGTGACTGTTTAGGGAACATCATACGACATAAAAGACCAGAGCAAGAGATAATAATGAAATGAATATTTTCAAGTTAAGTGTAGATGCTTGAGTGAAGCTGGACGTTTTTATTCAGACTGACCGGACACTGTCCAACAGCGTAAAGCTTACTGAGCAATTTAGAGAAGTTAATGTGATTCACTAATAGTTTTCGCTGTGTGCATGAAGATAATGCCATAGGATTAGTTCTTCATTCTTTAAACAGAAAATAGCCTCGACTGCAAAATCTAATGTGTAATCATGGATGTCTGGAGACACTGAGGTCTGGCGACGTCGAGCATCCACCTCTGGCTGGGTGGGCTCCACCTCTGTGACCGAGGGTTTCCTGTGGAAAGTACTGGCCTATACTGAGGAAAGGAGAAGTACACAGATGGTGTACTGTGCCGAGCTGCATATCTGAACCATTGGACAGGTAGACGAGACCCACGTGAGCTATGGGGAATAATGAGTCCATGCCTGCTTCCTCACACTGCTCTGTGCGTTGTGAATGTATATGCTGTTGTTTGCTGCATATCATGTTCACACACATGCAGCTGCCCTGTGCCATTTAGGATGGTGTGTGCGCATGAATTAGCCTACATACTGTATACGTCCCAGGGATTGTTTCTCACATGTGCAGCAGATAATCTCCACTGACATGAGCTTAACTTAATATTTGGTCATTGACCCGGATTCCCGGCATCCTAACAAAAGATCATAGCTTCTTTTATCTGTACAGACGGTTTCTTGGGTGTTGGTTTCCGCTCTATTTTCAGCCTATCATGCCAGTTATATCAGATCAAACCCGCATCAGTGTCACACAGTGACTTTTGGGAGGAGATACTGGTCATGAGGTCTTAATGACAAAATCTCATTTTTGTAACTGTGGAAGAAGTGCAATTAATCAAATTAAATGCCACACAGAGGTTTTTAGTATTGGGAGCCTTTTAGGGTGACAGACAAGAGCAGTGCTGAATGTACCACGATTGTATTTGATCACCAGACCAAAAACAATGCGGCTCAAATAGAGAATTTTGAGTCATAGCTGGAAAAATGACCCTCAACTGCCTCAAAGTGTCATCTGTATGCGTTCAAAAATTTCCAGTGCAGCATTATACATCAATAAACCAAACACAATTGACCCTGAAGCTGCTCTTTAGCTTCATCTTCTATTTTGTGGTACGTTAAGAAGCTGCCAGCATTTGAAACGTGATTCCTTTTCAGTTCGGTGACCCATTTTTCTCCCCAGCAAAAGACTCTCAATAGCAGCGTGTTGTGTTTGCTTGCCCATGGGCGGGGTGCAGCACTTTCTTGTACAGCTTGTGGTTTAGCAGTATTTTTATTTGTAAGTTGCTTTACTTACTGTGCAATATGTTGCTATGGAGGTGCATACACAACAAAAATGTTGCAGAACTGGTACGTTGGCCGTGGTTATACTGGTCAGGAGCTTTTGATTTCAGTGACTCGCCAAAACTGAAATTAGGCGGCGCTGCTGTGAAGTGGGTTTGATGATGAAAATGGTGATTATGTCCATTAAGATAATGACAAGGAGGATCACAAGTGGTAATAGTGATGTCTTGGAGGCTCACAAAGATTAAGGCAATGGTGAGCTGTGGTTGGTGAGGATGATAGTGGTTGTGAGCAGGACTTTAAGGGTTAAGATGATGGTGCAAATCTCTAAAAAATGTTACCTGCAATAATAAAAGACACAAATAAATACCAAGTCATGAATGCAAAAATACCACATTGCATATTAAAAATCCTGTACTCTAAATTCTACTTAAAAACTGCAGCTGTATTAGTTACATACATTGTCTGTCCAAAAAAAAAGTCAACACTTGGATTTAATCAAGCAAATAGGTAAGATCTTTCCATTGGATAATTACTGCAGTGATGAATATGTTTCAGCTGCAACAACTTATTTAACCCCAGCTGATGCAGTGAGGAGCTTCTCATTTCTTAAACAACTGTGTTGGAAGACATATCCTGTGGTCATGGAAAGGATGTTAATCTGTCTCAGAATGGTCAAATTATTGACCTGCATCAAGCAAAGAAAACAACTAAGGAGATTTCTGAAACTATTAAAATCAGGTTAACAACCGTCCAATGTATTATTAAAACCTGAAGGATAGTGGAGAACCATCATCTTTGAGGAACAAATGTGGTCAGAACAAACTCTTAGGTGATCGTAAGAAATCAACGGGTGAACTCACAGCTATGTTTAATAGTGAAAGTAAGAGCATTTCTCACACGCACTGTGAAGGAAATTCAAGACATCGGGACTAAACAGCTGTGTAGCCCGAAGAAAACCACTGATCAGCAAGGCTAATCAAAAAAAAAAGGCTTGGTAGCATAAAGATTGGACTCTGGAGCACTGGAAGAAGGTTATGTGTTCTGATGAGTCCAGATTTACTCTGTTCCAAAGTGATGGGGGCATCAAGGTGAGAATAGAGGTGGATGAAGTGATGCACTCATCATGGCTAGTGCCTACAAGCATGTGGGGGTTTGGGTTATGATCTGGGGTTGGTCAGGTTCAGCAACATTATGTTCCCAAAGAATGAGGTCAGCTGACTCCCTGAATATACTGAATGACCAGGTCTTTACATCAATGGAGTTTATCTTTCCTGATGACATGGACATGTTCCAAGATGATGATGTCAGGATTCATGGGGCTCACATTGTGAATGAGTGGATCAGACAGCATGAGACGTCATTTTCACACATGGATCGGCCTCCACAGAGTCCAGACCTCAGCCTCATTGAGAGTCTTTGGGATGTTCTGGAGAAGACTTTGTCCGACTCTCCCATCATCACTATAAGATGCATATAAGATATCGGTAGAAAATTAAGGCAACTCTGGACAGAAATAAATGCTGTGACATTGCAGAAGCTTTTCGAAACGATGCCACAGCAAACGTGTGTCATTCTCAGAGCTAACGGTGGTCCAACGAAATACTAGAATGTGCAAGTTTTTTTTTTTCTTTTTTTGGACGTGCAGTGCATATTGTGCATTAATAATTCTAAAGCTGAAGCATCAGTGCATTAGGACCATTTTGCTACAGCTAATCCAAGTTCTATTCAGTTTAAACAGTTCAATTTTGTTTAGTGTAGATTCACATCATAAGTCATCTCACGTTTCACGTTCACCCCAGGATCTTAGAATCCCGTAGAAAGAAACCTAATGAATGCACAGATTCCCTTTGAGCAAGCAGTGGCTGACAGTGGTGAAAGTAGAGCTTGTTTATGTGGTTCCCAGTAGCTTCTAACCTCAGCTCCCCCCTCAGTCACAAGATTAGTCTGGGGAGCTGAGAGGAGATTTTTTTATTTTTGTTATTTCATTCTTAATGACATGTTGTCCTCTTTTGAACTGGAAGAATTATTTAAATGGAACCATGTGAGATGTTTTAGCTCTATCTCCCAGTAATTGCATTCTTATGCAACCGAACTACGTTGAAAGAAACGTAATTTCATTTTTAAAGAAGCAAATTTTCCATAATGGGACGTACTAGGAAAAGGCCTTTAATTTGAAAGCAGCGTAAAATTCCACATAAGGCAACAGGAGGGGAGGATGGAGGCATGAATCCGCAACAGAACCCTCATTATTCTTAAAATTAAGTTGTGTGTTTTTAATAATTGTTTACTTTGGGTCAGTTTAGACACCAAAACTACATAATTAGGGGAGGGGAAATGGCACACTTTGGTTGACACGTTAAGACCCCAAAATTACTTTCAGGCGTGACTTTGAGTTCAAATATGACCCTTCCAGAGCATGTTGTTGGCTTCCTTCCATCAAATGTATGACTGGTTGGCTGGAAAAGGAGCATCAGTGAAACGACAAAAACATGGGAAAAATGTGTTGATCAGAAATATATTTGTGTGTGCTTGAGAATGCAGTTTAGTTGTATAGTAATGTAATTTTTTTGGAAACAGGACTAAATCCAGAGTCTAAATCTAAAATGCAACTGTAAAATCCTTATAGTTTAGTAAAAAAAATAAAATTAAAAA
Source organism: Amphiprion ocellaris (assembly GCF_022539595.1). NCBI lineage: Eukaryota > Metazoa > Chordata > Actinopteri > Pomacentridae > Amphiprion > Amphiprion ocellaris. The sequence goes on along the minus strand of NC_072767.1, from coordinate 21,015,963 downwards.
AAAAAATAGAAATGTCCCTCCAGAATATAATGTAAATCTGAAGAGACAGTGTTGAAGTATACAAAGCTGTGATTAGGTCCAGCACTTAAATAACTTTTTACCTCTATTGTCTGTCAGAACCTCAATAAACAACATCTGTTTTGCTTCATTTGATTGAAACTCATGACTTTAACCGAGCTGTCGTTCCTGCACACAGTTCAATAAGGAGGAGTGAGGAGCTGTGACTGTGGGCAGAATGACTTTATACAGACCAGGGAATGTAATGGAAAAGAGATGCTACACTGCAATTTACCAGCCCAGGAATGTTTTTAAAGAAACAACCTGCGACATTTCTCTCTCTTCTTCCTGTTTTTCACTCTGTCTCTGCTGTCAACGTCATCTCATTTCATCTTTGTATTCTACCAGACAATCCCGGTAAAAGTGCATTTCAGTTCAGATATGTCCATCACTCTCTGTCACCGCTCTGCCATAAATAATCTGTCACGTCACACATCCACTTCCGCAGACATAAACACTCACACATGCACCGTGTTTGCCTGTAAACCCTGTTCCTTCATCATCACACCATTGGCCAGTGCTGCTTTATGTTTTCCTCATTTGACATAAGGGTTGTGTATTCAGACTGTAAATGATTCTGAATGGGAGCAGCTGCCACATGACTTTGTACCTAAATGTGCATGTATAATTATGATTACGTTAGCGGCCTCATTTCTATTAATAAGTCCTGTATCTAGTTGGAATCCTGAACTTTTTCTTTTTTTGGCACAGATGACAAAAGACCACTGATTCTCAGTGTGGTTTTATAGTGTATTTTTATAAATGAAAGGTTAGTACCAACAGTAGTTTATGGGCGTATTTCTAGTGCTGCATGTTTTCATTTGTGTGTTTATTGTGTGCAGGGCTGGAGAATAGATTGTTCATTTAATAATGCAGACATTACAGAAATCGTCAAACTTGACAATGAATACTTTCCATTGTGGGCCAGTGGGGAAAATCCACTATAGGCTGGAACCAAGACAGTTTTGTATAAAATGAGTGTTTATGTTTTATTTATAACTGTGTATTAAGGGAGCCTCCTCAGATATGTAAGTGCACATCAGGGTCACCACATGGGAACCACAAGAACTATGACTGGTCAGCCTGGGTTTCCTGTGTTTTCCCCAGCAAGTTTCTGATGCTGGTAAAGACTGTACAGAGAAACATGCACATTTAGTAAAGACATCTTCAGTGCAAACTAGGGCTGAACAATCCATCAATTATCCAGTTGCAGTTTGAATGACTGCAATTAGCAAATTGCAAAGTCTGCGATTTTAGGACATAAAATAAAGTGGTAATAATTTCACTAATTTATTTTGTCTGCCCTGTGTGACAGTTACACTTTTAATGGCATCCCATGTGGTAATGCTGCATCACATGTTTTAAATCTGTTGCACAGTGAATAATGAACGTGAAGTTCGACTTAAAGAAATTATGTTGCAAATCAAATCTGTCTAAAATAGGATATTTTCCCAAATTCGTAGCCCAACTGCAAACTATGTATTGTGAATGAATGAATGGATGTGGTGTGAAGATTATATGATGGGACTCCTGATGAAATCTTCAGCATCATTGATTAAATCTGTAAATATATTCTATCTATATATTTTAGATTTTTTTTTTTTTTTTAAAGTTATTTTTTTGGCCTTTTTGTCGGCTTTTTATTAGATAGGCGTAGTGAGAGAGAGACAGGAAACAGGGTAGAAGAGTCAGGGGAAGACATGCAGCAAAGGGCCACGAGCGGGAATCGAATCCGGGCCAGCTGCGTCGGGGACCAGCCCCTGTACATGGGTCGCCCGCTCAACGCGTTGAGCTATACGGGCGCCCCATATTTTAGATTTTTGATGGAAATGAAAGAACACTTGTGGAAATAATTTCATGTTTATGTTAGAATGCAAGGCAAGGTTGTGCAGAAGTTAAGCTGCATTAAAATAAACAGGTTGTGTTTGAATTTAACTGCTGATGTTGAGATCACTGTTTGACAATGATGACAAGATGATTGACCTTCAACATTGTGATTTCTTGAGTCTCGGGCTGTTTGCTCCTGTAGAATTGTTTAAGTTCGTGTGTTGGGAAACGTCTGCTTCAGCATGTGCATGTTTGGACTAGTTCGGGTAATTATCCTATTTTTAGGTATTTCTGCTGCTCATGGAAGGAGATCTTTGGAACATAAAGTTCAGTTTCTATTTTGGCTCGGACTGATGGGATCACTCAGTCATCTCATCAGTCCTTCTGGGGCATGTCAGAGCTCTGGCACATTTCACTGAACAGAAAGGTCTATTTAGGATCCTCCGCCTGGTCCCAGCATCGTTTTCCTCCTTCAGTCCACAACACTTTGCAGGCCAATCGTTAAGTAACATAACAAAATCCAATTCAAGTGTGAGTGGAAATAATAATATTTAAACCTTGGCTAACAGTGGGACAAACAGGAGGTGTTACCATAGCACCTCTGTTTGCACAAGCCGACAGACAAATGGTCACTGGTTTCCCCTCATCATAACACACAGGAAGGAAGAGATTAATTTGAAGTTAAAAATGCTTTCTTTCTCAGTCGGAGACACTCTGTGCCTCTCCTTTACTGAGCATCACAGGTTTTTGTTTCGTCTTAACATGCAGCAGCAAAATAAAGCTGCAGTCGCTTTTTCTTTGAATTTAAGTTGTAGGACCATTTTAAAGTTGTAGATAAAATCCCACTAATCACATGTCGATATTAAAATGAGCATGAATTTAATTGAAAGTGAGTAGCAGAAATGTGTGCAATCATTGTTCTGTCAGCACTTCAATATGTCTGTAAATGCTCTATAACAAGGACTATTAGGTATTAACGCACACATATAGATGTCTGTTGTCCTGTGAATCATTAACTTTTGCATGCTGGAATGTATTCAGAATCTATTTGAAACTCTTCTGACATTTCTGGCTTCTGTGACAAACTGGCTTTATTGGCTTACCTCTTTTACAAAGCTTATTGTAATCTCTTTTTCTTTGGATTAAATATGTAGCACAGTTTTGAAGTATGAGCAGTTTGAGGAAAAGTTTGATTACAAACTTTTCCTCAAACTGCCTTTAACCTTTGTGTCATCAGTTGTTAAATAGTTAAAAGTTACCTTGAAATGCAGCACAACATGGACTTTTAGGTTTTACGTTTCTCAAACAGTCTTTTTCCTGTAACCCACAAAACTGCTGCGTACTATAATGCATTTAGAATCAATCTGAAATTTTTCTGATATTGTCTGACTTTATTGGGAAATAACTATTCATTAAAATTATAATATATTATAAATGTAATAACCACAGAAAAGGCAATATTGGCATATTTATTTCATGGTTTTATAGGAATCATCTTACAAATGATGGAGGTTTAGTTTGAAGTCATGTCTTGAAAATGGCAAAAATGGTCATAAACACTCTAACAACGGTGTATCAAAGGAAAATGTAACAGATAAAATATCAACCAGAATCTGCACCCCTCTGTTTTTTAGTAAGTTTCATCTCATCCTTTGCTGGCAACCTTTATCTCTCTAGTAGCACTTTAGCAGCAAATTTTTAGGAAAAAAAATTCTGCTACATATTTTCAGGCTTATTTAATACAAAATGATTCTCTGAGAAAGTAACCAACAGATGACTGGAAACAGTTGTAGTTGTAGTCATCGTATTTGCTCAGATTATACCTCAGAATCCGTCCTGGGAGTGCTGCATCCCACAGAGTGTGAACCAGTACACCTGCAGGCACATGACTCAGCAAACAGGATACGGATTTGTCCGACTCTACCAGTAAATGAGAGTCAGTCTACTGGACGGTCAGCATTGTCTCAGAGCTGGAAGTGGAGTCATTTCCTAGGAAGAAAAGCACGACTGGTCCGCTCATCTTTATCGTGTCCTCTGAGTGTTAGTGCGTTTTATTACTGTTTATAGTCGCAGCACTTTGTTTTGGCTTCCACTGAGTTGAAATGACGCTCAACAGGTTATGATCTCAATCAGAAGTTAGTCTGCATCATGGAGAGTCTGTTTTGTCAGACTGAGCTGGTACTACAACAATGAATGATTTACTGCAGGCTCCTGGTAATCAGTGATATATTTTACATAGACTAGGCTTTGTTTGCTGGTTTGGGTAGTCTTTATTGTCCCATTTAAGGCCTGTGAGTTGACTTTAAGTACGCAATATTTTTTGAAAACCTTGAAAACTTTTTAAGAAAAACCTTTTGGCTCAGTACAAATTTTAAATTCAAAATGCTTCCAGAACGTAACGGTTTGACTTCCAAGTACATCTCTGACAAGCTCACTGACTGCAGTACAGGATTTTCCCAGATCAAGTGGTGAACTTGTAACTGTACCAAGAATAACATGGTAAAAAAAATTTATTACTGTTTTAATACCTTGATTTGCTATGTTGGCTTTTTATACGACTTGTAACACTTGCTCCTTATTTGTTTTCTAACGCTGGCAGCTTTTTTTTTTTTTTTTTAAATGTGCAATGTATTTTTAAAAAAACAAAACAAAACTATGATCCTTTTAAAAAAATGTTCTAGTCGTCACTGTTTCCTGTTCACTGTTTCACTTGTCAGGCTTATAGTTGGTTGCTATATTTTACTCGTGAAAGCGACAGACGCGTTATACCAGTCCCAAGCTTTTGGTTTCACTTTACAACTGTCATATGTTGAAATTGATGTCAAGAAGATATCTGGAATAATCTTACTCTTACACACATCAAATACTATCTCTTGGTTTACGTATGTCTGGTGGTTTTTGGTTCCTTCTTATATTCTTTATTCCTGTGTGTTTGCTTCACAATTAAAGGCCAGACATAGCAAGTTTTTTTACGCACTGTTCAGGGTGATAAAAAATTACAATAATAGTATAATAATATAAAGGTAATGTAAATGATACTGAATTTACATGTAACAAAACACTTGATCTGGCATTTTTTAATGGTTTAAAGACTGCAACTCATTACTTTATTAATAGTTAATAAATCGTTTATAGATTTTTTTTAATAAGCCATTACATTGAGAACCAACATTTATTTGCTATGACTGCAAACTGGATTATGTCTGAATATTGTGATTTGAAACTAATTCTATAATAAAAAGAAAAGAAAAAAAAACTCTTCTATTAAACTAATCAAATTTAGTTAAAGCACATCAAGTCAACTAAACAGGCAGAAATGACCAGTTTCAAGTCACTGATCATGAACGAATGACGAACTTAAAGTCAATTTTTCTTTCATGGAAATATCTCTGAAAATCACAAATAAAAGACAACTGATTGAAAAAAGTCCCCGAACTTTGTATTTCCTTTATAAATACAATTAAAATACGTTATTTTTTTTCAGAAAGAACATCTCATATAACCATAACAAGCAAAAGAAAACCTCTGCCTGTCAGTCTAGTGTTGTGCATCTGGTGTGAACCTACAGCAGAGGTGAATGAAAGTCCAACAAAAAAAACATGAACTGTGAGAAAACTTCTCTCGTCCTTTCAACTAGCCCATCAGTCGGTCAGTGTGCTCATCAGTCAGACAGTTGCAGCTGGATCATGGGAAAGGAATGTGGTGTCATCTTAGCAATTCATTCTGGGGTCAGAGGGAGCACTTCCTGATTGCTTTAGTGAAAGAGAACACTGAAAACATGCCAGACTAACCCTATACCATAATGACATAATGACGGTAATTAGTGAGAAAACATGCCCATTATCAAGAAAATGCCAAGAATCTGTCTTTCTTTGGAGGGTTACAGACGTTCCACAGACCAAAATCTATGAAACTGTGTGTCACGAAAGCCCAGTGACGCTTTGATCCTTTTAATTCCTGTTCACACCTTGTCAGATTCCTTGAAATCATTCTAGTTTGACTGATTATTTCCCATCTACTAAGGAAGCTCATAATTGGAATAAAGTGTCTGGGCTGTGGTGGTCTTGATCTCTGAACTGTTTGGATAAACAGTCTCTGAGCTGAAGACCTGATTCTGCAGAGCGAGGATTGTGACTGCATTTTAAGATTTGTATGTGTGTATGTGGTTGATAGGCACGATTCGAATGCTGATGTCGACTTTGTTCTGGATGTGAACTTCAAAGAGAAAGCATGGGTGACTGGTATAAGACTGGTTTCCCAGAGAAATATATTAATCCTGTAAACCATGTGGATACCCCTTTCCATAGAAAAGGATCTTTGTTCCAAAGACATGTCTCTGTGTTGTTTATTGAAGGCTAAATTCTTGGATATCCCTTCTTTGTCCTCTTAAATAGACCAGTGTAAAACCACAGCTTTAAGATAAATAGACATATTTTTTGGCTTCCAGTCATCACTTGAGAAAACGATTACAGAGCTGTTAGAGCACCCTGCTTTTGTTTAGTTTAGCTTTCAACCATAGCTGAAAATATGTAGCAAATTACTAGCTTTTCCGAGTCATTATTCTGCAAATGGAGCTATAGAAGGAGATGCAGTGGAAAGCTTAGATAAACTATTAACCTGGACCTTTGATCCAGTTTGATCCAGAAGGTCAGCCGTGATCTTTTAAGGTCAAATAGTTAAACATATTTAGCTTTCCCAAAGAGTCTCTTGGAAGGGGAGAGGTTGAAGTCAGTGCTACCTGGGAACCAACGAGACAAACTTTGGCATCACTAGACCAGACAGCCACAAGAGAGTCATAAGATCGTGTTAAAATGTTGTTTTTTCCTAGAAAATCATTCAGTCCTGAAATGTCAGTGTTCATGTGACTTTAGAGCTGCTTTGTAAACTGAATTAACTAATTTTTTAGGATATATAAAGAGAAGAATGTGTAACTTCAACAACTAAGTACAATAAATTAGGAAATGAATAAAAATCAAGCTACTGAATGTATAGAGCAAATAGAACCTCACAATAATTAATAGAATTAAGATATGTTGTGTGAAATAATCCACTGGAAAAACATATCACAGCCTAAAGTTAAACAAAAATGCTTTGTTATAAAGATAAGTTTTAGCTCATGATTGAAGTCAACAGATGTGTATATATAGTATATATCAGATTTTATCATTGTAAATTGAATGTATTTAAGGCAGTTGCCCAACAAAACAACCTATTTTACGATGTCTCAACGGGTAGTATATTCTACAAACCATATAAATAAACTAGTTTGCAATTTTTCGAGTCTTAAATGTGCTGTATTTGACATTCAGGATGTCAAATACTGGGCTGGATGTCTTTAGAGCAACTGTTCATGTTGACCACAACTTCTCCTCCCATTGCAATTCATTTACACAAAAGGTGGTGTACATGAGAGCCAACACTGAAAAGATTAATAAAAAAAATCCAGCTTCAGATAAATGTTTCAACGCAGTTTTTGCAGCGAAGGCAAATTTGGGTCAAATCTTTTTGCAGCTGCAACCAAAAGCGGTTTCTGTGCACATCTGTGCACCACACTATTGTAGACTTTAGATTTATGAACTTGTAGCTTGAGCACTGCCACATTTAATCACTCTTAATAGGATCTATCAATAAGATCAATACATCAGACAACAATGATTTTCAGTAGGCTGAACTAACACATTAAAAACAGGGTCAGCATTGAGACTTTGTTCCTTAATTTTGCACAGCCTCAGACAAAGGACTCTGAAACTTGTAAATGTGAGGTAAATCTTACATAACACAATAACCATCAGCCCTCTTTGTTGAGGGGGACAACTGTGACGGAGTTGTTCATGTTTTTCTCCCCGTTGGGTTTCTTGTACCAGCGCTGTCATCACACCTGAACACCGGCTGTTAGGGCACCTTCAAACATGGAACTGTAAAAACATGACGTGGCTGAGACTAAGGAAGGATCATGAAGGAAATGATGAACACATGAGCAATATAAGAGCTGTGACAGAACTCCAGCTGTCTGAGAGTTCAGCTAGTTAAAACATGAAATGTGCAGTGGTGGAAACGACAGTTTTGTGCTAAGTGTACTTTGAGTATTTGCCAGTTTCAATCAGCCTCTGGTGACATTTTTCTGCATAATGAATCTTTTCCGAATAGTGCTTTTGTTCCTTTTTGAATGTGTAATTTTTTATTGTATTTGCTTACTTGTATATTGCAGTATTGCCACTTTTACTCAAGCATAGGGTCTCAATACCATCACTGACCATGTGTGCTTTGAGTTTCAAGCTCTCTTGTTCCATTTCTCTCCTGTATCTCACCTGACTCCTCCCATTGCATGTAGCTGTGAGTTCTCTAAGACAAGGTTTGGCAAAAAACAGATACAGTCTGATGGGTTTTTGCTGAGCCAGCTGAAAGCCTTGTTGGACAGATGGGTCTTGAAAGCATTTGCTGGTCACGTGGAAATGTCATCCTTTTGAATTTGCCTTGCTACTGTATCTAATCTTCACCCACTGTTAGTGTGAAACGCTCTATCTTTTGTTGGAAGAGAGGAAAAGAGTGGACAGTTGTGAGATCTGCTTGAGTAAACTTGGCTGTGCTGGCTCCAGAATTAGTCGTCTCTGCACGTGATCACAACACACAAAGCAGTGGATTGACCTCCGGGCTGAGCAGTCAAGCATTCAATGCATGATAGTGCAGGCATGCATGTGTATGCATGTACACTGTTCATTTGCTTTCTTTACTGTTACTTCTTTTCTTTTAATTTTTCCTTGTCAGTGCATCATTGTGACACATTCAGAAGCAGAAAACTGAACATTGAAATTACATATAGAAAATACTTGTAGCACGTCAAACACTTCTTTCTTTCTTTCTTGCTTGCTTGCTTCGGGGCAATAGATAAATTCAGCAGTGATACCATACACATAATGATACATACATAACAAGAAAAGCACTCAGAGTGCAGTACTCCGCCAAGGCTGCTCAGTCGTGTCATTTCCAGCGGCTGAAATCCTGAAAAAATATGTGGCAGAAATCATGGCAACATAGAATTAGTCATTTAATATAGATGTACCCACAAACAAAATGACCTTACGCTGAGCACAGGCGTGTTATGCATGTGTACGTTATGTACGGATACCGAATCGTGTGACCTAAATATGTAGCGGGCGGCAGGAATTGATGGGAAACACCCCCACAATTTAATCAGTTGGTGGTTGTGTCATTTCTGACCTTCCCTGAGAATTTCATCCAAATCTGTTCTTCCATTTTTTTAGTAATGTTGCTAACAGACAGACAGACAGACAAACCAACACCAATTGTCACATAACTCCAAGGCTCCACCTCCTTGGCAGAGTAAATATATATATGTATATATATTTGAAATGTTTTAAAACAGAAAGACATATGATTACCCATGATTAATCTAAAAAAAATACACTTAAATATGTAATAAAATTCATCACCATCAGTGTCTCACACAGAGTGCATTACTGTTTGTTATATATGATACCATAAACTCCACCAGAGATCACAAAGAGTCCACGAATTCCACATTTGAACTTAAATAGATCCATGTTTGATCGGCTAATGTTTAGAGATAGCCTTAATTCTAAAAAAAAAAAAAAAAAAAAAAAAGAAATCATATAGTCACATTATTGCTTATCCCAAAACACCAGTCTTGCCTCAATATTTCCAATACTTTTGCTTGAGTCTGGCCATTACGTCTCCACACAATGAAAATCCCAGTATCACTGATACTTAGTGATTCGCTTTATTTATGCACATAAGTAGTACATTAAGTTTACGCTTTTTTCTACTTTTTATCACCAACTCATTTAGGCTTTTTTGTGTGCGTGTGTCAGTGTGTATTCCACTTATTTAACATAAACACAGTTTGCTGTGTCAGGCCGTTGAGACCAGGCAGTACAGCTGCTTAATGCCTTCATAATAACTGCATTCATTTTACAGCTGGTCACTCTTCTCTGGTTCAGAAGTGTGTGTTGAGTTTTAACTTCTCTCTGTCTCTAGAACTCTGCAAAATTCCTGAAAACTGAGCTTTTGACACAAGGTAAAGGGCATTACATTATCCATCTGAAAGTGGTGTTTTGCCCTCTCACCACTGGGAGGAGCCTCAGATTTTTAATGTATCTTAACAGGAGATCTTGTTTTTGTTGTAGATGCTCCTCAGCTTTGGATCAAACATCCTAAAACTACTCTTCTGTAACCTGTTTTCTTTGGCTCGAATCTCGATCTAATTGTTTGAGGCTTACTTTGTCCATTTTGAGGGTGTATTTTATACTCTTGTCTCATTAACATCCTGTTTGTCTCCCTGTTGGTTTATCTACTGTATAGAAATGCTGCACATCTGAAGTTGTGAAAAATGCTATACACATAAAGTTTACTCATACTGCCTTTTTAATTTTCCTTGGAGAGGCATTTTTTGCTCTGATGTCACACATACATTAATAATATTTGTTTGGACCCAGATGCCCATCATTTGTGTAAATAAAAAGACAACCCCTTTGCCTTTCAAGTCTCACTTTCCCTGGGGCTAAAAAACATGAAAACCTTTACCCTTACAGTCCCAAATGCCCTACAAACGTAGCTTAGAATTAATAAAGTATACCGTTCATGTCTGGTAAGAAATAACATCAACATAAAGCAGTAAATCTTTATTCGTTGGAGTAAAAGCCTCTTTCAAAGCTCTTTATCATAGTTTAATGTAGGAATGCTGTTGCAGCTGCAGAAAGTTTAACATCTTTACAGCGTCTGGTCATTCTGTCCTCTGGAAAACCTTTTTCCCTCCATTAACCGGAGCATTTTACATTCCAAATTTCATTATAATAAACAGAAGAGGGGCTGCATTGGAGCAGTGATACAAAAGAAATACACAATATAGCTTTGTGACCTTTTTACACAAACAGTGGATATTTTGCTGGATAAAGATCAGGAATAAATCTTTCAGAGTTCTCAGTGAGTAGAGTTTGTAGTGTAACCAGTGCCCCTTCTGCTGGTGTGTGTTTACCATACAGAAGGAGCAGTGATGGCGGGACAAAGTCATGAAAGAAACCGACTCACAGAAACTCAAACTACAGCAGAAAAGTCAAGAAAGTAAATGTCACAAGCAGGCTGTTTGTTTGGAAAGTGTCTAGGAAGATACACCACAGCCAGATGAGGGTGTCCACACACCAACTCCTCCCTCTCAGTGATGCCTCAGCAACACCCACCTCTTCCTTTCATTCATTCCTCCACTTCCTCCATCTCACAAGAGCCTCACTCTCACTTCTTCTCACCAGTGAATGAAGGCTGTCCACTCTAGTGTGCTCTTTGTTACCAGGTTGTGTCAAATCTTTTCATATACATTCCCCTTCAAAAACAGCGAGGCCAGTAGACTGAAACATCAGGGTTTGACATCAAACAATGAATATGAGACAAGAGATCAACATGTCAGCTTTTATTTCCAGCTATTTACATCTGAATCTGACACACAGCTTAGAAGATGACACCTTTTGTTTGAACCCACCCGTTTTTCATGTCAGCAAAAGTACTGAAACATGTGACTGACAGGTGTGTTTTGTTGCCCTGGTGTGTCCTCTTACATTGATTATTCAAACAATGAACAGCGCTCAATGTCTACGTTCAGTTTCAGATTTGGGTGAGCGCATGTGTGTGTGTTTGTCTACATAATTACGTGAGAGTGTGTGACTGCAGCTCATCTGATAAGGGGATGTTGACTTGTTACAGAACTCCTCTTCCCCTTTCTAGATGCTTAATCATTCAAACCTAATCAAGTCCACAGATTACTTCATGATGAAAACAAAAGATAATCAGAATAAGAATGAGCTGAAATTACATGAAGGCCACTTAGTGTAGATTGACCTCTGAGTTTAGTTTTGTTTCTAGGGGCCTTATTTGGATGTTTGAACTCCAAAACCGACTCCATAAAATGCTTTATTATGTAAATTTGAGTCTAATTCTACTTACTTCTACTAATGTTGTCGTATCTATAAAATGAAGTCTGCTTTATTGCTTTACATTTCTCATGACTGAAACAAAGTTCTAATAATGTATTAACCTGGCTGGGTGTATGTGCTTTCAGTTTCGATGTGGAGAATGGCCCGTCTGCCAGCTGCAGCCCTCTGGACCCCCAGGCCTCCCCCGGCTCTGGTCTGGTCCTCCACACCAACTTCCCTGGTCATAACCAGCGCAGAGAGTCCTTCCTCTATCGCTCCGACAGTGACTATGATCTGTCACCCAAGTCCATGTCACGAAACTCCTCCATCGCCTCCGAACTGTAAGTAGAAACGACTGCAAATAAGCACATTAAGCCCACATAGCACACATGCTTAAATGCCAGCATTAAGCAGACACACACACACACACACACACACACACACACACACACCGATATGGAATTAGACTGCAAGCGGGGTTACATATGAAAACAGATAATTGCAATTAAAATGTGAATGTTAGCAGCAACTAAATACCTTAATCACTACAGAACACCTGAGGATCACATCTGGTGCAAATCAAGGTTTTTTTTCACTTTAACATTCCCATATGGTGTGTTTACATGCTAGAAGACACATCACCAGTAGTGATGTAAGCTGTCAGCATAGATTATTTAATGAATACAAACCTCTAAATATGAAAGTTTGATACACAGAGGTGTGTCTTTAGGGGTTACTTCTATATTGAAATGCATATACAGAGGAACTTACAGAGTTACAAAGCTAGAACTAGAAAGAAATCAGTTAAGACAACTGTTTGAATGTAACTGTTTAAAATTGAGCAGCCAGATATTTTGACTAAAATGAACTTACATTAATTCAGTTGCTGCTACGGGTCAATTATTTGCTTCCATATTGTACGGCTCACATTCCTCTTCAACGTTATGAACCCCAAATAGCTGCCAACAGGTCTGAAAGGCATGTTAACTTTAAAAACAAATCACAATGTATCAGGGCCAGAAAAAGTACACAGAGAGAATTTTAATTTTTCAGCAGCCCTTGAACTACTCATCTGTGATGTACCATTTGGTTTGGAAAACTAAGCAACTCTCAGCTTACATTTGTGATATTTCGTCAACATCATTTTACTCTACATATGTCATTTAAAAGTTAATTAAAAAATAAACCGTATGTCATAATCAGAATATGCAAAAAACAACAAAGCATCTTATGGTCCTCACCTCAGCTTAGAAGCTGTTACTGACTGAACTGTGACAAAAATTCAAGGACTTTTCAGCTGAACTTCAGGAAGTGTTTACACTGAGCAAATGGATTGCGAGTACAGAAACAACTTAATAATATAAGTAGTAAATGATCTATAATATGAAGAGCTACCATTTTGTCCGGTATTGATAATACATGTTAACACTTTTTTTGTGAAGTGAAAACAAAAGAAATTCAACTATTACTTTTTTAGGATTTACAGCATTAAAACTTTGTCATTCTGCACAAAATCCATCTTTGAGTTCTCTCTACTTCTAGTCATTGTTGTGCTGTTTCCAGTAGAGATGTAGGTCCTTATATTGCAGTGAAAGATGAGCCCACAGTGAATAAAATTGTTGCAGGTGTAAAGAAAAACAGAGGGTTAATGTACACAGACACACATTTGTATGACAAGCTCAAGCAATAAATGCTTTCATTAGTGTCAGGCATGTCATTACAACACACCAAAGACAAGGTGAAGTGAACTTTTATTCTGATTTTATACAGTCCATTTGTTACTATTAGTTCTAAATTAACCCTTTTTTATTACGTCACTCATTTTACATACCTACCCCAATATTACAGTGTCATGCCAGTCTCTAGTGACACTGAACAGTCACTGTATAATAAAATAATATTAAATAAGAGTAACATGTTTCCTTTTGTTTTTTAAGTATTACAGTCAGGGAAGATGCTTTGATATCTTTGACTTATTAAATAGATGATGTCAAGAATCACTGCGCTTTATTATAAAGTATTCTGATACCGTTGAAAATGATTTGCAGAGGACAACAGACATGTAGATAAATGTCAGGTGTTCAGATCCATAACAATTGTATGCAGAGTGTTTCAAATAGTGATGAGTGATATGTGTGAAACTAACACCAAATATTTAAACATTTATACACATTGATATTTATATAATATGATTTAGTATATGATAATTAGAATTTAGACAAAATTCCATGTAAAATGATCAAAATAGTGTTCCACTCTTCATATGTTATTTTAAATGTATTCTTATTTTACATTTTTTTCACAACTTACTTAACTGTAATAAGTTACTTTAACTTTCATTTACTGTCTTCTTGGAGTCACTGAAAGCAACACAATTGTATAACTCATAAAATATTAAGGTCACATTCTATCATGTAATTCCACCTAAATTGGTTTTATGTAAAAGGATCCCTGATGAACATTTTTGGAAATGGGTTTTACTGTGTTAATATAACAAGTATAAAACAACATATTGTGCGTGCTTTTTTTTTAAATTCAACCAAAAGTTGGAGGTTAAAATTTAAATACTGTTCAGTAATATTGAATTATGAGCTGCCCATCATTTAAATGGTATTTTTCTCCAGGTTAGCAGATTTTGCTCATATTGATGGTCACAATTCTCTGCTGCTGTTTGCTGTTAAAGTGCTAATAAACTGCCCCACAGCGGAGTTTCTCTCAATGGATGCTCTATAATGGGGTTAGGTTGAGTTTTAAGGATTTCCTCTATGACCACTGCATGACTCCAGACATTGCATAACATGACAATAACTGGAAACCCACAGATGAGTAATTCAGTCTCCTGCCTCAGCTCAGGTTAGTCTCACTGCAAACACTCCTGTTTTTGACCCGTGACCGTCCTCCCATACGACTCTCCCTCCTCTGACTCCTTCCTTCTCAGTTAATTATAGTAATGAGGCTGCATGGGTCACGGTAATCACTGCTTATTGTTCGCAATTTTCATTTTCTACCTCGACCGAGCAAAGAGAACACATATGCATATAACCTTAATGCAACAGAAACCGGGTACTTGGTGAATATTGTATTTTGAGCATGATTCTAACTATATTGTCTTTATTATGTGTTTGTAGACATGGCGATGACCTGATCGTAACGCCTTTTGCTCAGGTAAATATCGGTTTGTCTGTCACTCAAAATGCTCCTCAGCCCCCTATAAAGCCTGTCCTATATTACCCCCAAATGTTTCATAAGCAGTGAGGTTGTCAGCACTGATTAAATATATTTAAAATATATTAATACCCAAGTGCAGACTTTAAATGAGCATGCAGTGTATAAAAGTAGCATTCGTAAGTAGTTATTCACTGTGATTCTATGCACTACAGCCAGACAAAACAACACAAAAATCTCAATTAAGTTCAAAGGATGCTACTGATTATCTCTCCCTCTGCTTGTTTAGGTTCTGGCAAGCCTTCGAAGTGTAAGGAATAACTTCACTGTACTGACCAATGTCCAGTGTGCCTCCAACAAGTAAGTTTTTCTGACTCAAAACAAGCAGTCAGATATATTTGTGTGTCTTTTTTACTTGAGTAGTTACTTCTGTGATCAGCTCTAAGTTCATATTCACATATGAAAAGCCAAGATTCGAAAAATACATCACAACATGGCACCACAAAAAGTGCTATAAATGAGGCAGGAGTCCACTTAGATACTCTTTAAGTTCATTTTTACCTTCTCTGATTAGTTCAAAATGCATCAGAAGTGACTCAGCTTCTACATGTTTCTCTCAAAAATAATTATAGCTTTTAGAAAATCAAAAACAGGTCAAATGTTTCAGGATGCGCACTGCATTTCCAACAGTTGGTCACAAGGTGGAGGTGTTGAGCTGTACACTGGCTGAGACGTGCCCTCTGACATCACAGCTGTTTCCACCAGTCACAGCAGAGCAGCCAAACTAGTGCAGCAAACAAACACACAGCATGTCATGTGAAAATACACAAAAACACACGGCCTCAGCAGAGTTTTAACATTTTACAGTGGGGAAATTTATAAAAGAAACTGAGCCTGACTTTGTAATAAAAGTGGGATTGCATTTTGGAAATCAAAATTCCATTTTGCGTCTTGAGAAAGTAGAAAATAGTTTCCGACTCTGTGTCATGCAATTGAAATGCTCCTCTATAAGGAAATGCTGTGTTGTGGTGACACAAAATGCAAAAACACATTCATAAATACTGGCACGGGTGTATTGGTATGCATTTAAAATATCTGTTGGACCTGCTGCATTTATTGTGCACTGCATCAAATCCAGTATTTGTCTTCTATACAATTTTATTTTATTGTCTCTCTTCCAAACTAGAGCTTTTTTTTCACACTGATACACATGTAGTCTGTAGTTCTACAAAAATAAGGCTGTACATTTTCCACAAGTCTAACAAAAGCAGCACAATTGTTTAACGCTCCAGCAGCAGTCGCCTTCAGCATCATCACTCCCAGCGGAGGTGTGACTGCAGATCTAGATGTGCTGGAAATATGTATGTAGGCCACCGTTCCCTCTGTTCTGCTCTACAATAGCTCATGTGTGAATGTGTATCAGTCTCTAAAGATGCTAAGAGCCCTCTGCTCTACCGCAGGCTATACTAACACTCAGCTGGCCGTATTGACAACCTGAAGCCTGTCTGACCTACATTCAGCTTTGACGTCTCCACATAGACAAGAGCGGACACTGACGCACACTCATCTACACACACATTGACCAACATATACTGAACTTGTTCCACACACGAGATCAGGCAGACGATCAACCAGTCCCCGCTGGAAGGACATTTATCGACGCCGTCAGCTGCCACTCTTCCACACAAACCCCGGGAACACACACGAACAATCTTTTGTCCCTTCAGATGTCACGTTTTCACTTCATCTATTCGGATTGTGTTTTCTAGAGACATGTTAACAGAACAGAGACCGGTGCCACACGGCACAATTCACTATTTATAGTCAAAGCTAGTCTACAATGTCTGTGAATGCTGAAAAAGAAAATGCACGCAGAGCCTCAGAATAGGTTTGGAGTTTTTCACGTTTTATTTTCTGATATTCTAAATTGAAGATGGTGGGATATTTTTTGCTTTTACAGTAAATCTATTTCTGTTGATCAGTGTCAAAAAAAGCCACATTAATACCCTTTTATTCATCACTATAAAGAATATTTCTACAGACACTGTATAGTGCTGAACAGTATATTTAGATCTCATGTTACGATAACACACGTTTTAGGGTGACTGGATGGATTTGTGCACGTAATGCTGTGGAACAAGCTGGGAATAGAGTGTCGCTGAGATCACAAATGGCCAATGTGTAATGAACATGTTTAAAGAAATAAACACGCACAACTAAATGCTAATGGAGGAGGCTGGAGAGATGCATGAAATTAATTTACTGAAATTAGTGAGGATGCAGATCTCTGTGCTGGTGTTTGCAGATAAAGTGAGCATCACGTGTTTGTGGGGATTTACTTATGTTGAGAAAAGCTGTAGAACATGTGACTGTCACTGTAAAAACAAACTAGTGGAATCTGTTCAATAAAACTGATGCAACAATTGGTTTGTTTGGGTAGTTTTTACCCCATGTTTGAGTGAAGAAAATGTCAATTTGACAGGTTTTACACACTAAGCAAAATGAATCAAATTCTGCATAATACATTTCACAGCAAACTACATATAAAATTGATTAATTTTAACGGCCTCTACAAGCAGTAACTACTTAAGCAATCATTTTGATCATACAGATAAAAATTTACGTTTGTCATCAACCCAACAATCCGCTGCATTAATGGTTTCACAGCTAATTTGCTAATCCAACAAAGGCAAACAGAGCTCAATACAAGGTAACTACCGTGTTTATCTGACAAAAAAATAATTTTCTGTCCAGATGAACGCAGTTGAGGGGATATTTCAGGGGTTTTGTTAAAGTAATTATAATATTAATGATAATAATTGTAAGAGTAACTACATTAGTAATGTTAGCGCAGTACTCCATCAAAGCTGCTCAGTCATTGTATCATTTCCGACAGATGGAATCTTTAAAAAAAAAACAAAAAAACAAACAAAACATGAATCCAGACTATAAGCTGCATCACGTATCATTTTCAGTGTGTTTGCATGTGTGCATTATGTACAGATACCAAATCACGTGACTGAATATGGCAGCTGACGTAGTGTTCACTTGTAGTCATAGCTACAGTGACATTGTGCCGCTATATCGCAATGATGCAAATATTTTAAACAAATCCGTGGATCTAGACTATAAGCTGCATCACTGCCAAAATCAAATCACTTGGTCACTGTGTCATTTCTGACCTTCCCTGAAAATTTCATCCAAATCTGTTAGTCTGTTTTTGAGTAATGTTGGGGACAGACAGACAGACAGACAGACAGACAGACAGACAGACAGACCGACAGACAGACAGACAGACAGACAGACAGACAGACAGACAGACAGACAGACAAACCAACACGGATCGTCACAAAGCTCCATCGCGTTCCTTGGCGGAGTAATGAACAAATTAACCGTAACTATAATGGAACAACATAGAACAAGCCAGTGGGACAGAACATGCTTCACATTTTAGCTAATGTACATAAACTTTGCTACTACAAATTCTTAACTTCCTCTACTTAACTATTACTCCCAACTAATCAATTTGACTAAATAAACATTTGTTATTAAGAAAAGTTTAGCTTTGCTTGAAAAATTGTCAGACTTAGGAGATGGTGTTGATCATGTCAATATCTTGGGGTATAATTTATTATAGTTTTTATGTTGCAGAATAGCATAAAAGTGTAGAATTTGCTCTTAGGTGTATATTCACTTAATATATTGAAGAATTTGGATGTGTTGTATAAATTGTGCTCCACAGTCCTGTATTTCGGTACAATTTCTGTGACTTTCTACAAAGCAATAAAAGGTGTCTGATGACTTGTGACTACATTTTTGATTCCTTTTCAAAAAAAACTGTTCTGGCTTGAGCTGACGCTTGCGTTTTTTGAGAGTTTGGTGGAAAGATCAGTTTGACTCTCAGCAAGTCTCGCAAATCCACCAACCAGCACCAACAAGTTCACTGATTAACACTTTGCATTTGGGGAGAATATATGCTGAAGTGTTTCTTTCCTGGCCACAGTGACTTTCTGAAGTCTCCTTTTGTTATAAAAGGCCAATGTTTCCCCTCGTTTCCAGTCTCTGAGCCGAGACAGAAACAAAAGTCAAACTTTGCATAAAACTGTCTGCTAAAACTCTCACTTTAGATATCAAGTAATACAATGTGTTTGTCATTTTTCTGAGCTGACTCTCGATGAGCTGATTTACATTTGTGCTGGATATTCTTCGTATTGTAATATCTTTCTTTCTCTCTGTGTGTCTTTGGTTCTTCCAGAAGGTCTCCTGCAGCAACAACTCAGCCTCCGATCACCAGAGTTTGCCTCCCAGGTAAGAAGCTCACAGAAATTGTCCTGCTACGTGTCTGACTTCATCAACAACCTTGTCTGATTTCTATCCGACTCAAAACGTTTTTCTGCCACCGTTTGTCCTCGTTCTCATTTTTCTGTCCTCCTCCCTCCCTCGTCTCGTCCCATTTTCATGAATTCGCCTACGTGACGACTTTCGCTTTTTTTTCGCCATCTGTCTCCAGCTCCGGCATTGTTGTCCGGACTATTTTGTCATCGAGCTCATTAACCTTGTTCAAACACAGTTAAACAGGCAGCTCAGACAAACACCAATGAACATGCAGACAAGTATGGCCTATTAAAGATAACGGCAAACCTCCCTTTTCTTCTTTCATCACATTTGATTTAGAGCGGCTGTGTGTGTGTGTGTGTGTTTCTGTACAGTACTGTGTGTGTGTGTGCGTGTGTGTGCGTGTGCATGCGTGTACACGTCTAGGCCAGCAAGAGGCAGTGTGTGAGTGTGTGTGTGAAAGCAGAGATGACTTTATGACCACTATGCAGTGTCTAACAGAATGTGTTTGTGTGTAAGTGAGCGCAATTTGTGTATTGCTTCCGAGTATGTTTGTGTAATACTAAGACATGCGTCCACTTGCACAGCTGAGGGATAAAAGTTCCAAAGCATTTTTGCATATCCCGCGTGTGCACGTGTCTCCTTGGAGTGAAAAGGAATAGAGGTTTTATCCGCGTCGCCACATCTAAAATGATATTCAGGCACACAAGTCACTTTTAATGCTTGTTTTATTATTATTTTATTTCTTTATTTCTGACACTGGGCTCCTTATTCCCGGTGTGGATGAAAATGTCACAGACAGATCTTTGTCAGACTGACTTGGCACATTTCTGATACAAGTGATGCTTTTGTAGTATCACCAGGGCTTCCGACTGACATGTATACTCAGTGCACCGCTGCACTGATTTTCTTCATTTCATCCACAAAATTTTGGTGCAGAATTCTGCATTTTGAGCATTGCGTTCCCATACTCATTATGTATGCAAACAGGAACAAAAATGTTTCTTTCTTACCTTCAACAAGTTCTTTTTCATAATGATGATCTGGAACTCAACTTGTGGTACACAGTGGCGCATTTTATTGCCATTTCCGACTCTTTACTGCTTGGGTTTGCTGCTGCGTGATGCTGAAGCTCTGCTGGGAGGAGGGCTGCTCTGGAGATCAGTCATAGCACAGGACTTCCTTAACACTGATATACAGACAGCAGAAGAACTGCTCTTAGCCACGCTATGGTTGCATTAAATATGAGACATATATCCATAATTTTCGCTGTTTTGTCATAGCTCAGAACTCATGCAGTTTAGAGACAGAAAGTTGCTACCATTTAGTTTTTACATGCAGATTTGGAAATGCTAGCTTGGTGTCTGCAGACAGAGAAACCTCAAACATTTACTGTCACACGAGTAGCTCAAACAATTGTGTAAGGCGTTCTAAGATTTACTCAAAGTGAAACCAAGAGATTTTATCAACCTGGGTGGGCCACACAGAGACACACATACAGACCTGCCAAATGTCAGACGCACTGGGGGCAACCAAAGAAAATCTCACTTGACAGATTTTTGGTTGCATGTACAACTAAAATGGTTGCAATCTGGAGTTGTAATCACCGCCTGGAGGATCGAAGTGTAGCCCATATCATCTTCCTTTACCCGTATCAGTACCTGCGGTCACCTTGAATTATATCACTGTATTTGCGATGTTTTCATTGCACGAAAAAGTGAGCGTCTGTTTCAAAAGCTTTTGAAAAAATACAGTAAAAGACTGTTGTTTTTAATGATATTACAGCTACAAGCGGAACAGCAGGAATATTTTGTTTTCATTGCAAAAAAAAATTTATAAATGCAAAAAACAGTTGCACAGTGTTTAGTGTGGTGCGTTACATGTGGCATGAAGCATGTGTGTTGTACACTTTCTGTTAAGATGTTTAATCCAGCACACACTGGTAAAGATGATCATTCGTTCTTCTGATAAAATACTGACGCATTAAACCTTTAACCGCACATCTGTGGGCAGATGTTCCCACAGCCTCTAGGCAGAACATTAAAAACAGTAACAGCAAATGTGTTGTTGTGTAAAGTGAGTGAGAGATGAGCAACAATGAAACTGAGAACAGTGAGCGTAGTCAACCATCAACTAACCAACATGTTTTAGATGAAACCAGATATGAGATCAGAGCAAGTGAAAATTTAACCTCAGTCAGTTCAACAAAGATAACAGTTTCAGTTACTCCCCTTCTGTCCATAGGCGTAGGATCTCAGCATCTATGTCCCGTCATTCGTTTGGGCTTTTTTCATTTGTGATTCCAAATAGTTCATATGTAGTTGATCAAAACTGTGTTGATTCATTTTTATTAATATTTATTATTCAAATCTGTGACTTCTTGTTAAAAGTGAAGAAACACATTACACTACCTTGCATACATTTATCCATTGTGTGTGTGTGTGTGTGTGTGCTTTATGTGCGTGTGCGTGTAAATTAAGCATCACTCATCTCATTGACGTGTGTGTTAGTGAATATTTCAGCGTCTGATGGTATTTTAAACTTCGCTAAGCGCAGTTTTGAAATCGTGGGCTCACAAGGTGTTGGAGCTAAATGAGTGTTTATTGTGGCATATATGCATCATTGTGAGTAATGTGTGTGTGTGTGCAGTGTGTGTGTGTGTGTGTGTGCAGTGGGGAGGTGTTCCTGTGGCTCTGATTGACGTCAGTGCGCCTGTATGTGGCTTCTGTTGACTTCCTGCTAAAGCAGATGGACTGAGTTTTCACTTCCTTCTTCAGAACCGCAGCTCATCAGGTGCTCTGACTTTGTGTGTGCGTGTGTGTGTGTGTGTGTGTGGTAGAGTTTAGGAAAATATGTGTGTGTGGATCTCATAAACCAGCTCCATAACGTGCACTGTGACCTTTCATTGTAATGTCGTCGCTAAATTACCGGCATGGGTTACGATCGACTTCGTGTCTTCGTCAGTCAGCTTCATGCAAACATTTCTTTAATTTTCCACAAGTGCAACTCTGACCTGCTTTCACACCATTGACTGTTTTACGTATATAAGGCTTTAAACCGCATACAAAGACAATCATTTTATCTTTTTTATTTTGTGTAAATTCCATGAAAACAACTAAATCAACCAGAAGTGTACCCTTCTAGCAACGGTTGTCTGCACAGCCTCAGCCTGATAGTGTATCTTTATTGTTTACATCTAAAACAACATGAAGAAGCCATACTTTTGCATTTGTTCTGTCATGTAAAAACAGTGCATTTATCTTAGCTTATTTAACTTGGAAGGCGGTATTCACAGCTAACCCTAATTTATTTTCTTTTATATATTTTTTTGTTTTGGTATTATAAAGTGTGGTTACACAACACATGCCTCAGTTTGTGTAAGCTACACTAGAGTTAAAACCATTAATTGCTCAATCGATTGATGATAAATACAGCTTTTCCTTTATTTCTCAAAAATGCCATTCATCCACTGGTCCCAGAATTTAAATAGTGAGCATTTATTTGTATATTGTGATATTAAATATATACCATTTTGTGTTTTAAAATCCTTATTTTTGACATTTTATTTTTAAAAAAACAACAAATGATTAGCCAAGAAATTACTTTGCAAATTGATCAATATTAAAATGTGTTTGTGTAAGAATAAACCCAGAAGACGAGTGACAACAGATTAGGATAATTTTATAGCTTACAAAGGCACGTTTTCTATCATAGTGTGGCTACACACAAGGAAAAATTCCATCTTTAAAACTCGTACATAGCTGCTGTAACTTTAATACAATATTCACATCCACAAGTTCCCTTTAAAGTAATTGTTCACATGCTGGATGTTGTATAATGATGCAGGATTTCACTGGTCAAGCTTGATGTCAGATGATTGTTTGTTGGTTGTATACATTCAGCACCTGCCCACTACACAGTGTCAGCTCAGTCCCACTGCTTTCCCATGATCTCAGTCCACATCCTCACCGCACATATTCACACAGCACATCTGTCCGCCACCATCCTCCCCTCTCCTGTTCATTTTCATCCTCTTTGTGCCTTCATTTTTCCTTTTCATTCATTCGTTTGTCTCTCTCTCTATTGGGGGGGGGGGGGCAGGAAATGTGAGGCAGGAAGAGAAGATCAGATTGTTCCTGTTTTGCTGTCTCTAAACTGTTGTAACTTGACGGAAGCCAGGAGGAACTGTGTGTGTGTGTGTGTGTGTGTGCGTGCGTGCGTGCGTGCGTGCGTGCGTGCGTGCGTGCGTGTGTGTAGAAAAATAGGATGCGGCAAGACAAAGGCCCATTGTCTGTGCCCACTCACTGCACAAACATGCACATGCTGACGCAATGATAGAATGCATAAATACCTACAGTGCGGCACATTACTGTGTTACACTCAGGTGAACCTGTTTCAGCTTCTCTCAGGGCACAGAATCAGGGGCTTTTAATTTTTACATGCGGACGAATAATAAGAGCCAAAAGTGAATAACCTGCATATTTTGAATACCTTTTCTGAAAGAGCGTAAATGGGTGTTAAGTCATGAGCTGCAGGCAGGTGCACCTCCTCTGTGAAATGTGTGCTGTGCTAATATTAACAGCAAAGGTGCAAAAAGAAATCCCTTAACAGGCAGCCCTCATATTACCTTTTTACTCAATATAGTATATGCTATGTTTAAATGTGTATGGATTTTGTACGTCTCTGCTCTATATATAATATTTCAAAATATTGAGTGCAATGGGAATAAAGCAACACCCAGATTATTGAGAGATTTTTGTGCACTTTTCTGACCAAGTTGACTCAGTTTACCCGACTGTAAAGCCGCTGATGTTTAAGTCTCCAGATCAAGTTTGGTTATATTCAGAGCAATATGAGGTTGAGTATCACCAGCATTTGCATTATTAGCCAGCATGTTTCACAAATGTAGAAGATGGTGAAAATATTGTGTTGTCTGCTGGTAGAGTTTAAAACTAAACTACTTTCATTCACCCACACTCACTAATCTGAGCAAGTTGCTCAAGGACACTTTGTAGGACACATGTAGACGGGAGGAGCTCGGAATTTAATGTCTTAATGAATTAGTTTGCAGCTTTTGTGATGACAACCATCTAGTAATGGAGTTTGCTCAAATGTAAGACTGCAAACTTAGCGAAAGACATGATAAAGTGACTGTAAATGAGGTTCCATCTTAGTTAAAAAAAACAACATATTTCTGATTGTAGTTACAATTACTGCTTGGAGTATTTGTTATTTGTACTTATAATACAATCTGAATGCGAAAAAGAAGGAAAAGTAGAGAAGCTGTACCACAATTGCTGAAGTCCCCCAGCTCAGCAGTGTGTGTGTGTGTGTGTGTGTGTGTGTGTGTGTGTGTGTGTGTGTGTGTGTGTGTGTGTGTGTACGTGTGCGTGTGCGTGTGTGTGTGTTAATTGAGTTGACCGTGTGTGGTGAGGGCACGTTATGCAACCTGGACCAACAGTTCATCAAGTCCCACTCGTAACCTTCTTCTATTCAGTGGTGAGTGGAAACATCCACAGAGCTGTAATTATGTTCGCCGGCACCTTGTGTTCTAAAGTTTCACTGTCACACTTTGGAAACACAGAGTACACACTGTAATGGTGCCATTTGAAAAGTTATCTGAGTGTCGGTCACGCTTCAGCGGTGGTAAGTATCGTTCTCACCACACAACACCTCATGGTTGTGTTCCTGTACACAAGCAGGTAGGAAATCTACAGCTGTTTTCTCACAAGATAAAGGCGGAGATGCCACAGATTAAGGACGCACATAACTGGAAAGTTTCTCTGTCATAGGTCAGAACTAGAAGAACACCAAGAGATACAGGAAATTTCAAATACCACGAAGTTAAGAAGACTTATCACACATCTTTTTTATCTACTTTCATATCAAAGTTTTTGCACACATTATGTGGCAGTGTGCCTGTTTCTGACTTTAGAAGCATTTGCTCTTCAGATTCCTGCATCTTTCAACATGACTCACTCACTGAGTATTGTAACGAAACTGTTTCAGGAGGCTCATTGTTTTCACAGAGCCGTCACCACGTCACAATCACTAGCAGGTTAGTGAGGTCTGCTTGCACATGTGCCATAAATTTCCACATGATAGGGAGCCACCGACCCAAAGCAGCTGTTTTGTGTCACGGTGTCATAACAGAGTCAGGAAGTATTCTGTCTCATTTCTGCAGAACGTAGCTGTGAGAACCTCACCAAGGTACGACCTGACTTCCTGGTTTAGTCGACCTCTGTGATGAAACGCTGTCATACAGGATATATGCGAGGCAAAGGGCTCTTGAACTCTCTGGACTTTAGCAAACACACACAGGTGTGTTTGCATGCATCTGGCTGACTGGTAATATAGAAAGGTGTCAACAAGTTGGCTTTTTAATTCCCATTGTTCCTTTCCATTGTGTAGGTGTTTTCGTACGAGGCGGTCAGGCCCTCCATGACATTTTCCCGAAAAGAAGTCGTACTTGTTATTCCGTGGGCTCTACACAATAAGTATGGGGTAACTGTAGCGGTGAGAGGTGTTTGTACTATATGGATCTGTTATGCAATAGGGTAAAAAAACAGTGCATGTTTGTGGTATATGGTAGTTCACATATGGGGAACGGCTCTCAGCAACTTTCTCTTTGTCTTTGACCAGGAAATTCTTTGCTGTGTCTTAGGGAAAAAGCTTGTTCTAAAAACACAATGGTGGATCAAGAAAGTGCTGCTGCTATATTTGGTCATCAAAGCTTTGTTTGTGCCCAGAATTGACATCACTGATTAACGCTTATGAAAAGTTTGCATAATGTTGTATTTGAAGCTTTTGAATGTATCACATGCTCCCCATTTGTAAATGAAATCTCTCACAACCAGGGAAGGGTTAATTAAAATTGATTGCATTTCAGGCTGTGCACCTTTTTATCCTCAACCAATCTCCTGAGCTTCGGTTTTAGTGATCAGTTAAGAACTGCATCACGAAGTAAAACATACGTGGCTTAATTTTTCATGAGCTGCAAATCCAATCTAATGAATCTTGTCTTTGTGAGATGACTAAAACTCGACTCATACAACCGTGACCCTCAACTTTTAAGGAATAAGAATGTCTCATCCTCGATCGCCTTTAAAAAATGCACAATTTCTGTGTGTTGTTCTGGGCTGCGGTTAAGAAGAAGAAATATAATCTTTCCTGCATAATTTCATCAAGTCACGGAAACGGAGAGCGGAGCAAAGGGCAGTGGATGAAGAGTGCCTCATCAGTCTCCTTGAACGTTATTTAACACAGGCCTCAGACGACCGCAGACTCCCTGCAAACAGTGGCCTGGTGCGTGCAGGAATGCAGTGAGGAGGTCACAGAGAGGAGGACAGGAGAGACAGAACGGGAGGAAGGATGAAAGGAGGAGATGAGAAGTGATGAGGTGAGAGGACAGAGGAGATAATGGTCGTCCTGAGAAGGGAGGAAGATTAAGTGAGAAGGAGCCGGAGAAGATATTGATGCTGGAAAGAGAGCTGGAGCTGTGAGATCTGTCGAAAAAACAAACAAATGGTGAAACAGAAAGGCTTTCAAAACTTCTCGTGGTGCCACATAAAACTGTTGTCAGGATTTAGTTAATCGGCCTGCTTTTTCTGACTTCATGACTATCCAGCGAACCAAAACGAAGCAATCTAAACTGCAGCTACAGTTAGCAACCGACGGAGCCGTAGCCTCTGCTGTCTACTGATAATGCCCATTTTAGCCATAAACCTGCTCCGTGTTTGCTCAAAACTTTTACTGCATCCTGTTTGTAAAAGAAAATAACTCTGCTGTCCCAGGATATCCAAGCAGTTGAACAGATTACCAACAGTTTGTTTTTGTTTTTCTCTGTGGAGGTGCTTTTGACTATAAGCAAATCATTTGCACAGTAAAAAGCTTTTTGTGTGTGAATTTATGAATGGCAGTTTTGTTCAGTGCTGGAAGTATTAATGCGGAGGTAATGGTGACCTACTTTGAAATAAACACTGCTGGCTGCAAACTCCTTACCAGAAAAAAACGTCACACACAAAAAGCACTATATCCAGGTGTGGCGAGCTGATTTTTACCTACACCTGCTACCAATTTGCAACATCGATAAAGAATTGATCTGACATGTAAGCTGTTCAATTCGCACCTGCAAGAAGTGCCTTAAAAGTAGATGTGTAACCTGATTTAACTTGGTAAGGATGACTTACTACTATAATTTGTCTTTAGGTCTTCAGTTGTCTGGTCTGAGCAGCAGTTTTCCTTGAGTTGCTACGTGATGTCCATCAGCTAATTTTGTTGTTGGTAGAAACACTCATAACACCATATGGCGATCATGTCCATGTGTTGCATGTATCAACATCCTCTGGGGGCCACATGTAATGCTACTTATCGGTGGCCACACAAACACAGCAGCATTTATTTGCCACGTTCTCATAATCGGTCGTCACGTCACGTGACGCACTCGGCTACAGCCGGAGGCTCCAGTGGCAGTAACTCCTCCACAGCGGGGCACCTGTCGGCAGCCCTCCACTCCAAACAGAGACAAATATCTTCCACAGAGACTCTCTTTAACACTAGTGTGTACGGTGGAAAGATAGAATTCTGTTTTTTGGGTGAAGTTATTAATTTGAACTAAGTTTTGTATCAGCCAGCAAAAAATAGATCAAGATCAGGTTCCTTTAATCTGCTGCCTAATTCAAAGAGAAAATATCTGGTATTAGCTTGTCTTTTTCATGTCATGTTTAAACATGACACATAAATGAGCATCCTGGCATTTTTTTTTTGTTTTTTTTTAGCATTTAATGCACAAAAAATAGCTTTGGGTTGGAATTTGGTGATGTAATTCATATATCAAATTATCAAGGGAGTAAAGGTCTCTGTTGAAGTTTCCCGACAATTAAGAGACCATCTGAAAGCTCAATTAATACATTTTCTTTGAATAGGAAGAAGAATTTACTCTCGCTTTCATTTAGATTTGCCATTTTGCATCAGAAACAACATGATCTTCCCTTTGGGGCTACAAGCCATCTTTGGTTGGTGAGGTAATGCTGGATCATGGTCTTGATATGGCACCAGTCCAATGAGGGGACGTTATGGCTGGGCGAGCATGTCTAAATGTAGATACAGTATCCACCACGCTATCATCCTGCTTCTCAGCTCACATTCTGCTGTGCACGTCCACAACAAGACGGTCGGCATGGCAGCGACATGCTCTCCCTCCCCTCCCCACTGGCTCCTTCTCTTACTTTCCTCTGCTTTCAGGTGTCCAGGTATTGAGAAACACAAATTCTTGGCACTGTTTCCCTGTTTGTTGGAAGCCAACAGGTCTCAGTATTTCTGTCCTTGGGTGTCTTGTATTACCTGCCCTCTTTACTCCTTCCTGCTACTGGCTGCTTTAATGGCCTCGGCGGGGCTCACACAGCAGGCTTGGCTGGTGGACGTAACCTCATCCAGCCTCATTAGACGTCACGTATGAACGTTTGATGCCAAGAATTAGTCCAAAATTATTAGGCAACAACATGCACAAAAAATTATTGGAGGATTTCTTTGACACCCCCTTCTGACTGGTATCCAGGCAGACTTGTCCCATTGCTGTGCAGGGTGAGCAGGTGAAACCTTAGAGAAACAACTTATGTGGCGGCAAGAGGGTTTGGGTTTCTGTGACGGGAACTGTTTAGACAGCTGACAGGAAAGGCAGTGATATCTGAAGAATAAATTTCCCCACTGATTTACGGCAACTGGTCTTTAAATGTGTGCACTTGAATCAGTTGTATTTATCCATGCCTGACTGACTGGGTGAAAGGTCCTTTTGGGAGAGACCTGTGCAGGCTGCATGTTTATTCACTGGTGTGTGTGTGTTGAATCACATTTCTATGAGGATGCAGATAACTACTGACAATATCTGATAACTGTTTGCAGCGTCCTGTAAAGTTCAACACCGGTTATGTAACAAATAGAGTAGTATTCATTTTGCAACTGATCCAGTTTAGTCGCTACTGTTAGGGCATGATTTTGGAATTAAACTATTTTGGATTTACGGTTTCACCACTATAATTCACTTTGTACAATTTTGTCTAATTTAAAGGACTTCACAAAAATGACTGAATCACATCATTCACATGTTTTAAAAAGCTAACCTCTGCTTACTGGTATCAATATTTTTATAATCGTCCACTTGACTTGACAAACTGCTCCCATTATGGAAAATAATATCACAATTTTGAGTTGGTCCAACTTAATACATCGTTAATAAATAAAAGTGGCAAAGCAAGAATTTAACCAGATCTACTGCTATTTAAACTTCAAAAGTGACATATGAGATATTATATTTTCCCATCACAAAATGAATAAATACAGGTTTAAATTGGCTCCTTTTTCTTTTCTTTTTTTTTTTTTTTAACAATAAAAAATTAGAATATTTCCCTTCCAAACAATATTCACACTTACCACCATAGAAAGATTGGCTTAGATTCTCTCAAAGTTATAAAGTTTGAAAGCACTGGGTCTGTTTTGTAGCTCTTTAATTCATAATTTCACTGTTTACTTTATTCCCAAAAAATCCTACTTGACACTAAAATACAAATCAAATACAGATATATTTAGGTCTAGGTGTGTGTGTGTGTGTGCGTGCGTGCGTGCGTGCGTGCGTGCGTGCGTGCGTGCGTGTGTGAACTCAAGTATCACTAGTCTTCAAGTCCATGTGATATGTAAACACAAATCACAGAACACTGGCAGGTTTATATGAGCTGTTCTTCATCCCAAACCTTCCTAAAGCTCCTTTGACCGTATAAGCGCTCACACTCCGGGACGTCCCTGTTTTGAATGAGCGGCAGGATGCGGTCTTCTGTCAGAGGACGGATTTGTGTCAAGAAATGCGTCAAAGTCGGCAGGTGCAGTCTGCATGCAAGCCTGTACACAGATGACATAACAGAAAATGTGATTGCATGCAGAACCACAGCGTGACTAGTGTGTGAATGTCCATGAATCAAGCGTGTGTTTGTCACACAGACACCTTTCTGTCCAGGGAAGGAAGTCCGTGCAGCGCAGGATTGTGACACTAATGAGGAAACAGGCCAGTGGGACGACAGCGACTTCCTCATCCACTCACACAGAAAGCACATGCTCTCCCCCAGGTGCTAAGACACCACCCGCAGGCTCTTTTTCTGCAGCAGTTCATCCATCTTTCTACAGGGACAAATGAGTTCCTTTGGCCTGACAGGGAGACAAAGAGCAGACAGGGCCTGATCTGCGTCACAAAACTCAGCATGAAAACACTCCTTCATTACTCCATTCACAAACTCGCTGCCTGGTTGGTCTTTAACCTCGTTTTACATAATCATTTTTGATCTTGAATAAACCGTAACTTTTGTGATTACATAATTTTTTGACAAATAAGAAATTCTAAAGTTAATTTTCACATTTTCTGCATAATGTACATTTTTAGTTCGCAGCTTTATCTGGTATTGTACAGGTCAACTAAGCACAGAGAGGCTGTACTGTATCACAGTAATGCTTCATGAATGCTTTGTTTTGCACTTCACAGCGCCTTTGGTGGTTAGCACTGTTTCCTTGCAGCTAAAAGATCCCTGGTTTCTGTCCCTACCTTCCTGGGATCTTTCTGCATGGAGTTTGCATGTTCTCTGTGTGCATGCATGGTTTTCTCCAGGTTCTCCTGCTTCCTCCCACAGTCCAAAAACATGCTGAGGTTAACTGGTAACTCTAAATTGTCCATAGGTGTGAATGTGAGTGTGATTGTTTGTCTTTCTTTCAGGGCTACTGGCCTGCGTTTTATCAACATTTTGTCAGCGTGAGGTATTTAGTATTTTTTTGTTTTGGGCTCTATCCAGTGCTTCCGTCATAAGAGACATTTATCTAATTTCATTTTAGATCTGAGGGGAAATCCACTGAGAGATTTTACTTCCTTTTTGCGCTGGGCTCTTTTGACACAGTTTCTGATTTTGCTGCAGTCTTTATGTTTGCATTTCTATGGTGAAACTTTTGTTGAGATGTTTCTTTCACAAGTTTCATCGCGCACAGAATTATGTATTTACCTATTCATAAGGTGTTGATATTAACACCCCGGTACTCAAACATTGAGGGTTCTCTAGTATTACTCAACGTCTTTCAGACAATGAATAATATTTTGTACACTTTGTGCTGCACATGCGGTACAGTACAACATGTGCAATGATGTCGATCAAGCACACACTAACGGTGACTTTTTCAGACCTGTGCAAACACTTCAGAGCCACAGCTTAACCAGCTTGAGCGCTAACAGGTGTATGTAGCGTTGGGTTGTGTAAGGTGTTCTGCTGGTCACTGCTTTTGTTCAGTTTATCGAGGGAGAAATCAGTGTCGAGAGAAGAGTCTGTTCTTGGTGATGGCAGATAAAACTGTTTACCGTCAGTCTCTGTGAGAAAAAGACAGACCTTCAGTGTTTGTTCTACACTGGGATGTGTATATTGTACCCATGAACCAGTTCTTACTGTCTGGCACTGAGTGTGTGACTGTACACAGTGAGTGTCTATGTAGATGTGCAGCAGTGGCACGATAATGCCGTCTGCAATGGGAAGACTCTGCAAAGCTGTTTGCTTTTGTCTGTCTCTGTTATGTTTGCTGTCCTGTGCGCGTGTTTCAGAGTGTGTGTGTGTGTGTGTGTGTGTGTGTGTGTGTGTGTGTGTGTGTGTGTAGAAGATGACATAATGGCATAATGAGGTCAATGAACTAATCAAACAATGCTTTGTGTTTTTGAATGGCAGATGAAGAACAGCAAAGAAATGCACTTAGGCGTCTCTACAGTTTATTTCACTTGTATTTAAGTACGAAAGTTTCTTTGTGGTGGAAGTTGTCATTATTTCAACTCGAAGCACATTAACTGGGAGGCATAAAATTCCACCAGAAAAATCTGAGTCACGTTCTGTTTTGATGGATCGTTACCACAACATATTTTCCCTTTTAATTCAGCATCAGACTATTTTGTTAATGACAAAAACATGTTCCACTTAGCTCCAGTGCATCTACAAATACAGATATTTTTAGCTTTAGCTATCCATGTTTTAAAATGTTTCTCTGTCATTTAGGCCACAAATACAACAGGGGTGAATGTTTTGGTTTTTTTTTCTGTGAAAGCACCATTGAAAAAAATGTAAATACTTCACCAGCACCATACAACAACTAGGGATCACTTGTGGTGAGATTATTTTGAGAATAAACGTTCCATTTCCACTTTTTACTCTTTAAACCACAAGCTTATGAATGTTTCTTTGCCCTCTCACATTTGTAGTCACCGTGGGCTCATTTTTACTGCAGTATAATAATAATAAACAGAACAATCGTTGCAAAAAGAGATGAGATGGCATTGATGGCACATTTTTTGAGTCCAAGATAAATTTCCCCAAATGGGACAATAAAGTATATTGAATTGAATTAAAAAGTAGAGAGAACTAAATGTCTTTTTTTGCAGTAGGATTCACATATAATTTCATTAATGATATTTAAAATATATATAATAATAATATTAAAGTTGAATGTCATATATTATTTTCTAAAGTTGGTTTAACATTTTTCCAAGTTCCCACATGTGTTATC
Organism: Amphiprion ocellaris; assembly: GCF_022539595.1. Lineage (NCBI taxonomy): Eukaryota > Metazoa > Chordata > Actinopteri > Pomacentridae > Amphiprion > Amphiprion ocellaris. Next base: position 20,983,069 of record NC_072767.1, on the reverse strand, counting down.
AATAGTGGAAAGAAATGATGGCCCTACATATATACATACATATACCATACATATTTTACTACTTAGATTTTTAATGTGTTTCCATACTTGTCTCTTATCTGCTTTGTGCGAACATAACCTGCACTTCAGCTGAATAGTTATGTGACTGTTGTGGCTCAAACTAAGTGAGTAATGGCGTTTTGCTTACTCAGAGCAGTACAGAAATAATTGTATTTTTAGCAGGATCTGGTTAAAACAAACACATTTTTTAATGAGTCACGAAGAAAAATAAAGTAACTTTGATGAAATATTATGATTTTTAGCCTAGATTTGGTTAATATTCCAGACAGGATTCTCACAAGATTAGTTGAAGGACCTCCAGAAATCTGATGATTTTTTATGTTTTTACATTTTTCCCCTGCGATAAATAATGTAACTACGGTGTTTTTGTTTTTTTTTTTTAAAGATATCATTTGGGTTTTGGGGTTCAGAGGGTTGAACTGATGTGAGAAGTCCCTGAGATACTCCAGAAACATTATCTACCGAGGAAGCTCATGTGACACAGTCAAAAGCTCCAGCACTGCTGAACTGTTTTGCCAACAGCCACGTCTTTCCAGAAACATTGTTCCAATCTAGACACTGGATCAGCTGTTTCCACTAAAGAAGCCGTCCCTAGAACTGTCTACATTGACCGTGGAGCATGCAGAGTTACACTGTTTCCGAAAAGGGAAGTTGCTGTTGAAAGTTGAGCTGAAATTTTCAGAAACAGATGTCTCAAAGCAGGGGGTAAATTAACAGCTGATTCACAAGTGAGGTGTGCTCTTTCCCATTTTAAATGTATAATGTGTGATGAATGGCAGCAAACATGAGGAGGTATTTGCACAGTTTCAGCTTTTGGTTTCAAACTAAAAGCATATCTGGTGTTTATGGCTCAGCCTCCCAAATGAATGATGAATGCCGCCTCCAACAGTCCTATTTTTAGCTTTTTATCATTTAATTAAAAGGCAGATGCAAGTTTTTGCCAGTTTTTTGAGTTGAATACTGTGTCTCTTTTAGGAAGGGGACAGTGTCAAACTCATTATGAAAACCCTGCTTTTTCAGAGGTGCTTGACCCATGGGCACATATTATCCAACTGTCCTTTGAGTGCTCATCTCTCATTCTCACACCCTTGTTTTAAAGCGTGTTTATACCCAAATGGACACTTGTGTTTTATGTGATTAGAATTTTGATTTGGAACAATGATCCACTCATAGCTGCCTGCATCCTCACATAACTCCTCGATGTACTGTGGCACGGAGCTGCAAAGAGCATGACTAATGGGATTGTAGCGGTATGAACAGCGAGCATCATAAGTAACAGTACATCACACGCTTTGCAGAACTGAACTATGGATTAGTCTCGCCCCCCAAAGATTCTAATGCCTCTGTTACTTTAATTTAGGTTCATAGCCTCTTCTACTTCTTATTACCCCTGACTGCAGAACAGCCAACAGCTTTAGGAAATCCAGACAATTCATTTAATCTGCCCTTCATATTGTCTATGTTTGATCTCAAAAGCTAGTTCTGTTTGTTTTATATTATAAAACATTGAGATTTAATAATGAGCCAAGGTCTTAGTAAAATCCTGGTGATACAGAGGAGTTTTTAAAATGGGGTTAATAAATCTGGATCATCTTCTGCCACTGAATAAAGGACACTTTATCCTTCTGTCGCAAGTTCCCATAACTTCACTTTGAGATAAAGGCTGGAGGCTGTCATTGCCAGACTGGGCTGTGGTGCACGCCCAAATACAATAGATTTATTTCTTAATATCTCAAAGTTACAGTAAATCATAATGAATATCATATTCATGTTGTGGCAAAATTAATGACTTGCAGCTGATTGTGGCTTAATATCTGAGACGTCATCTTACTGGCTGGGATAATGAGACCGCTGTCATTTGGGGTGTCAACTGCCTAATACGACCAATAGCATGACCAAGGCCTCTTCTGGTCTCCTTTGACTGTTGTTTGTCAGAGGTAAATGCTGCTTTAATTGATGTACATGAGAGGAGGTTGGGGTTGATGGAGGTCACTGTTGGCTGTTTACTACCAACAATCATTTGTTTTTTAAAGCCATGACCTTGACCTTATACAGTGGGCGTGGAACTCAGAGTTGATGGTAAATGGCATGTGGATACCCAGATCAACAAGGTGTGCATGTGTGGTTTTTCTCTGGGTTCTCCGGCTTCCTTTCACGGTCCAAAAACATGCCAAGGTTAACTGGTGATTCTAAATTGTCCATAGGTGTGAATGTGAGTGTGATTGTTTGTCTCTATGTGTAGTCCTGTGATAGACTGGTGATCTGTCCAGGATGTCTCTGCCTTCACCCTAAGTCAGCTGGGATAGACTCCAGCCTCCCTGCGACCCTAATAAGCTAATTAAGCAGTGTATAGATAATGGATGGATAGATGAATGGATAGGATGTCTTTTTGTTTATATTTGTTTGTGTTCCTGTTGCTCTCACACACAGGTTGTCAACAACACATGGAAGTGGAGATTATGCACTGGAAACTATCCACTTTGTTTTAAGATACAAAACAACTAAAAAACTGATTATTATTTCATCTTTTTACAGCATTATCCAAGTACTTTTTTATTGAAGCATGATGTTTCATTGACTTTAACGGAGTAATTTTTGTACCAAAAATTAATCAAACTATAAACAGTTATATAAACCACTTAAGATACTACTGTAAAATGTTACAGTGTCATCTTGCATCATCCATCTGCACCACTGACAAACATATTTGGTCTTTCGCTTCGGAGAACTTGCTGTTTCTCGCCCCTGTCTCTACCAGTAAAATTTATGTGCAGTGGACTGTGGCACATGCCCGAGAAAGACAAAGAGATGATGAGAGAGTTGGCTACTTTCCCTTTGTTCCCATCATAATTCCTTCAGGGCAGTCACCCTGCCAGTCCAAACATTACTATCATCCTCTCCACTGTCACACACAAGAGAAGCACCCAGGAAACATGGCCAAGGAGAAGAGCGGGAACCATAATCCATTATTAAACCACAACCGTCATCACACTTTCCTCCGGCTGACTGTTCTGCACCAATAACACTGACTCGCTACTTTGAAATGCAGTACGTATACAGGCTTGGCTACTCTCACAAATGCACGTCCCACTGTGTGTTTACTGAACCCTTGTTTGCCTAAACGGCACCTTGCATCATCAAGGTGATGCTGAGAGTCTACCTGTGTTTGTGATGTATGCAAGTGTGAGCTTGTCATCAGTGTGTGTGTGTCCTGTGTGACAGATGTGGGCAGCTGTATGTTTGCTCTCAGAGAGGAGGTGAGGAATATCACGGCCCACCACCAAACCGCCTGCTCTCCCGCTCAGCTCAGATCTAACCGTTGTTTATATGATCGGACTCTTGGAGACAAGGTGATGTCATCAACAATATTTTCTATTGGGGCTTCTGTATCATACAGGCTACAGTAAGCATTTGTCTGTGAATGCGTAACTGTGTAAGGTCACCGCAATATCAGTCGTCTTACTCACAACTTAGCCCATATCACCTTTATGTCAGCGGAGATAAAGGGAGGTTGTTTTCACTTGTTGTGGAGACGAGGCTGTGGTGAAAATTCAGTTTATTTCCCATGCAAGGCTCGAATTAACTGAGGGGGCTGCAGTAATGGATCTGAATCATGTCAGTCTGGCTTGTTCTCGTGTACTTTTAATGGAATGCAACTGTCTCTGTCTTTTATGTTTCCTCTTTTTTTTCACGTACATGTACAAGAGAGCACAGAAGAGACAATAGGCTTTAAACTTTCTTATGTCTGAGGAGATATTAGTGACTTGAGCAAAGCTGAAGCTGCAGCTGATGTAAAGCCCTGAGGTGATAATCATGAAAGAGAGCAGAATGTCTGTGATAATTCTGTGAAAGAGATTTGGTTTGTAATAAGAGCTTCTTACCCATATATGCCTTCCAGACTGGTTTAAAATCATCAACTAGACAAATAACTAACCCCGTAAAAATGAATCCAGTCCAAACACTTTAAATGGATACTGTACATTATTTTAAATGAACAATTTCTTCATACTAATTGAAATACAAATAAACATCTGCAAAACAGCTAAATGAAGAACCTTACAGTTATTACTCTGAACCCCCAATCTCTGTTAGGTGGGGAGAAAAGAATCCATCCATCATCTATACACTGCTTCATCCTCACTAGGGTTCCTGGGGGGGTTGGAGTCTATCCCAGCTGACTTAAGGTGAAGGCAGGGGACACCCAGGACAGGTCACCAGTCTATCACAGGGCTACACCGAGAGACAAACAAGCACACTAACATTCACACCTACGAACAATTTAGAATCACCAATTAACCTCAGCATGTTTTTGGACTGTGGGAGGAAGTCAGAGAAAACCCACAGGGAGAACATGCAAACTCTATGGAAAAGACCCCAGGCAGGGACGTGAACCGGGGATCTTTTCTGAAAAGGAATGGGGGGGGGGGGTTTGTTTTTTTTTTTGTTTTTGTTTTTTTTAAAGCAAAGAAAAAAAAACACCAAAATGTCCACATATCAGATCCAGAAACTGTAAAAACAACAAGAAAACTGGAAGAAAGTTTTTTCAGCTTTTGTGTAGAAATGCATTAGTCATGTGTGATGTGCAGGCACCGCTCAGAAGCTTATGGTATTTCTTGGGAACCATGATTGACTCAGCTGTGACCAACAATCACAGAACAGAAAATGTAGGGACTTTTCACTTGAACTGCAGGCTGTTTTGACACTAAGCAGATAGTACAGACACAAAGTAAGAATGTAAGTCGGAAAATATGTATAGTATGTTTTTTCAGCGACTGCACAGTGGCTCGGTGTTTAGCCCTGTCGCCTTGCAGCTAGAAGCTCCCCGGTCCGCTTCCTGCCCTGGATCTGGGGTCTTTCTGTATAGAGTTTGCATGTTCTCCTTGTGGGTTTTCTCCGACTTCCTCCCACAGTCCAAAAACATGCTGAGGTTAACTGGTAATTCTAAATTGTCCGTAGGTGTGAATGTGAGAGTGCTTGATTGTCTCTATATGCAGCCCTGAGATAGACTGGTGACCTGTCCAGGTGTCCCCTGCCTTCACCCTCAGTCAGCTGAGATAGACTCCAGCCCTCCTTCAACCCTAATGAGGATGAAGCAGTGTGCAGATGATGGATGGATGTTTTTTCAGCATTGGTAACACCCATGAGCACTTGGAAAAAATGTTTTCCATATTGATTCCACTTCATTTTATTCAGTTTTGTGCAATAAAGAATCATGGAAATTCTTTTGTTTTGTTCTTTTTTTTTATTGATTTAACAAATTGTAAATGTGTCACGCTGCACAGAGGATGTTTTTGAGTTCTCTTTGGTTGTTCTGTTTCGATAGAAGTGCAATTAAATAAAATGCAGCTCTGAGTTTGTTTACACGGACGTGAGTTTCTCGGTTGTGAAGCTTATCCCAGTTTTAAACATATAAGGGAAGTGATGTTTACTTGGAACACAGAGATATGGTTCTGCATATCCCCTTATGCAAGAGTAATGCTAGTGTCCTGGTTACCGATTACTGTGTGGTATTTACATAGACATCTGCAGTGTTTACAGACACATTACCTTAACCATTAATCTTAATAATTCAGCTGTGGCTGCTGACTACTGTATGAGTTGGGAACTGACATATTGTAACCTAACACTTGAGTAGGTCAACATTTCAGTGGTTTCTCTCATCTAAATATTTAACTTATCTATGACTGAAAGACCAATTTCAGTTTACTAATTGTTCCCAAAACTAGATGCTTTCACTGCTGCCTTTGTTTCTGTTATGTCATCTTGTTGAAGAATAATTATAGTACAGTTGTGGCTCTGTGGGTCTATTTCACACTCTCCAACACCACTGTGCAGTAGAGTAGCAACAGAAGAGCTGCCTGCAGTTTTCTAAAAAACTACATTTTTACACAAATTATGTCACCTGATGTGGTTTTCTGTGGTTTACATGAAACTGAAAAACTGTCAAATCTTCATAGCAAATAAGCTGTAAAGATTTTGGTATATTTTGCCTGAAAACTTAGCTACAGGCCAATTTTTGTCAGTTGACATATTGATTAATGGACTAATCTTGAAGCACCAAAGGAGAGACTCTGTTAAAACACTTCTGCCCTGAAGGCAGAGAGGAGACAGATATGTAGAGTCAGTGGTTTCCATGGATCCTAACAGAGGCTCATCTGTTTGGTGGAAGGTGTGTTCTTGCAAATGCAGAGGAATGATACCACACCCACCAGAAACATTTTCAGTGGATGAAACCTATTTATTACGTCTGCTGTTGTAATTTCAGAACCGTTTCTATCCATTTCTCTTCTTTATCCTGACAGCTCAGGCCTGATATTCACCTGCTAAGGGTTACACAAGTGTCTCAAAAATGAAGCACTTTCCTGTGTTTTGCTTCTTCCCAAGAATTCGGTTCTTTGTCTTTTCTTTGTAGTGGGTGATTGATGAGTTGGCTGCTGCTCAGAGCATCAGAGGTGGAGGGAGAGAGGGAGAGAAAGGTAGGGAGGGATGAGTGCCTGTTTGTACACTGGAAATTTGTTACATAAGAGCTTAGCTCATTACCACAGTGTGATGGAAAGAGACGCTGATATGTCAACGCCGCTGCGATACTTTCTTCGTCATTTGGACCTGTCTGTTAGTGTTGCTAACACTGGTGGTTATGGCTTTTATCATTCTTGATAGTTGATTTTGTGGACAATAAATTGATGTGAGCCATGTTAGGGAGTGTGAAAACATGTCGGTCTGATGTTTGCCTAACTTGTTTGTCTGCACTTCAGTCAGTATCTGTTTATTTATCAGATGAGTTGATAAATGAAAGGGCATCTTGTGTTTGCTTACTGTAAATTCACACAATCCAAATATGTGCTTCTCCTAGTGCGTTTATGACGCCATGACATGAACCTCATGTTACATAAGACTGACACCTGGACTGGGTTTCACCAGCTTCAAATTCGCAATTTATTCAATCAGGCTGCAGCATTAAAACTGTCTTGACGAGTGATGACTTCCATAATGTGTAAATTGGTTGCTAGGAAACATGTGTAGCACGATCCAATCAAAAGCATTTAGCATAGTAAACAGAAAGTTACTGTAGCATTAGGAGCTGTTGCCATAATTTCCAGTAGTAAGAGTTTCCCTAATGGTGTACTGAACTTGACAGCTGGTTCTCATTTATTCAGTTCATACCTATATACATTTCGTGACGTTTTTTAGTGTTGGTGATATTTATGCAGTTTACAATCTGTGGGAAATATCAAGTTAATCTAACCTTCATTTAATTCTTTTGGGTTTTACTTGTGGATGTCGAATGAATTTAATCTGCATTGTTACTCCACCAAGGAGTTGGAGCCTCGGCAGAGTTATGTGACGATCCGCATTGTCTGTCTGTCTGTTCGTGTACTTACAGCATTATTCAAAAAAAAAAAAGACTGACTGATTTGAATGAAATTTTCAGGGAAGGTCGGAAATGACACAAAGACCAATTTATTAGATTTTGGCCGTGATGCGGCTTACAGTCTGGATCCATGAATTTTTGAAAGATTTCAGCCATCTGAAATGATACAACAATTGAGCAGCCTTGGTGGAGTACTGCACTCTCTGAGTGCTTTTCTAGTTATTAAATGTGGTTATGCTACAGTAGAAAATATCTGCAACGTTTTAGATAGATAGATGGACGGACGGACAGACAGATGGATAGATGGATAGATGGATGGATGGATGGATAGATAGATACTAACCACAATAAAACAACTGGTTTCTTTGGTGCAAACCATTTTAATTTAGAAATTCAGAATCTCAATTTGTTGAATACTTAGAGAATCCTGATTAGATTGTGTTTATTAGCTGTGATCCTGAAACATTTCAGTCAAAATCAAGTAATGTGTATGTATATATAGTGTAATATATATATAATGACATAAAAGTGGAAGAGAATACAAAAGCCAGTGGTGAACGATAAACTGTTGGCTTGTCTAACTCACTGTTTGTGTTTGCTAAACCAAAATTATACTTTAAAATAAACAGTGTCTTCAAATGTGTCTACATTTTACATGTTGCTACAAACAGGGTTGTATTTTGGTGTGTGGACAGTTATGGTGTCTCAGATAAGATACAGAAATGTGCCAGCTGACTGCCATGCCTCATCTAGTATTAGGTCACATTTCCCCATCCCCCTGCCCTCTCACTCTCCAGTGTCAGTCAGGTGCCCTGAGAGGGGAAAAAAGGGTTGAAGCTTTCCATAGAGAGTGACTGACATCTTCACGGTTTCAGAATAGCTGGCACGACTTTCCAGTCTGCTAGAGTTTACTGAACAAGAAGGAACAAATTCTCAAAAACCAACCTGAAGTAACAGCTTTGAGTCTCTCTGTGGCCTAATAATTATCAAAAGTCACACATAAGCTTCCATTGTGGTCACGGTGAGCTCATGGTTTAATTGAAAGTAATCCCAGTGTTGAAATGTGGCCAGAGACGACAGGCTTGCTCCCTGCTTTACAAGTCTCCAGTGTCATAAACAAGCTGTGTGCCAAGTATTTACCCTACTCAAAGCACTCTATACCCGCTGGCACTGGATCCTGCAGCTCCCAGCCAAGGGGGGGATCCAGAGCTGAATTTTGGGAAAAGACCTACATGCTTGAGTGGAGGTGTGTGTGTGCGTGTGTGTGTGTATGTGTGTGTGTGTGTGTGTTTATGCTTTCTGATGTAGCAGCCTGGTAAAAGGTTTGGTTGAGTCAAGAGGACGATATCAGTGATTTTACTTCAGGTTTGCTTGTTGGTTTGGCTGGGTTTTTTTTTTTTCAGTTCTCTGTTCACTCTGATGATGATGATGATACAAACATACAAGGGCAGGACAGCAGCTTAAACCTCATTTCAATAATTGGATTATTTTTCATTCTGAGTTATGGTAATATTTCATTAGAAATGAGACAACCGTCTTGGCCCTGATACATTTTCCATCCTCTCTGTAAGATCGGTTGACTTAGCTTCAGGCCAACAAGAAAAGTAAAGATCACAAATATCAGTTCAGAGTTGAGACTTTTATACAAACCAGATCTTGGAGCAGTCTCTGATTTAATTCATCTCCTTTCCTTCACTTATTCAACAACATAGTTCAGAACAACTGCAGTTGCTCCAGAATGTGCTCAGCATTTCAAATGAAAACTCTTTCTGTGATAATGTTACATGTAGTTATTTATTAGATTTACCAGGCAAAAAATTAACTTTGAGCCTGTATTTCACAGTGCGATGTTAGTGTCACAGTTTGTTCCTCTTCTTCCCATTTTCATAATTGATAGTATACAGTTCTGGGGACGAAAAAAAGCAGAAGAAACATAAGCAGACATGCAACAAAGGCCCCTTGCTGGATTCGTCATTGAGATAACCGCCTCTGCCAGAAAGTTGCTGAAGCTCCAGGTACAAAATTCTCTGACAAGTTTAATTTTTCTCCCTCTTGTGAGAGCAAACCAAACTTTGGAGTGTTTGTCAGCCTGTGTCTAGTCATCCATGGCTCTGTCCAATTATGTCATCCTGGCTTATTCCACAATGTAAGTCACGATGCCATTCAAACTGTGGAAAACAATCCTTCCACATCTGGTGTCAAGAGAACACTAGTCTTGCATAGCCGACCCTTTCTGCAGAACAGAGTGGTCAAATCACAGTCGTACTGGGTGAAGCTAAGCGAAGGATGCCGCTTCAGTGTTCCCTCAAAACAGTGACGGATGGAATTGTTTCGCTGGAACATTTGTACGCAGAGAGGCGAGAATTATGATTAGAATTGCTAAGTCACAGGAAATAAAATCCAGCAGTGCAGCCTTTCTGCATGATCCAAATTGTCAGCAAAACTTAAAATTGTCAGTGTGGAAGGTTGTCGTTTCTCGTAGTGGAGACAATTTAGGAAATCCTGACATGCAGATAGCAGCAATAGGTAGAGAAAGAAGTGTGACATGCGCAGTCAGAGGCAGATTTATACCTGCAGCCTACATCCAGTGAGTCTGAGTCTTCACATAGAGCAGAAGTGTAATTAAATAGGTTTGACCACACAGGGCTGGATATGCGTCAAATACTCATAAAATACATAGACTTTTAAGATGAATCCTGATGATATTTAAAGCAAATTTATGTTTTTGCCTGAATGTTAATCTTGAGGTTGTTCTTAAAAATGAAACTTCTATTTGTTTCATCTTACTAAACATATAGGGGCTGCAAAGAAGGATTGTTTTTATATTACAGATGAATCTGTCATTTATTTTATTAATCAATTCATCATTTCATCAACAAAAGGTCTAGAAAGGGGGAACAATATTCATCAAAAGAAAATATTCAGTTTCTTAATGCCCTCAATGACACCTTTAAGCTTATCTTCATATCTGAGAGGCTGAAACTACACATGGTTTCACTGGAACTGAGTAAAGGTGACACACTGTTAGCACTTCAAGTGTATTGCCTTAAAATATGTGTAATTCTGCAGTACATTGTATACGCATACCACTTCACACAAAATCTGTGTCACTTCCCTATTTCAGTAAAAGAGAATAGGTCTTCGTAGAAAATGGTTTAATCGATTTCAGTATGGTTTTCGTCTTCCTGTTTCACCCATAAAAACTGCAGTGCAGTTGTTGCTATACGGATTTCTTTTCCCTCAAAGCAGTTAAAGGTTCAAACGTAGCCCGAAAGTAATATTTTACTCACTATAAGCAAATGTACAATGAATTTCCAGAGATGTGTCAATCTGTCACTTGGTTTTGTGACGACTGAGGGCCGAGCAAATGAATGCTTTGTGGTTTTGTGCTATTTCAGCCTGACCCGACTCCACTCCAGTTGTTGTTTTATTATTTTGTTTTACTGCAGTCCTATTCCACGTCGGGTTTTAGCTGCGGCCTGCCACAGAGAGAGAGAGCAGGCTCAGAAACTGGAAGCATGCACTCTGCAACTATTTGAATTATGCCATTGACGTCAGCACAGTCATAAAGTAGACGGCTGCCCTTCCCCTGAAGTATTCCCTTGCCAGCAGGCCTGTTCAGCTCTGTGCAGATGGATTCAAACGCTTTCTGCTTCACAGACAGGCCCTTTTGTTTGGGTATTTGGGAAGCTTTTGGACTCCCCCACCGCCGCCGAAAAAAAACACCACCACCATGGCGTCCTCTTTGTGGAACAGCACAGAAAACTGCCTGTTCAAAATCAAGTCAACGATAAAGCAGCCTCCTCCGATAAAGCTTCTCCAGAATATTATCAACAAAGATACAAAACAGCCAGATCAGGCTTTGGTTATTATTACTCTGTGGTAACGTGGCTCATTTTTTTGGCGGGGCTACGATCCAGATACCTTTCTTTTCTGAAACCGCTGCTGGGTCATGAATGCTACGTGCCTATTTAGCTGTTACTTGGGGGGAACTTGTATTTAATCTTGATTCAATCAGGAAGTTTCATTTAGCCAGTATGGACAAACACAATCAATCTTGTCTTGCATGCTCACCAGTGCCAATAGTCTTTATTGGCTCAATTTGATTTTGTTCTGTGGTCTGCAAGGCGCACACAAACACACACACACATGGACTTGGACACACACACCATGCGAAGCCATCATGAGGAGACATGCTGCTTGGGGTCATGTGGGGTTTGTTTCAGCTGGGATTCATCTGTTACTAGAGACACTGATCCTTCATTGCACGCAAACCTCTTTGTCACAGAACCCCTCTGGTGCTTTTCCTGTCCTGCTCATCAAGTCTGCTCCATTCAGACCTGGACCAACCGGGCCTGGCTCCATTTCAAGGCCAGCACACTAAATACGGTTAGCATAATGTTAATAGGACGCTCATGTTTTTCTTGACAACAGTTCAACCAATGCTGGGAAAGTCTGGGGACCGAAATGATTTCTCGCTTGGCAGTAAAAAGCTTTTCAGATATCAAAGCTCAGAAATGGAAGAAGCAGGACGCATGAAGTGAGCCCGTCTAGGTATGGTACATATCAGCTCACCAAGTTATTTTACTTCCTCATTATTTGAAATAATACCTGTAAAAGTGATATGAGTCCTAGTTCAGAAAACTCATAGAATCTGATTCACCTTCTGCACTTTCAAGGTATAAAACAGAACCTATACCACCTGCAAAAAAAAGGTTGGATCACATAAATACATGGTTTGCTTTATTAATAGCAATGTGAATGATTCAAATTTTGCAAAAGTCACTTTTATACATTATGATACACAATGAATTAAGGTCACATTACCCAGACTGACCAATCTACATGAATTAGCCACAACAATAATGCCACCTACCTAATACTGTACATGTTCTCTTTATGGCACCAGAACAGCTCAGACTTGTTAGGGCATGTATCCGGGACCTCCATTGGCTGTGGCTCTTTTGGTCCTGTGGCTTCCAGGGTGAGGCCTCCATGTTAGCCTTGTTTCAGTGCATCCTGCAGATGCTTGGTTAGATTGGGATCTGAGGAGTTTTGGGAAGTTTAGAAGCTGAACCAACAGCTTTTGTAATGCGCTAAAGTGGATTGTTCTTCCATCAGGTAGTGTAGCAACATGTAGGTGGGAGGGATTTGAACGTAGGAACCCAAGATTTCTGAGCAGAGGATTGCATGGCTACCAGAGAATTAATTTTTTATTGGTTTCATTTGATCTGTGTATATGCAGAAAGACCAAAAAATAATGTCATACAAGTTACTGTTCTTTTCATTTAAATTCATGAACTGAATTTTAATTTAAAGAAGCATTTTCCTCTGACCTGGGATCCTTCTGTGTGGAGTTTGCATGTTCTCCCTGTACAGCATGGGTTCTCACTGGGTTCTCTGGCTTCCTCCCACAGCCCAAAAACATGCTGAGGTTAATTGGTGATTCTAAATTGTCTGTAGGTGTGAATGTGAGTGTGCTTGTTTGTTTGTCTCCGTGTGTAGCCCTGTGATAGACTGCTGACCTGAACCTACAGAGGATTAAGTATAGATAATGGACAGGTGGATTTTCCTCTGACTTAAAAGAAGCTACGTCAGGTCCACCAGCAGCAGCAGCATACCGACCCTGAAAGCCAGAAATCTGACAATTCAACCCTGAAGTCAGGTCTACCACTGCACCAACAGTAACCCTCTGTAATTCTGACTCTAGATGCTACTTTGAAACTTAAAAGGAACAAAAAGCACCATGGACAGTGACAGAAATTTGGCTAAGTGGGGTTCATGGCTCCTCTGATCCATGCTAATCAACCTGAGGGGCAAATGCCAGTCAGCATGACAATGAGGCCCATTCAGTCCAGTCAGTGCTGTTGCTCCCAGTGTGGGAGTTCACCTCAGGTAACACAGACAAAGTCTGGTCTGTTAGTGTGTTTGTGTGTATGCACATGTTTGAGGATCTAGAAGTTGAGAGAAGGAGGCGCGAAAAGAGGTGAAAGGAATATTTAAAAGTTCACGAGAGTCAGACCAGATGGAGAGTGTGAGACAGAGTGCAGCTCAAGGACAACACCGTGTTTTACTCACAGGTCCTCTGAGCAGAGAGTTCGAACGAACAGGCTCATTGACGTCCATCGGTTTTATCAGGGAGAAAAACAGCGATGCAGCAACAAAGCTGTGAAGAATTTTACATCAGAACCTGACGACCTGTTGGATAGCAGTGAATACTGAACGTAAGACTCTGAAACAGAGCCCTCAGGCCTCAGGGAACATCAGACCCTGTGGTGTCAGACTGTATCTGAGCTCAGTTCACTCCTCACAATATGCTCCTCACATTCGCTTCCCACATGCATAAATCTCTCGGTGTGTGAACAGCGAGCACATGTGTGAATAATGTGTATATGTGCTACAGTCTCGTGTGCAAAGCATGACTTGGAGGTAAAAAAAAAAAAAAAAAAGACTGTTACATAAGCAAGATAAGCAGAAGATGGTAGAAGTTCTGGCATCTAGGCTTCTGTGTGACTGTTTGGACTAAAGATCCACTTGGACTGTTTACAAGTATATGTCATGCAATACAATGATTGTAGCCATTGTGGGATTTCAGGAATGTGCATTTTTGTGTTTTATTTATTTAAAAACAATGTATCTTTGGGGTTTTGACTGCAGAAAATTGTAACAAATTCTACAGAGCTGAATCAGAATTTAAAATAACCATTAGATGCAGATAGATAGATAGATAGATAGATAGATAGATAGATAGATAGATAGATAGATAGATAGATAGATAGATAGATAGATAGATAGATAGATAGATAGATAGATAGATAGATAGATAGATAGATAGATAGATAGATAGATACTTTATTAACCCAGAGGGAAGTTCAAGCGTTCAGCAGCTTATATACAACAACATAAATAACAAAAAGACAAGACAGGCAGATTAGTAACATTAACATTAAAGGTTAGCATATACTCTGAAAACTTGCTGTACAATACTATAAGAAACATTTCTAATTTTAAAATCTATAGAAATACTAAATGTCATTAAAATTCAATATACAATATTTACACCTTTCAAGGCACTGTGAGTTAAAGTGCATTAGAGTGATTTAAAGTGACCTTGACAGGTAGTAGGTAATTAACAGTTGTGTTAAACTACCAAGGTGCAGGGACATTTAACAATCATACTGGTTCTACTGTGATCATGACTGAGACCGACAATTACGTTGTGCACAAAACGTCAAAGAATATGCCGTTTCCATAGAGCACGTACATTATATTGTCGACAAATCAAAACATTTAAAGTTCTCACCTTTGACTGCAAAAAGCATTTAACAGGCATTTTTTTCTTCAGTGTTTTTAAAATATATATATATATAATTCTACAAACTCAGCTGGTAATCAGATGTGAAAACAATCGATTGAACTGAGTCAAAAATTTAATTAACCATTAGATTCAATTACTGTGTGTACAAAAACTCAAACATAGTACAATGAATAAAACCCTAAATTAATAGAAGAACAACAAGCATGCCAATACTCATTATTTGGAGCAGAAATTAACACCGTGGGAGAAAAATCACTGGGGGAGTAGAACTGTAAAATCACCCAGTCTTCCCAAATAAAACAAACTTGTTTAAATAGAGTTAAGTCACAAACCTTCTACAAAAATATTCCCCCAACCACAGACATTCAGTATTCTCATCCCACCTGGATTTGGGCAGTTTGATTAACTGAGCAGAGCCTCTCTGCTGTTATTTCAGCGATTCGGTGAGGGATCTGGTATCGCCGTCCACCTTTGGGAGTCTTTGCATGCTGCTCAGATTTATAGTTTTCCATGTTGCTTTCCCACTGAGTTCTATAGTAAATCAGACAGGAATGTGTATGTTACGGGGAGGACAGGGAACACTATGTCCAAAGAGAGACGGCGAGAAGAGCCAGCAACAACCATAAAGGGGGTCCGACACTTCCACACACAAACACACACACACAGGGTGGTTACATGTGACACAGTCAAAGCACTTTTTGTTAGACGTTTTGTAGCATGAGCTGACTTAATTTCAGTTTAAACGCGAGCAGAAGGGCCTCGAGTAAGACGAGGAGTCACATGAGTGTGAATCTGTGTGACCGAGTGTCAGACTGTTGTTGTACTATGTTCCCTCTTTGGTACGCTAGAAACAAGTTTAACAATGAGACCACAGCCAGCCCAGTGTTTCCTGTTGTGTGCTCATAAAGACATGCTTCTTGTCATAGCAATTTCATTCAGTATCCACTTTCAGATGTTTTTTATTAACCTTCTGAACCCCGAAAACAGCCAGTGGGTTTGAAAGGCAAAATAACACCATTTATTATTACAACTTGGAATTCTAAAAACAGAAAGAATTGCCGGATCTGTGGAACGTCATTAAGTCAGAAAGCAAACGATATCTAAGCTTAAAACTGTGATATTTTATCGAAGTCTATTTAATTCTATAGGTATAGAAACAGATTTAAAAACGCAAGTAGTAAGATATCTGAAATATGTACAGTTTTGCTCATTAACATCTGTGAGCACTTGGAAGATTGTGAAACATGTTGATTCCAGTTATTTTTTGTATTTATTTTTTATTTTAAATTTTAATAATTTATGAAATTTTCAATTGGTTATACTGCACCAAATACAATTTTGAGTTTTCTCTCCTATTCATGGTTGTGCTGATTTCATATTACTGTAAAAATGAGCCCACAGTGAGTAAAAAAGCAAAAATCTGGCAGAAATTACTTTGAGGGGTCAGAGGGTTAAACATTACTTTAAAGGAATAGTTGCACTTTTTTGTGTTCACGTTGAAAATAATGGAGGAAATAGTATCATATTTGTTTTATTTCAGTCATTTCAATATTAAATCAATATTACACACTAAAAAAAGACAGAAAAGCAGTGCTAAAATGTTAATATAAATGGAGTCATGTACCATTGATTTTTTTTGCAGACTTCTGAAAGTAGCTGCAGCAGAAATACAGCAGCTTTATGTCCAACTTCTGTCTGTGCATTTAGTGACAGAAAGCAAATACACAAAACAGTAGCTTTGACACAACAGAGGCCAGCATGAAAACATTTACTATTACAACATACCAGAATTCTTCATCTGTGATTCAACATCCTAAATGTGTCACAGTGCAGCTTCTGGAGGGGCACCACATGAAAAAAGCACCGTGTGTTTCACCAACACTTTCCCAGAGCAATAAATTTACCCATTATGGCTCCATTAAAGCCCTTTTTACTCCGTTGCAACACCAAGTCCAGCCATTACTTCTCTCCCTGCTGTTTGTAATTCACAACCGCAATCCTGATATCATCTATTGAGACATTATTTGTCTCCTTATAAATCAGATAAATGAGCTCTAACGAAATCCAGATCCATGATGTCATTTTGTCACTTCTCAGAATCCCGGCTTACAGCTAGGCTTCAATCATCAAACGTTTCAGGGTTACATAGCAAGTCCCTCAAACCACAAACGAGCCCTCCTACCCCCTCATCCCTCTCCAACTTTACGAAATCCTTGTCTGTTACCGATCTGGTAAGAAGTGGAAGAGCAGAGCTGCCCCTTGCCTCACCATCTCTGGTCTTTGTTAGGAAGTGTTGTGTAACCACACGGAAGGTTTCAGATCAGCTCATTCTCTGTTTCTTGTAAAGCAGAAGGCTCGACTGAAGAATCTCTCTCTCATTCATGAAGGAATCACCCCATGTCAAAGTGTGGTTTCTCTATTGCGTGTGTGGTCCGTTTAGGTTGGTTCACTGGAAATGTGGCACGTCACCCTTCAGAACCTGGATGCCCACATGATGAATGTTTGGTCAATAATTTCAAAGCAGAACTTGGTATCAAGGGGGGGAAAGAAGACCCCTGCTGACCCTCCTATCCTGACTGAGTGTGTATGTGTGTATGTGTGTATGTGTGTGTGTCGATGCCTGAGATCATCTCCGCTCGTGACTAAACCGTGACACTACCGTATAGATTCTGGCTACTGATAATGATAATGCTGCAGGCCTCCTGCTCTGCTGCATCTACGATCACACTGCAGTCAGGAAAGTGTCTGTGTCCCCTGGAGAGGATGACAGATGCAGCTGTCTCTAATTCACACTCACACATATATAGTCACACACAGACAACTTCAACTGCTCTGCTCTAATATCCTGTGGGCACAGTAGTCCTGAAATAGCCTGCTTTGAGTGAGTGAGTGTGTGTGTGTGTGTGTGTGTGTGTGTGTGTGTGTGTGTGTGTGTGTGTGTGTGTGTGTGTGTGTGTGTGTGTGTGTGCGCACCTGCTGGAAGAAACACATCGTCTGGTTCAATGCAGAAACAATTATTTTTTTAAAAGTTAAATAATTCAGAAAAATAGAAAAGATACATGAACAGATCTCACTGGAATATTAAATATATATAAATATTCAATATTGAATCAAAATTAGATCTCTTTTAGGAATTAAAACCACAATGAATGCGAAACCATGAAGGAAAAACAATCAGTGAGTCATGATTGGACATGATAAGATGGATACCTGTGCAATACTGCTAACGCAGCATAGTTAAGGTCATGCTTTGTGTTTGTTTTTGGATTTTATTACCTGTAAAGTCAGCTTTTTCAGTTCTCCTATCCACTCGTGTCAGGTCTGTGCATTTTCTCCTGCTGAATGGTGTGACTACTGTTCTTATTTCGTTGGCTTTTCATATTTTTCAACAACATTACTGAAGGTTTGCGGGTATCAAGTGTGCGTCTGCGTGCTTGTCCATGTAGGAAATGTGCTGCTGAAGCTAAATGAACTGCATATTGAAGTGAAACAGAGACAGACAGCGCTGACCTCATATCCCTCCTCACCCTCTCTGCCTCTGCAGCCCGCTGGCTCGGCCTCTCTCAGCTGGAAAGTCCATGTGTGTGTGTTTGAGTGGGAGCGCAGTCGTTTGAGACGTTTCAGCAGACGCATATGTTGTGATGTGTGTGTGTCTGGACTGTACATGTGCATCTGTGTGCTTTTCTGTCTGCCCCTGTGGGACACACACTGTAGGTCTGAGCGCTGATCACAAAGGTCCTTGTGTCGGGGTGGAGGCGGTGGAAATCCCCTCTTGTAGCTTAAGTGTGTGTGTGTGTGTGTGTGTGTGTGTGTGTGTGTGTGTGTGTATGTGTATGTGTGTGTGTGTGTGTGTGTGTGTGTGTGTGTGTGTGTGTGTGTGTGTGTGTGTGTGTGTGTGTGTGTGTGTGTGTGCATGTTGTCAGACATTTGGCTTTTGAATGCTGTTTCCTTTAGTTCGTCTGAGGCCATTACCGGCTGTTGTAGCTAAAGTAACTGCTGATATGCAGCAAGCGTACGGCACATGCTTCTCTTCTTAACTCTCTGAACCCCTAAACCTGTCAGCTGGTTCTGAAGGCTTATTATCTTTAGAGAAAAAAAATGAAGAATCATTAGAATTACACCATTTATTAGAGGCAGAAACTGCAAAAACTGAAAGAATGATTGGATTTTCAGCTTTCAGTTCCTGAAATAATGTGTGACATGCTGTACTGTCATGAACAATAACCGATTACAAACTTAAAATGATAATTTCTCACATTTGTCATTGAAAAAAATCTCCAAAAATCTAGGATTTGCACTAAATAAATTCTGTAAAAGACAAAAAAATTCTGTGCACTGAGAAGCCACGAGTGATTTTTCCATGACCAATAGTCATGCGACAAAAATTGAGACACGTTCCAGCTAAACTGGACTGAACTGCAGGCTGTTTAAACAGAGCAGACAGGAGACAAGTATGGAAACTAAACACTGAAGTCGTAAAATCTCTGTAGAATGTTGAGCCCCTATCCCAGCCCCCTTCCCAGCCCATAAAGTCTCACTGTTTGACAATGTTGATGTGTAAAGGATCAAATTGACTTCAATATTTTATTTTTTACATTCTCTCATATAAATTCTACATTGTTCTTTAAAAGTAAAACTAGCACTACCACAAAATACAGCAAAAAATTGTTCATTTCAATTTACTTTTTTTCCGCACTGTTACAGATGATGCCATCATTTAACCAGCATTTGTACTGATTCAGAAGCGAGTTCAGACCTTGCATTGATTTTAGTTGATTGATCTGACTTATAGTTGCATTATAAAGCATTGTCTTTATTTTTAATAGTTGCTGTAGCTACTTTACTATTATTGTAAACTACTTGCATGTACATGTCACATGCTACAGTGCGTATAAATCTTTGTTTTTAACTTGATTGGTGGTGGGAGGACTGGTGATGTTGTGTGCCAGCAGGTCAGGGATCAGAGTAAAACTGTTATACAAGCGTTACAGTTAAGTGTATCTGGCACTTACCTACAAACTGGATTTAGTGTGTGGGGACCCGCAAGACGTTGGCCTTGTGACCAGTTTCAGGTCCCGACTCAGTGAACTAGATTTTAAGACCCAGTTTTATGAGTTTTGAAATCAAAACCCTGAAAGTGGTTAAGCGCTTGACTTGCAGTCAAGTTTTGTTCTGATGCAGCTTCACTTTGACAACCGTCCAGAACTCTTTCATCTGTATTGTTTCCTCATGAGAGCACCTTTGTTCTTCACGTCAGCATGCCAACACCCTAAACTGTAATCAAGTAAAAAGATCTTCAGTTTGGTATGGTGTGTAGCCGTAAATACTACAGCATCCATAGGCTTCAGGAACTATTGCAAATTTTATATGCAGCCAGGTGCCCAGGGAAGTCTTCTTTAATGAACAAAAGATATGTTTACATTCATACATTCAGAGCTAGTTACCAAAATTCTGTTTCTGTTGATCTATCCTTGATGTCAAACAAAGTATTAAATGGATTTCCTTCCTCAGAAAACATGCTTACAGTCTTTTTCACTACCTTTTCTGATGAATTGTGGCATTTCTGGGCTCATAAGCAACAACGATAGATAAGCGAAAGATGTGAAACATCTGGCAGAACAAAAAGTCCTACTTTAACTCTTGAGCTATTGTTGCTGAAATCACCCAACATCACCCTAGAATCTGAAAGTTCATGGCTAAATGTATTATCTAGCTTTAAGAAAGCTCATCTTTTGCTTATAGTAAGCAGAGCAGAATTCCAAGCTTCGTGATTGGATGTTTCTTACCGATAAGCTCTGATGATTTTTTTTAATGCGCATAAAACAAGATATTTAGAAAATTCTGTGTCATATCTTATGCAGCCAATGAGTGTCATGTCCTGCCAAGTCCTAGAAGTTCTGTAGTAGGCTGCCAACTAACATTTTCAAGGCACAAAAAAACAGATTTCTACATCTGAAACCTCAGACTTCCTTAAAATGTGCTCCAGTATAATAATTCTTGTGCATTTGCTTTCATATTTATGTTCAGAATTACAAAACCAACCTCACCATCCACACATAAGTTACAGACCATTAACTGTGTGGTTACACTTACTTTTTACTATTACAGCACAACCGACAGAAAAGTGTCTTAGTAAGTTTTTGCAGCAGATGTCAAAATTGCACAGGTCAGTAATCAGTGAGGTGAGAAACACGTCCAAAGCTAAAACTTCCAGTGTGTCTCTTGCTTTTTTAACAGAGTTCAAATAACAAAATGGTTGCGGGGGAAAAAGGACCTATATGCTCTTCAAAAACACGCACCGCCTCAAAGATGTCGCAAATACTGGAAAGCAACATCTCAAATAAGTGTAAACCGCTGCAACATCAGACGCACACTCGCTCCCTGTCTCTCTGCCTCTCGCCTCATCAGGCTGAGGGGAGGCTGTGGGCAGAGCGCCAGGTGCCTCTCATGTTTGGGAGGGCAAACAGGCTCAGAACTGGCTTTGATGGCGAGGAGATCAGAGCCGGGGACACATTCTACGTGGCCACGCTAAGGTCGCCGCAGAGCACACCCTGCTGCCATGTTGTGCTCTGCAGCTAGGAGACCTGGAGTATACACAATGTAGGGGCAGCAGACGGAGTGTGTGTGTGTGTGTGTGTGTGTGTGTGTGTGTGTGTGTGTGTGTGTGTGTGTGTGTGTGTGTGTGTGTGTGTGTGTGTGTGTGTGTGTGTGTGTGTGTGTGTGTGTGTGTGTGTGTGTGTGTGTGTGTGTGTGTCTGTCCAACCCCACCAGCCAGCTCATCGCACACCCCTTTTGCTTTCCAAGACGGACTCACTCCAAGCTTGACGTACAGTTGCAGTTGTCTGAAAAACAGTTAAACCACAGGAACAGGGTTGGAATACTAAACTTTTCGACCATGCAAGAACGAAGAATGTTTGAGCGCTTTCTACAACACACTGCATCCCTTCTTTTCTGTAGTCTCTCATCAAAGTCATGCTGTGATTACTTTGGGTCATCTCCCTGACAGATATTAGAGTTCGTACATGTTTGTTTTCTCTTTAATTGACCCTGATATTTTAAAAATCTTGCCTTAAACATACTACTTTCAGCACAAAAGTAATATTTTCTCACCTTCTGTTATTCAGTATTACTAGGATATTTATTTGTAGTTTAATTTCTATGTTGTAGTTGCACAATATAGTCACTTTGGGGTTTTTTTTGCATAAAAGGTACAATTATTAATAGAGTTCAGTGATGAACAATGAACTACTTAGACAGTCAAGCCTTTTTGCTGTTAAATCATTCATGGTCAGTGTGAAGATCTTCTGTTGTTCTTTGTCTTAAACCAAATGTTTTCAAATTCAGCTCAATTCAGTTCTTTCTTATTTAGAGAGAAATCCAACAAAGCCAAAGATTCCCTCTGAGGAAGCACTTTGGCAACAACAAAACCTCCTTTTAACAGGAAGAAACCTTCAGCAGAGCCAGGTTCAGGAAGGGCAGCAATCTTCCTCAACAGGTTGGGGTGAGGGTAAAGGCCCTTTCAGACAGAATGTGGTTTGTGCTATGCTTAAAGTGGGAAGCTTCCGGGTTGTTGCAAACACCTCAACAGCAAAGATGCATAGTTTCTACTGGCTGTGCTGGCATTCTGCTGCACAGTTTAGTAACTAAATGAGACATTAAATCAGTATTTTTCAAACCAAACTTCTAAACCCCAAGCAATTTCTGGGCATTTTTTGCCTCTGTAAAATTTTTACTCACTGTGGGCTTATTTTTCACTGCAATATATAGTCCTGCAAACCACTGTACATAGCAGTATAACATAGTAAAATGCCATAAGTCATAAAAAGACCAAATAAATTCTATTTTTTAAAAATGTAGTTATTTTAGTATAATTGAAAAAAATATGGAATCAGCATTTTTCTAGATGCCCACAAATGTTCCCAACACTTGTCTCCTATCTGCAGTTCAGTCCAGTTTAGCAGAAAAGTCCCTGAGTTTTTGTCACAGCTGAGTCATAAATGATTTCACAGTTGCGCATATGAGAGCAGATTTTTTTTTTCTTTACTGAATCTGATTCATCTACGGATAACTTTAAACAAAACATGCAGAATAAAGGGATTTTGATGAAATAATATGATAGAAGCTTAGATTTGGTTGCGTTTTGTGGCACGTCAAATAATTAGGTGAGGGACTGTCAGAAAGTTGAAATCTCAAACTTGAATTTGTTTTCAGTTTCTGACTGAGAAATGGTATAGTTTTGGTGTGTGTGTTTGTTTGTTTTTGAGATAACCTGCCTTTAGAATCCAGCTACAAGTTGTAAGGAACAGAAATATCCAATGATAAGGCCCGGTAATAATAACATACAATACTGAAACTTGACCAAAATAAAGTTACAATAAAGAAAAGACAGGAAATAAGCCAATACAGCAAATAATCACACAATAGCATACAGACACCTGAATGTTTTAAATGAGAAATATTTCTCAGTTCTGTAAAATTAAGACCTGAGCCATTGCTCGTACTTTTTATCTACATTTGTATCCTGTAGTTGTACCTCCTTCATATACACACCATAGCAACAGCCACACGTATCTTTACTACAGCTGTTATCATTTTTGCACCTGAACAAAATGTTCTTAGTTCTATGGACTCATTAGAGATAGATGGGCTCTTTACCAAGTTCTGTCTCTACTTCTACATAAAGAAAAGAACATCATTATCTATCGAATCTGCCTGTTGTCAGTCATCACAGGTGATTGTGTTGAATAAATGATGTCAATGAATCAGTGTTTCTCATTATAGTACGTGTTCCAAAGAAAGGACAACTAATTCATAGTTGACGCAAAAGTTTTGACATTACAAAGTGTGTGTGTTGCAGAATGTGTGTGTAGGTTTACAGGTGTTTGTCGGCTTCCTGTAAGATGGGGCAAAGTGTTGCCGTGTGTGTGGCAATGGTAAGGGGTGGGTGGTGTCTGGTTTCCTGCTATGGAGGGGGGGCTGACTTTATGTAAATGAGCCGAGGGCCTCAGATTCGGGGGAGACGGAGGGGGCTTCACACACACATGCACAGTGTAAAGTTGAGCGTGTGACGAAGCGAGGTCAGGTCCTAGCTTTCCTCTGCTCCGCTGACAGCTGCGAGCCCCAGCAGCCCGACACAGCGACACCTCCCCATGATGAAGGAGCGCTACAGCCGGGTGCCACCACTAGCCATTCCTCCTCCTCCTCCTCCTCCTCAGCAGCAGCAGCAGCAGCAGCAGCAGCAGCAGCAGCAGCAGCAGCAGCAGCAGCAGGCGCCCCGAGCAGGACCCGTGGGTGGATGTTGCCTGGGAGTGGCTGGGCAGCGCTCGGGCTCCATGTGCACCGTCTGCTCTGACTGTATGTCTCTCTGTGCCGGCTGTTTGTTGACAGATGAGGCGTACCAGAAGCTGGCCATGGAGACAATGGAGGAGTTGGACTGGTGTCTGGACCAGCTGGAGACCATCCAGACCTACCGCTCTGTCAGTGACATGGCCTCCAATAAGGTAGGAGAGGCTGCATCTCTATTCTGTTTTTCTTTTCTTGTTTTTATTCTGCTCCATCATTAGTGGAGAAAATGTGGAGGGGGCCACAACACTGATGTTGTCCTTATTGCATTTCGAGTGGAGAAACTCTTTGAACTCTTCCATTTGTTGCAAGTGTTTACACAGGAAAGGCTCTGCTCTTTGCTCCAATCTGAACAATGACGGATTCTGCAGGGAGCATTAATCCTTCAGCATAATAAACACATGAAGGACAGTATACAAAATCTAGAGGTACTGGAGCTGAACTTAGCATGACCCAGGCAAAGTCAACAGCATTGAAAGTCTGAACTCGCACAGTACAGTAAGGAGGAGGAGATTGGCTTGGAGGGGGCTGCAGCCAGCACCGACGGCTTTTAAAGGCCACCTGCACACTTGTACGTGACTGGACGCTACTTATCAACTGATTTCTGCCTGAGCCAACATGAAGCTTATTTTCTCTCTGCACAAAGATGGTCTCACCAAAGGAGGTGTTTTTGTTTTGGCCTTCTGTTGCCTTCGTTCCACATTTCCTTTTATTGAACACATTTTCACTGTCCACTGGTTATTCTGCTTCTTCTGCACCATTGATTGTGTGTGATGAGCACCAAGGTTCAGCTCCTGGTTCTTTATATAAGTCACCACTTAACCATATTGCTCTCTGATGCACAGCAATGTTTGACTTGAAGGTTTATTACTTATTGCACTAAACTTGATTGACTGGATTATATATGTACTGCAGCACTGTATTATTGAGATGCAGCGTTGTTTAAATGCATCAATTCTCACAGAATCAGAATTACTTTAACAGTATCAGTGTAGGGGTTGCAGAGGCAGCAGCCTTTTAGACCCAACTGAATCTATTTTTACTGCTAATTTTTTCATAGAATGGTCTCATCCACCATGATGCAAACCATGGTATCAGAATACAGTTACAAACTTTTGCAAGGCTATGAGCCAACTTGAGCAGAATCTCTTAAGCCTCACAAGTTATTCCAAGTGCATCGTGTTTTTTGCACATTTTGCTTTTTGTCTTGGTGCAAGGATGGTAAAATGGACAAAAAGTCGCGATTCGGCATCTCTCGTGGTTTTTGTGGCACTCTTTACATCTTATCTGACTGAGCGTTTCTACTGTCCACTGGTTGTTCAGCTTCTTCTGTGTTACTGATTGTGCGTCATGTGCAGCAAGCTTCAATTCCTGCCCCTTACATAAAGAGTCAGGAAGTTGACAGAAAAATAGTACAGAGCTATATTGAGATTGTAGATTGCTTGATTTATTGAGCCTCCTCTTGTCTTGGTGCAGATTTCTGAATTTATACCTATTAGACTCTATGAGCTGCGCTCTTGCTGCTACCTCGACCTTTAAAGAGTAAAGAATGTTTTTTCTCTCTTGTTGATTTACCTGGTGCTGTGTGGCCTTGTTAACATGTGCATTATTGTTTTAGGAATACCCCTCTTTAGCCCAAAGACTTTGCACTGAGACAATGCCATGCAGGTGTCTGTTTTATAATAATAAAATGGTGCTTTCTGGGCTGCAGTGCTGTGGTTGACCACAGGGGTAAAAACATCTGTGGGCTGCAATGATGACATGAGTTCTATCAGCATTAGCTACCAGATCCTCAGCCATCTTTGTTGTAGATCTAACCACAGTAAAACTACACCTTATATTGTCATGAAGGATGGCAACCTATTGAAAGTCACACATTTCATCTTTCTAGTTGAATCGATATGCTCTTTCTTTTAAATGTAGTGATTTTTTAGTTATTTTTTGGACTCGAAACATTCAGCAGTGAACAGTTGTTTGTATGTTTCGTTTATAGGCTGAGTGGCAGCTGTGTGTAAAAGAGTCTGAACACAGTTTGTCACGTGAGCCAAGAGGAAAAGCTTGTTATTTCTCATAAAACTGGACAACAGGATGCGAGGGATCCCACAGTGGGTCAAACACAATAAACTAGAGAGGAAGAAATAGAACATTTGTGTGTGTGAGTGAGAGAAGGATCCTTGCAGACCCCTGGGCAGAGTGACTCTCTCTTCCTGTCTCCTTCCCGATCCCGTGTTCTCTCTCCAGACGACAATAGACACCCCATCATACCCATTTGGATGCCTAATGGTTGTGTTTATGTACCCCACTGCTGTCTTGATGTGGACACACACCCAGCACTGGCAGTTAGCAGGACTGGTTTCACTTAACACACGAGGAATCATAGAAGAACTGCTTTCATAGCTGTTTTAGCAAAGAGACATTTAGGCATGAATGTAAGGGCAGAGTTAATATATCTGTCTGAATGACACTAGTATATTACTAAAAAAAAACACTAAGTTACAACACTTGTTATATTAATAGCTGCAGTAATGATGCCGGTTTCTGTCACTCCTCACATATGGTTATCTTTCTAACATGTGATTTTAGCACTTTTGCAATCAGAGAAAGTTTGGCAGCATTGAGCCAAAATGCTATCTGTGGGTGTAGACTGATTTCAGGGGCCTCACCATCTTGAGAAATTCCCAAACATCCCAGTAAGGGAATGATGAAGGGATAGATCTGTTCTGCTTTTTAAAGAAATTATTGAATGTACTCTTTGAGCTGCCAAGATAATCAGAGTGTAACACAATACACCAGCATGGAAGGCTGTAAACGAACAGATACATCACATTTTGTTATTGTTAGCGTTGTATAATAATGCCGGATTGTACACTTTTAATAGTTTGCTTTGTGCTGTGCGTTTTTTGTTACGAGTGAGCAGGCTATCTCAAAAAGGTAACCTTTAAGAATGATGTAAAATCAGATTTACTGGAAATTTCACTCTGAAAAGTGAGGTTTTTTTGAGGAAGAATCGAATGTGTTGGGCCTGAGCGATACAATACTGGTCTACAGTGTAGCATTTCAGGTGGCACAATGTGCTTATTGTATTTCATGACCCTTTCTAATAGATGTGACTTTGGCAAGTGAGTGAATGTGTCCTGGCACGTAGTCATCTGTGGATAAGATAACAGAGGAGTTGTCCAGCAAACATGTTTGTGTTGCACGTATGTAGTTGGAGTGTGTATGTGGCTGTGTCCATACCTACAGTAGGTCAGTCCCACTTAAACCATAGCTATCTTACTCCGTGCCTTGTTTTTACAGTAAACTAAAAGATTACACAACTGCACCCCCTTTGTCATGTGAGCCGTTGCACCCAACCTGGTTTTGTTAGCAAGAACATACCAATCAGCTAATGTGACCCCTGACTATCTGTTGTATTTAGGATGGAAAAACTGTTATTCAAGCTGTGACAGAGTATGAAACATGAGTATGAGGGAGGTGAAATGCAAGACGCTCTTGCTGTACCTCCAAGGTGAAGTGCAGGGCTGCTGCTGAGGACTTACAGTACGTGACTGTCCTCTCTGTTATGCATTGTCGACATAGATGGGTCAAGGTCTGCTGGGAGTTTGAATATTTTTCTGTCAATGCTGTGGAGCCACTGGTACATGAAATCAGAGCTTAAGTAATACATCCAGTCATCACTTATTTAAATGGAAGATAATAAAGCAACAACTGATGTAACTGATGTATTAGTAAAGAGGAAATGATTAGTTGGTTAATGAGATTCTAAAATGCGAGGATGTACAGCTTTTTTTCTGGTTTAAGTCCTTGTAATTGAATATCTTTTGGTTTTGGATTGTTGGTTAGACGATGCACTCAGGGTTGCAAATATCATCTACTTTCATTATCAGGTGATTCACACATTGCTTTTATTATTTTCTTGTTTAATGGAGAAAATGTGCAAAATCCCCTCTTCTTCAGCACAGCTCTTCAAGTGAAAAAAAAATCCTTTTTTTTTAAAATTTTAATGTAATATAGAATCAAGGTAAAATTTTCACAATGTTGTCTTTTTTTCTCCGCTCTACTCGTACTTTCATGCTACCAGCACGGAAGATGCTCTGAATTGCTACAGCGCTGACTGATATTAGGGTTTTTATTCTAAATTATGGCCGCTAATATACAACGTAATGAAATTTACTAAATACGGAGACAGGTAGATTTGTAAAATGTTAAAATAGTCTAAACAAAATAGCGGCTGATTAATGGTATTTTTTGATTGATCAGCTGACCAATTATTACATCTCCAAAATAATTTAAAGACCTATGTTTGGGCTCTGAGAAACTGACACAGCCATTGCAACAATTTATAACATTTTATTGAACTTCAAGGCTGTTTTACAGCAGCTTCATGTTGAGATCAGAGTACTTCCAAAGTGGACCTGACCTGCAGCTGAATAATCTGCCTGAACGCGTCTTGTGTAGACACTGATAGAGCACCGGAGTAGCTGCTGCTGTTGAGAATACGCCTTCTGGGTAGACCTGGTGTCAAAAGAGTCGGCCACCTGAATAGATTTTAACCGGCAGGATGGGGGAAAAAAACCAAAACAACTATGCCCGGCTGCCTTTCGTAATCGAAGTTCATGGAAATCCACTGTGTTCATCAAAACAGGAAGCGTTCTAGTCATCAGAATGATCAGCCAGATATTGACAGTGTAAACCTCAGAGCTGTGACTGCCAGCTGTAGGAGTAGCGAACAGCAAGAGGAGTGCAGCGGCTAGAGGCGGGACTACCCCCATGAGGGAGTGTGCATCAGGCAGAGGTCTCTCTCTCACACTCTCAGTCATTGCTCCACATACACAGGGTGTGAGGTAAAGCCGAGTCAGACCTCGCAGCCCAAAGTGAGTCATTAGAGCTGTGGCGTTTCCCAGCATCAGAGTGCCCAGGCTTGGTCCGTTTGCTCATGCTGTAGTCAGGCTGAGACAGACACTTTAACGGACGGCATCCCTGCTCTACTCTGCACTCAGCAACATGGGCGCCTGCTGCTTTGACAAGAAAGAGAGGAAATTAGGGAAGCTAAATGGTTGGAGAAAGGTGAGTTTTTCTTGAAAGTTTGTGTTGTCTTGTGAGATTTGACTCGCATGGATTTTGAGTGCCGAACTTTTGCAGTTTGATAAACGTGGTGTGAATTTAACATGCTGGTGTATAAAACTTTAGTAGATCCTTGATCTAGTAGTTCTGTGACTTTTAGTGGCGTTTAAAGATCCACTTTAAACTTTAAACTCAGGAGAACTTGAAACATATTTCACTGCTGCGACTGATGACTGCTTTAGTGTTTCCACCTTTTTGAAAGCATGTTGGTGATGTTTAGTTATTGTTGCAGTACTTTATTAAAACATGTTTTTTAAAATTAATTTTCTGTTTGTACACATGTTCAGAGCTTTGTGCAGCAAGAAGCAGTCATACCTGCATTTTGCATTTGAGAATCAGTGTGCATCCTTTCGCATGTTTTTGAATTTAATGTCTTAATGCTTACGCTCAAAGACAGTGGCTGCATTGTAAGAGAGACTTTTATTCACTCTTGCACCCCAAGATCAAAGCTGAATTCAGCACTGGTCACAACAGGAATATCTCTCTCTGGGCCTTCTATGCAATCTTTGCAGTATATTTGGATAGAATTTTACTTTATGGAATTACTTTAACTTTAGTTGCAGGGTGTCAAGATCACAGAAAGTATGGCACATTGACACACTGACTTCCTTGGTTATTAAGCGACCTATAAGCAACAATAACTGGTACTTAGCGCAACTGTTACTGCTTATAAAAGGGCAAATAGAACAAAACGCATTTGAAGAAAAATTAGTGTTTGTCTGTGGTATCTGGAACCGTATATTGTTGTCTAAATGAGAGGGTGAGATAATAAGTGACAGGAGGATTTCAATCACAGTAGGCCCCTGCAGATGAACAATAGTGTATCTAAGTATGGTACCAAAGCCTGGCGACCAGTTTTCTTCTTTCTTTTAATGACTGAGGCCGAACACTCAGGTCATCTGGAGAAAGAGAGAAGTAGAGGCGATGTGATTATTTGCTGCTAAATGCCTGCTGTGTTTAAACTGCGGATGAACAGAGTGAAAACTAAATCTTTTTTTGTGATTTGTTTCCCCAAAAGTTAGGGGATACATGTGCTTTGAGAGTTAAACTTGTAAAGGATGTTTTGGTGTTTGAGCATTTCTTATTTGTTGTACTTCATTTCTTGGTTTGATGCTGCCCATTTGATATTTAACACGGGGTTGCTTTCTGCTTTCGAAGCAATCTCAGCTCCAGCACAGTTCTGCAGGCTGTTAGCCGTGTGCCTCCAGCCAAAAATGCTGTTGCAAACCGCATCTGTCTCTACTAAGGCCTTGATCAGCGTGAGAGACGGCAATTAAGCAGTCCGCTCAAAAATTATTCTCCCCCCAAATTTGTCTCTGGCTCTTAAAGCTGACAGCTCTTTTTCAATATATTTTACTATATGGGTTCAGAGACACATGCATAAACTCTTTCTCATGTAGACACACTAGCATGAGTGAGTGAGTCAGAGGAAGTGAGAGGTAGTCAGGCTGCCTTCTCAGAGTTGTCTGTACTTCTATCCAACATGCGCACGGTTCATACGTAGGTAGGCTCCCTGATCTTTTTGTGAGTTATGTCACTACCTGTCCGAGACACCATGCCGATGCTACCACCCTGTGTCATGTAAAAGTGAGGGGGAGACAACCCACAAAACCCCACAGAAAGACTTGACTGCAAAAGTCACAGCAACTACGGTAAATACTGAAAATCGGAAATTACACTGAAAGATGCTCAATGCGCTTTTGGCTGCATTTGTAGATGGTAAATACAAAAATGCCCAAATTAGAACGTTTAATGTTACTGCTTTGCGCAACAAAAAGTTCACACTCCAATCATTGTATATTCAGATCAGATTAAAGTAACATTTGTTTGCTTTTTTAATTTTAATATAGTACAATATAAGTTAAGTTGTACACTATCAGTGTAGGGTTAAGCGATCAACTCTGAACACAGAGCAGGTTTCTCCATGGCAGCATGAGTATAGTGCACCCACTAGTGGCTCAGAGGCACAACTTCACTCTGACTTCAGATAAAATGATGATTCTAAGCCAAAACTATATAGAGAAACATGCCGGCTGTGGGATTTAGCTCCAGTTTTATATTTCAAGCTATTGTGGCCATTTTCAGCAATGTTAACAGAACTTACCATACCCTGGGCGGTTAGGATTAGCTAATTATGGAAGAGATTTCTCAAAATAATGTAAACTATAAATAAAGTCAGTGTACATTAGTTCGGGTTTATTCACAGATGAAATCTTGTCATCTGAACACAGCAATCAGCGGAGAGAGGACAACATGAAACGCAGTGTGATGTGTGGTACCCAGTCAGATAATAGAAACGTGTTCTCGCCAGTGCATGAGCTCAGTCTCGTGTCGGAGGGAGACTCCGTGTCTGCCTGGCTGCCCTCCACAGTGAGCTGTCGGATGGGATCACGTCTTAATGGAGAAGCTCTGTTTTGTGCTCCCACACCCCACCCCCACTGAAATGCCACAGGCTCCATTCACCTTCTCTACCTCTATCACAGTGGCTCTCTGCTGAATCAACCCAACCCGCTATAAGCAGAGAATGAGTGAGGGGGATGAGGGAGATGAGGAGGGGAGAGTAAAAGGTTAGGAGAGGGAGATATGGTGCTAAAAGTGTGAGAATGACACGATAGGAGCAAAGAGGGAAAGAAAGGGAAGAATCAAATGGCTAAAATAATAGAATAAGGCTTTACACTCTGAGGGTATGTGACAAAGAGATACCCACAGAGCTCTGAGAGGTTAATCTTCCTCCAGTGTCGGTTGGAGATAAAGAGGCTTCCCCTCTGCTCCTGAATGAGCAAAATCAAACACACACACACTCATATAGAAATATAAAAGCACAAGTATAACATGCATGTGACATATCAGCATCTACTGTGCTTAGCTGGAGATAATAGCATTTGTAGGCTGCTGCTGCTGCTGCTGCTGTGTATGTATGTGTACGGAGGCATTTTGCAGCCTCTAGGGAAGCAGAGCTCTTCGACACATTGCAGAGAGACATCCCCCACTGTTATTTCTGGTTTCTTTATATATTATGCAGGGAGCTATTATATAAAGGGCTGCCTCCTCTCTTTTTCTTTTTTTTTTTTTTTTTTTTTTTTAACATTTTTTTTTCTTTTCTTGCATCCTACCTCCCTGCTTCTGGTTCTTTCCCTCAGTGGGAGGATAATCCGGAATCCTCTCGGGAAAGCTTTGATCTCCCCCTCATCTTTCCAAACATGTACACACACATATATCGGACTGAGAGGTTCTCTGGGAACTTCTGTTTACGGTGGAATGCCTCTAAACTGGCAAGAAGTACATTTTCTCATTAGTGAAGCGTCGCAGCCATCCACAACAACAAAAAATTGACAAAAGCACAAACGCGCCTGGAAATTGGCAATTGGCACTGATGTAACAGTATATTACAGTCAGGTGGCCTCAGCCTTGTACACTGCAGCAGTATCAACACCTGCTCCAAGGACAGCCCATTGATTCTGCCAGCAAGGCAGACAGACACAGAGATTGATGACTGTGTTGGCAAGTGGCAGCCGGGAGAGAAATTGACATGTAAGTGGTGGCGAGTGAGGGATAGGCAAAGCTGAGAGGGAGGGAACCGAGGAGGTGGCGGGGGGGCAGTTTTCAGCCCGTGCATCGGTGGATGTGAGCAGAGGCGATGTGTGTGGTGTGTCCTCGTGACAGCTCAGCAGCTACACCACATGTCTGCCTGGGAACGAAAAGGGGAAGCCTCTCCACTGTTCTCTCCTCTCTCCTTTCCTCTCCTCCTTTCAAAACAGCCTTGCACTGGCTGCCTAATGCTGTTGCCATGGCGTTGGGGTGTTCTGGTAATTGGCACACTCACTCACTCACTCACAGCCAGATAGAAAACCACGGGCTCATGTCACCTAAATTGGGTAAGGATGCAATTATCTGCCATCTCTCCCTTCTCTCTTTTTTTTTTTACGGTCCCCTTCTCTGACCATCTTCCCCACTCTGCGCTTGTGTCTTGGCGGGTAAAAATAGCCATCCACAGACACCCTGTCAGCGTCTAATATTATTATGGGATGCGGATAATGAACAGGCTTATGAGTTCTTCACAATGGCTGCCGCACTTGGATGTCAGGAGACAACAGACGACTCAAAGGAGGGAGGTGGAATAGGAGTGGGTGATAATAGAGATAATAGCCATAAAAATACAGTCGCTGTACATTCACATTGCTCAAAACGTGCCACATCCCTTTCCTCATGCCTCATTGTTTTACTGTAGAGGGGAGGCGTAGTTTTACAGCTCAGTGACATTCCTTCACAATGGCTGACTTCATAAAAATGACTTTAAGAGAGAATTACAGGGCCTGGAAAATGAAGAGAATGAAACTTATCTGCAGTGGCTGCACAGCTGGGGGGGAAAAATAGCAAAAGAGGGACAGTCTAAGTCTAGATATTAACTGTCAATCACTCAAACACCCCCCTCAGAATTTCACATATAAACCAATGCCAAGCTGTAATTAGGGCTCCCCCCATCTCCCCACTTTCTGTCAAATCATGTGTTCTGACTAGAGTGTGTTGCTGGGGCTGGCAGACTACAGCAGGGGGAAAAGAGACAGAAGTGGGAGGGAGGGAAGACAGCGAGAGAGAGAGAGAGGGGCAAAGAGAAAGAGGGGGAGTGAGCGCTACAGCAGTGAGAGCAGCGAAGCCAGACAAATCCAGTGGAGGAACCCCCCCTCCAGTCAGATGAACATCGCTGCCTCATTCCCTCCTCCTCCGTCTCCTCCTCCTCCTGTCTCCATCGCTGGTTTTATCCCTCCTCCCTCCCTTGCTCCTTCTCCATTATTCATCAGTGCGCTGAGAGTCTCCAGCTCACGGCTCCAGCTGATCCACTGAGCCTGCTGGATCTCCTCGTCGCCTCGTCTGGCTACAGCGCCTACTTTTCCACACATCCGTCCATCTATCTGTCCCTCCATCCCCGAGCATGGAGACTCAGAGCTGGCCCTTTTCTGCTGCTAAGAGGGAGAGTGAGCCATCATCAAGCTGCTCTCTTAGCTGCTGAGAAGAGAAACAAGAGGAGAGAAGAGGGGATTTTTTTTTTTTTGGTGTTGAGAGAATCCTGTTCGTCTGCCTCTGTTTTTTTTTTTCTGTTGGATTACAGTTCTGGCTTTGTGTAGGAACGAGAAAACGGGGTCCAAAATGCCTGAAGCCAATTACCTGCTGTCGGTGTCTTGGGGTTACATTAAGGTGTGTGGCGCAAATCTACGTAGCTTCTCGGGATACCGCACTCATTTCATTGTGCCTGTCTGTGCTGCTGTTCTATTGTAATAGAGGCTTATTCTATAGAAAGGTCACACTTAGATAATATCCGCTGTTTGTGTGAAGCTTTTTGGGATATTGTGCAGAGATATTTCCATCATGGTGAGGGAGGGGGGTCTGACAGAATGGTGTTTTGTGGCTCAGGCTCCATCTTGAGCCCTCTGCAGAGCTGTGTGTCTGTTTGTGTGCGTGTCAGTGTGTATGCTTGTGCACGCATCAGTCTGTCATAAACAGCTGCTGCTGCAGTGCCTGGGTCTCCATGTACTTTGACAAACATGTGTCTACCACGACTGTTTTATCAACATGAAACTGTTCAGAATGTATAAAAATACGTGAAAGGGCAATGTTGCGAGCAGTTTACAGATTTTCCTCTGACATCATCAAAATTCTTCCACACTGATGTAAGTAAAATTACCACAGAGGCCCCAGAAATGTGATTCTGGGTAATAAAACTACAAATTGGCTGCTGCGGGTAATTTGAGGGGTATTAAAAGGTGGTGGCCTCCCCACTGGTAACAAATGATAATCTGCATCTTAATTAATTTCAGGGAAAATGGAGAGGAAAATACGATGTCCCCCCCACTGATTGTGCATTTTAATTAAGCAATATATCTGACCTGGTAGAATAAAATCAGGCACTGTTGTATTTTCCATGGAATTTTGTACCATAATTTCTCCCAGGTTTTCCCTTGAGTAGAATCTGACGGCATTTTTCTCTGTCCCTCCCCTCCTCCTTCTCTTTCTGTCTTGCAGTTCAAGAGAATGTTGAATCGGGAGTTGACGCACCTATCTGAGATGAGTCGGTCTGGGAATCAGGTTTCCGAATTCATCTCCAACACCTTCCTAGGTAAATGAAAGTCTTGTGTACTCAAAATCACACACACAAAAAAAATCACCTGTTGGGTCTTTATACTGCACCTTACATTAAAACAGACTATAATTATAATTTTGGTGACTGTAAAAGTGTTAAAAAAAATATTGAAAGGTCCACAGAGATTCCTGTTTCTCTGGTGCTTTGCTGCAATATCTTTGTGGAGGTTCAGTCTTTTGCACGATTTTGAGCTGTGCAAGTTGCTCTGGCTGGCTTTCCTGTGGGGGCGTACCATAAAAAAACTGCGCCATTAAGCTTTGTCTAGATGTGTATGGGATCCAGCTGGAAATGGCCATTAAAATTAAAGTGAAAAGTGTACATCTCTCCAAGGATGAAGTTTAAAAAAAACACTCTAAGGTTGTTGGTTGCTTTGTGAAAGGGAGCTTGTTAGCCAGAATCGGAATATGTGAATTGGAACTGGATGGTGTCAGCGTGGGTTGCACATTTAAGATCTGAGAAGAGATGGCGATAGCTAAATATACATGCATTCGTGCCGCCTTTATAAACATTGCTTCTGTTGTTTCGACACCCGCGTAGTGTTTCATGATCCAGGTGCCAAACCACACTGTTAATTTATGGGAAAAATAACAAACAAAAAAAGCCAAAGTAACAAGAAGTACAAGTTGATTTTTTTTTTTTTTTAATGTGAGATATCCACCTAAGTGCGACATTAGCGAAAGGACAAATGCACAAAACTGAAGAATGGACAAGTAATTGATCTTCAGGGAATTTACACTGACAAACAAAAAAAGGATAATAGATGCCATATAGAATGCATGTAAAGGTATTTAAGACTATTTATAGGCACTCTGCTTCCTATCGATTGTTATCCTGATCCAGTGCTGTGTTGTTAGTGGATCCCTCACTGCCAGATCATTGAGAGGGAGAGGAGGGGGGAAACAGGGACGAAGCAAATGAGGGACAGAAGGAACTGACTGCAGTGAAGGGAAAAACAGAGGTACAGAGGAACCCCCTTTGCTGGCAGTGATATAAGCTCAGCAGATTGGGTGACTCATCCCCATCTTAATGCATCTTTGTCAGCAGGGACACCTTGTTGTCCCTCTCCCTCCCCCTCTCGCTAACCCGAGAAGCCAGACAGAGATGACTATCGCTTCAGTAAAGAAATGAGGATTACCCTGCTGCTGGTAGAAAAAAAAGAAACAACAGGTAAACATTAATGAGAAGGGTAAAAATTGGCTGAAACAGCACAGCTGCCCTGGTATGGCCTCAGCTGACCAGCAGGACTGTTTAATCCTTCTATCCATTAGGATTATTATCAGATCAGCAATGCACTCATTTCTGCTTTGTAATATTTTAATAAAAGAATCCATTCAGAATCAGAGAAATTACATTTTCATGCCATATGCCTGGTTCTGAAGAGGTCATTTTTACATCCACCACAAATCCTCCTCACTGTATTGTGGACAACTTGCTTTTTTCAGCTACTGTTAGGGCAGACTGGTAAAACAGCGCTCATGGAACCTGAGTAATAATAATAACATCCCAAACTTTGTTATTGATGGTGGTTTTAGTTGAGGATTTCGGACTTTCCACTGAGGTTTGCTGGCCAACATCATGCTGAGCATTCACGTGTTGCCGTTTTTCCACCACAGCTGTCCTCGCAGCATAATTCTGTCATAATTCCCCTTGAACAGCCAACAGCAGTACACACCTAGCTTAGGGAATATACTGGGGGTGGGGGGAAAGTCTCAAGAAAAAAAAAACCCTCCACCTTCCCCACTGCATCTGTCTCTCACAGGAGAGCATATAGAGGTGGATGAAAAGGAATCAGATGAAATCGAAATAAACGTGGGAGGTGAGAGAGGATTGGGAAGGGAGAAGGAAGAAAAGAAGAGACAGAGCAGCATCAGATAGAGCAGATATTTACTCCGTCTGCTTGATTATTTGGTTTGCTTGTTTTTTTTACCGCTTAGCTTGAGATAAAATGAGATGATAGCGAAATGCACAGCAGACAGAGAAATAAAACAGACTATATGAGGGACTATTCATGTGGCTGGCTGACACATTGTAAGTCAAATAGAGAGTCTTTATTAGATGGCATGAGGAAACCCACGCCATGATAACTGTGCTAAAAATCTCCAGAGACATTTATCATGTCAACGATAGAACAGTCTGTGTAGCATTTACTGTGTACTGACACTTAGGCAGAAATGATAATAGAAAAATGGATGAAACTTCTTTTTCACAGTCTGATCCCCGTCTTTCCATCACACACAAACACTATAAAGCAGTGCCGATAATAACGACTTGTAATAAATTAGCGGGCAATATATTGCTCTTCCCCTTGTTTCCCACGCAGCACATGTCTGAGAGTGCTTAATTGCCCGTTCTCAATTGCCAATGGACAACTGAAGAGAGAGTGAGAGACAGAGAGAAAGGCTGGGAAAGCAGTGCTAGAGACGGGGGGGTGGGGGGGCATGAGAGTGAAAGTGATTATTTGAATTACAGCTGGTAATTGAATAACCCTCCACAGGGGAAGGCTGATAGGCCAGCGATGAGCCGAGTCGAGACTTGATAGATGAGTGCACAGCTCACATACATGCCGATAGCCAGTCCCTGCAGGATTTCATTCAGTTCTTCCGTGATTGCAGTAAACACAGCCTTGTGTGGCTATTTTAAGAAACTTGGCATCTATAGTGTTTATTTTTAGTGTGAAGACTAGCATTTATAATATTTTTTTCAAAGAACCATTACATGAAAGATTTGAATGCTTTCTGTGTTCATTTTTGAACTTCATTCTTCATTTTGTAGTTGAATAGACCAACTAGACAAACATAAAAATCTCACTACTGAGTGAATTGATAAAGCTGTAAAAGATGCGACAGCTTTTTGAATCACTAATGTCACGGAGCTGCCTTACCAGTGTTGAAGCCTCAGCTTTCAGTCTGTCAATGGACTGACCTATGAGAGTGAAAAGAACAGGAGATGAGATGTGAGCCACCTGCTGTGTGACGGGGAGGGAGGGAGATGAATGAACACTGAGAGCTCAGAGAGACTGCAGGTGGATGACAGGGAGCGTGAATGAGCAAATGAATGGAGGGACACATGATGAATGAATGAATGAATGAATTGATAAATTCCTCAGGGAAGAACATGCTGCAGGTGTTTTTATAGTACACCTGGGCTGTCAGACCAGCCAACACATCCCACCTGGTTTTTATTGTAAAGCACAATACAATACAGGTTGCTGTTTGCATCTTTTCTTTAATGTAGCCACACTCCTTTACAAAGAGCTCTTTTGTCTCCCCCCTCAGACAAACAGAATGAGGTGGAGATCCCATCGCCGACATCCAAGACACGAGAGAAGAAGAAGCAGCAGAAGCAACAGTTGATGACACAGATCAGCGGGGTGAAGAAGGTCTCCCATGGGCCCTCGCTCTCCA
Source organism: Amphiprion ocellaris (assembly GCF_022539595.1). Classification (NCBI taxonomy): domain Eukaryota; kingdom Metazoa; phylum Chordata; class Actinopteri; family Pomacentridae; genus Amphiprion; species Amphiprion ocellaris. The sequence continues at coordinate 20,944,313 of NC_072767.1, read as the reverse complement.
GCAGCAGCATCTCGCGCTTCGGCGTCAAGACCGATAAGGAAGAGTTGCTGTCCAAGGAGCTGGAGGACCTTAACAAGTGGGGCCTGAACATCTTCACAGTGTCGGAATACTCCAACAACCGACCCCTTACCTGCATCATGTACGCCATTTTCCAGGTATGGAGTGATTTAATCTACATTTTGTCTCCACTTATATATTTGTAACCCTTGTTTCAATGACACTTACTCACATTTATTCTAATACTACATTTCAATGTTTTGTTTTTTTTCCCAGGAGCGAGACCTGTTAAAGACATTTAAGATCCCAGTGGATACGTTTGTGGCCTACATGATGACACTGGAAGATCACTACCATTCAGATGTGGCCTACCACAACAGTCTGCATGCTGCTGATGTAGCTCAGTCCACACACATCCTCCTCTCCACTCCAGCCTTGGATGTAAGTCCTCATGCAAAGTGACATATTTTGCTCTCATTTGCACTCAGTCTTTTGGCCGTATATCTGTCAACTCTGGAGGCTGAAAAGCGTATCCAGCTCTTAACATCAATGCGTCCACACAAATAAGGGAAAACTAAATTAGAGGAGTGAGCTCTTACATCACCCCATGTGCCACTTTCCTGGATTGCTACACAAGCTTTGAAGAGCTCAACGTCCTTCCATTGAATCATCTTTTTTCCCCTTGCCCTGCTCGCACCAGTTTACTCAGAAAACTTCCCCTGTTTTATTCAATACTCATGCCTCTTTTTTCACTTTTTCCTGCATTCATTTTCTTACTGCATTGCTGAAGTTGGAGAGTAGCTGGTGAGATACAGTTAGGTCAGAACGCCCCGGTCTTTAGATCGTGATGTATTCCTTCTTGGTACTCCGTCTTTCATCTGTACCAGTGTTATACTCTCTCACTGAGGATCTGAACAGAAAGGCAGCTTACTTGATGTATTTTAGAATAATAATCTTGTATCCTTGTATGACCCAGGCTGTCTGCTGTTTTTCTTGAAAGGCAGAAGGTGACAGAAACAACTGGATTTGTATCATATTAAGGACAAAATCTTGAAATTTTGATTACAAGGTCTTCATGTATAACCCTAGGTCTCGTGTCTCTTCCTTACAAAACACTCTACCAATAAATATTTATTGTGCACAGATTAACTGCTGTTTTGTATGCAATTTTTTGTCTTGTGAAATTGTTAAACTCTTTCTTTCCTGTCTATCACAGGCAGTCTTCACAGATCTTGAGATCCTAGCAGCCATCTTTGCTGCGGCTATCCACGATGTTGACCATCCTGGAGTATCAAACCAATTCCTGATCAATACCAGTAAGTCAAAAATATTGGTTTACACAAGAAAGTGGCACTTTATATGTTGCTTTACCTACTAAAAGAATGTCTTCCAGCACATAATAGCAGAATCAATGTAACAACTCACTTAATATAATCACTCTGCAGACTCTGAGCTGGCCTTGATGTACAACGATGAGTCTGTGCTGGAGAACCACCATTTGGCTGTTGGATTCAAGCTGCTACAGGAAGATAACTGCGATATCTTCCAGAACCTCACCAAGAAGCAGCGACAGTCCCTGCGGAAGATGGTTATCGACATGGTAAGAAGTCCAGATACACATTGTCATCTCCTCGACAGCCCTCTTCATGTAAATGAAATAAGTCCAAACTGACCTTCTACTGATCATGAGTTTTAATTCCTCTTTTATCCAGGTTTTGGCCACTGACATGTCCAAACACATGAGTCTACTGGCTGATCTGAAGACTATGGTGGAGACTAAGAAGGTGACAAGCTCTGGAGTGCTGCTGCTAGACAATTACACCGACAGGATACAGGTATGTCTTACTTGTAGACAGATAATTACACTAATTTTTCTACATAGCTGTAAACTGAATTTGTGATTGGACAAACTGTAAGCCCTCTACCTCTCTTTTAACTGCCTTTAATAGCTTTAATCAATAGCAGGCAAAGGTTACTCAACCAATGATCATTAGCTGGCCTCCTACATAGCTGACCTATGCACCCACCATCACTCCTGTTCTCAGTCCATCCATCTTTTATTCTTTAAGTGCTCCCTCCTCACTTTTACCTGTTCCTCCCAGACTGGCCTCTTTTCATAGTAAAGCACATTATAAAATTAGCCGAATGCTTGTTGTTCAAGAAACCACTTTTGTAAAGCTATGTCACACACCGCACTATCGTTTCAGTTTGGTACTGTACATTGGAGAAGCTCACCATTTCCCAAGTGTGTAGATACTTTCACAATTTGTTTCTTTTCTGGCCGCAACAAGATACTGCAACAAAAAAATGAAGCAGGAATAGTGCAAAATAAGTTTTGATAATCTGACATGCACTGGTATGTTTTTTTTAACAAAAATGACAAAATGGTGAGTCCGACACAGAATATAGGCATTTTTACTAAGTGGAACTCTACATTATTTATAGGTGCTGCGTAACATGGTGCATTGTGCTGACCTGAGTAACCCCACTAAATCCCTGGAGTTATATCGTCAGTGGACTGACCGGATAATGGAGGAGTTCTTCCACCAGGGAGACAGAGAGAGGGAGAGGGGGATGGAGATCAGCCCAATGTGTGATAAACACACAGCCTCAGTGGAAAAGAGCCAGGTAAGCAACAAAAACCAAGAAACTGTATTAGTTGTGATGGAGACGACATGTAGAAATTCAGCATGTGCTTTTAAACTTGAAAAAAAAAACTCACTCCTGACTCTCATTTGTCTCTTTCAGGTGGGTTTCATTGACTACATCGTGCACCCTCTGTGGGAGACCTGGGCCGATCTTGTTCATCCCGATGCCCAGGACATTCTGGACACGCTAGAGGACAACAGGAACTGGTACCAGAGCATGATTCCCCAGAGTCCCTCCCCGCCCTTCTACGACCAGGGCACACATGGACACAGTGGAGGTACTGGAGTACAGGGAGGTGGGGAGAAATTTCAGTTCGAGCTGACCTTGGAGGAGGAGGACTTGGATGGAATCGAGAAAGACGGTGAAGGGGAGGAGGAGGAAGAAGAAGAAGATGAGGAAGAGTTAGAGGAGGAGGATAGTCTTGGAGATTCTCGTTCTCCTCCCCTAGACTATTTGGATGGTCAGGAGCAAGAGGAGGGCGGCATGATCGAGTCAACAACGGCAATAGAGATTGTGACGCATGAGGCATCACCTACAGACACATAGGGCTTCCATCATCAGGCTCACGTGGTGATGTGAAAGTTTTTTTTGGAAAAAGAGGGGGTATCCTCTTGCAGCTGTGCTTTTTAATAAGCCCACAGAAGCAAGGGCTTAGTTTTAGCCCGCACAGGGGCATCTTGCACTTGGGTGTTTGAAGCCAGACACGGACGGACAGTTTCAGTGGAGTGGCTTCAGAGTTCTCAGGAAATAATTACTGCGAACATTTTAGTCTTGATGGACAGGCGAGACTGAGAGTGGAACTGGATTTCAGCCAGTTTGGAAAATGGTTACTTTTCTTTTCTGGACTGGCATTAAATGGACATCGACACTACTGAGAGAAGTTTTGTACCTTAAGACTTTTTTACAGATATATGATCTAGAAGTAGCATAGAGTAAGATCTACTGATGGAGACACGTTTGTATAGCAAGAGAAAGTGTTTACTTTTTTCCTGTACCATTTGTCAAAGGACTTTTGTGTGCCTTTTTTACTATTGTCTTTATAATAGTTTTTTATTTATTGAACACTCTAGTATGTCTGTGAAATGTTTGTTTTCTTATATAAAAGAGCAAAATCTTTTTTGTATGTTAAAAAGATTACAGTCTTCCATGTATTGGGCAATAGAGAAATCCAAACAAACATTGACAAACAACTCTTGGACAAATTCATTTTAAATAGGAAACATTAACACCCATATTTGTCAAATTTGTTTTTTCAATCTGAGCACAAGTTCTTCTTTACACGTGAAATTCAAGCGCTTTTGTTGATCCATCGTTCATGTTGCATGTTTAGTTTGTTGCTTTCTGTATCAGTTACTGAATGTCACAGGCATGCTAAAATGCATCGCCTGTATTTTCATACTGTCAATACATCTTCACGCTTTCTTAGTAATGGCCTGCAGACCAACTGGCTTTCCTGTGGTTTCACTCCAAAACCTGTTTGTGTGAAATGAAGGTTAGCCCAGTTCAAACCTTCATAACCCACGACCTACCGCAACATAAAAAAAAAGCAGAAACACAAGCAGATCTAAAGCAAGTAGCTCCAGACATCAAGCCTCTGAGATCAATCAGGAATCAAGTCTGCTAAAGATGAAATGCACAGCAGTGGTCAATCTATTTATAGCCTACAAGTATGCTAGAGTCTTAATAATCCTGTTAGTTGGAATGGTTCTGACCCCAGACCTGTCTGATGTAACGCCCCCCTGCCCTTCTGCAATCAGGCCCAGACCAGATGATTAAAGGTGTTCTCACAGCTGCCCGTCTGAAAGGCTCTCTCTGCCCCTCATCAGTGCTAGTGTTCACATGGTTTACAAACCCATCTGGACTTCACGGACATGACCCCAAAACAATCAGGCCAGCTATTTCTTCCTCACGATAAAAATCCCTCAAGTGCTGCTTCTGCTCATTGACGTCAATTGAATTTTTTCCCCTCCCTCTCAGCTGTATCAGGTTTCCAGGACAGTTGGGTAATTAGGATTTGGCATAGACAGAACTGCTGGATTCAGCATGGCAAGACTGTACGCTTTTTTTTGGTGGGGGGGATAATTAGGTTCTCCGGTTTTAACACAAACCAAAAAATGCCTCTTTGTGTTTCTTCACTACTGCGTTGGAGAAGATGGTCTGAAAATGGCTTGCAGGCCACCCATTTCTGCTCCTGTGGCTTTCACGACTGAGTTTTCTAGATGCCCTAGTTGCATCTGTAATCACAAGTCTGCATTTTCATGTAGGTTTACTGATACTCAAAGGTACTTCATCTAATTTCACTGAAGCATGCTTAAGTGGCAATCGTTTGTGTGCAGTGTGTATGTATGTTCTGTATGCGTGGGCGTTTCTGTATGTATGTGTCTAGATGAGCTGACTATGTCATCAGGCCTTACCCCCATCACTCCACACCTGTGTCTCTACTGTTTGTCGCTAGGAGCTCAAGTTGGTCCTTTTTGCTGTTTATAACAGTGTGTATTTATTCTATACTTTAAGCTTGTAAATAAGAAATACGAGGGGTGTAACGGTACGTCTAATCATTCCGAACAGTTCGGTATGTGACATTCAGTTCAGTATGAATTTCCTTGGTTCGGTACTCTCTGTAAGCCAAAAAAAATTTAATCAGAAATCTGTTCAAAATATGTTAACACACAACAAAAATTCTCCAGTGTGAGCTCTACCAGGAACATTTTGGCAATGCACAGTTGTTTATAAGCTACAGCATGCTAGGAGGGAGGAGGCACTGTGCCAGTTTTATTAAGCATGTATGTGTTACCTCACACTACCCAACAAGCTTGAAATTCAGTCTATGACTTCTCTGCTCACACTGAAAATTACAATAAAGTCATTTTTAAACAAGATGGCTGTGCTCTCAGTTATGGCCAGTAATGCACTTTTAAATGTTTTAAAAATTGATTTAAAAAAAGAAAGAAAGAAAAATAATGCGTTGTGTTATTTTCTCTGCTGTACTGAAAATGTACCAAATTGTGACTCTAAAACAGAGGTTCATACTGAACTTTGTGTACTGTTGCACCCCTAAGAAATACTGGTTCAGTGTAAAATCTATTTTAATTTATATGCACTTGCATTACCTGGAAGTGGTGGTGTCTAATGTGTAGAAGACTCTGGATTAGAGTCTTTTCATATATGTATTATATATTGTTTTTATATATATAAATATATAGAAATATATCTAAGTATATATTCGCACAATATTTGAGTGCCCAGCAGAGCAGCAGCTAAAGAGACATGTTATTGTCATATAAAAACCTTGCAACTCCAAACAGCTGTTGTTTTTAATTTGTAGATGAAAAATCTAGTTATCATTTAATATCATGTCACAGATAGGAGAATGAGAAAGGAACTTTAAATTTTACTATTATGCATTGACATTAAAGGAAAATGTTGTCAATTTGTTTTTCTGTGTTCAATTTCACTTTAATCATAATTCTTAAATAACAGTCAGAGTTATACAGTCGACTTCATCCTCTTTTTAAAATTACATTTTATCATTCCTTTTTGCCAAAAAAAAAAAAAAAATTTTGGACCAACTGAGTTTTTAAGGTGCAAGGTTTTCATCTGACATCAACAGTTTGGTAACCCAGAGGCGACATAGAGGACATGTTAAACTGCATAGGCTTGGATATAGGATACATACAAGCTAGCTACACCGAAGCATTGTCAGTGCTTGGTTTCAAAGTACAAATAGGTTATTTTCTCTCGGCGACTTGTCACAACCTAAGCTTCTCCATCCAGCATTTGAATGCAGATTGCTGATATACGAGGCCAGATACAGGTTCGACTGACAAACACAAAGCGATTGTCTCCTTTTACACTTAACGCACTTCTTGTAAAAGTAGATAACATGGGGACGGTATTGGTAGCATGCTACAATACGCCCAGCACAGACGTGAATTGTTCTGAATTAACAACAAAACATGATCTTATATAACTGATTGTGGTAATGTGTGAACTCTTTCTGACCAAACTTGTTAGCAGTTTTGAAATTCAAATTTGTCAGTATTAACATTGTTTATCTATGTTCAAGCTTTTTTTTTTTTTTTTTGGTCCTAGTTGTGTCCAAATGGTTAGCCAGATTTAGCACTATCTGCATGAGAGATGGGTTTTTTTAACTGTCAATACTATGTTCAAGTCCGCCGGTTGTTGCAGGTGGGTTATTAAATGTTTCACACAATGTATGGTATTATATTGTATATTGTGTTCAAAAATAAATCTGAAATAATTTTTCTATGAAGTGATTAAAAGCAAAGCATGAATATATTCCATCTGTTTCTGCTGGTTTTTCCCCTCATAGCCTTGCCTTTCTCCACTATGAATATAACAAACTGGGTCACATTCATGCTTCTGGTGGGTTCCCACGTGTTTGTCATGTTTCATTAGGCTGTCTCACAATACAAAACTGTATTTACTGAGCACCTGGGTCCTATCCTATAAAAAATAGCCTGTATGTACAACAGTACCAACGGTGGTCCTCCTAGTGGTCCCCGGAGGCCTCTGCTGCTCTTAACACCTAAGCTGACCAACAAGCTTGAACCAGTTTACAGAAAGGGAAATATTGCTCATAAAAAATACAATTAGACTGCAATAGATTGAAGTCAAAAGGTTTCACATCATTTACATGAAATTGTTCAACAAGAAGTACAAAATAAGGGCACAGATTGAGAGCTTCAAATGATTTCTGTAACTGTCAGTGAGACTTCTGCACCTCTCAGCAGGTATTTTGGTCCACTCCTCATGAGCAGACTGTTCCAGTTGTCTCAGGTTTGAATGGTGCATTCTCCAGACGGCATGTTTCAGCTCCTTCCACAGATGTTCAATAGGATTTAAATCAGGGCTTATAGAAGGCCACTTCAGAATAGTCCAATGTTTTCCTCTTAGCCATTCTTGGCTGTTTTTAGCTGTGTTTTGGCTCATTATCCTGTTGTAAGACCCATGACCTGCGACCAATGTTCCCTGTAATTTTTCATGAGTCTGAGCAAACACATAAACTCCCTGAGCGTCCCTTGGACCACTGTGAGCAACATCAGATGTGTGCACTGTGGTCACACCAGCATCACATCCATTCAAGTTACATGGTTCATTAAAAGAATCAAATTACAGCATTTACATTTCTGATAAAACACTTTGTCAACAGGAGCCAGTTGAAGGCTGCAGTGATTTTAGTGACACTACAATGTATAAGAGTGAAGTTATTGAATATTTGTCTCTCTTTACTGTTGCAGCGGTTTTGCAAATTGCAGACGGACTCTGTTCACTCCATAGACACCAATGTTATTCCTGTAGCTTCAAAGACAGCTACTTTTGATAAAACTGGGCTTGTAGCACATTGTCTGCCTTGCAACAATGGGAAAGAGGCACGGTTTATGTTTTGACAACCTATATCTAATGAGTTATTGATGCTGGAAGTCTGAATCTGTGAATATCTTTCCAACTTTACTGAACTTGGGGCCACTACCACCTAAGGCAGCCCTATTCAATTAGCGGCCCGCGGGCCACATGCGACCCGAAAGCAACCCTCGAGTGGCCCTAAAGCAACTGCCGAGTGATTGGGACTTGGGTCCGAGAAAAACATCTTTCAGTAACACTGACAAGTTCTAACAAAAAATCCAACATTACTGCAAACATTGAATGCAACATTTACCGTAACCCAGCAACTAACCCACAATGCATTGTGTTGAGGAGACGCGTTTGAAAAGTTAACATTAGCAGTTCTATACAGGCGAAAATAGCAGCATGTCTTTTTCTATCCTGAAACGACAAATCGGCGAGGAAAACCGTCGGTTTAATCCTGCGTGGACTGACAAGTATTTATTTATTTACCACAAAGTCCGAACGCCAAGCCAATGCGTTTACTCTGCAACGAGTGCTTTGCAGCGCTGAAAGATTATAATGTCCGAAGACACCACATTGAAAAAACATGCCGCGTTTCAGACAAACTTTCCCGAGGGATGTCATGAGAGAGCGGCTATAATTCAGAGTTTGACTGCATCTTACAACCGGAGCTGTACTACAATGAAGCGGACCTGCACAGCTCAGGAAAGGGCCACGAAAAAGAGGCTGTTCACAGACTCAGAAACTGTGAAGGACTGCATGTTGGCTGTCGTGGATGAAGTTTTAACGGACGATACAGTTAAGACATCTGCTATCAAACAGGTACTCCTGTCTGACACGTCAAACATTCTCGCCACAGATGTCTTCTAGACTTGGTAAGTGCAACAAAGCAGCGTGCTGTAGCAGACACTAAAGGTAGTTTTATGTATTTATGTGACTATTTTCTGTTCACTTATTATAAGTTTAATATTTAAGAAAGACATTTTGTTTTGACAGTTATTTCACTTAGTTGCACTTTATTATGCACTTTGATGTCAGCTTTATTTCGTTTCAAAGGGATAGTAACTATCACTGTGCCTACTGTTTATTTTTTTGATTATATGCACTGAAGATGTGACTGTCTCAGATGAGACCAAATATGGACAGGGACAAACTCTGTTTTTTGTTATTTCAAAAGAAGAAAAATGTCTCAAGTTCTGAAAAGTTACTGTTAAGCAAGTTACTTTTTAATGCACTTTGAGATGTGACCAAAACAAAAGACGGTGTTTCTAATCGGTACTTAGTTTTTATGTTCATATGCACCTTAACCTGTGCTTGTATTTACCTATCAAAATGTGTTGAAGTTGTGTGTTTGAAATGTAAAATTTAAAGAAGCAGTATTTCAGCACAGGTTTAGTTTAAGTACTGCTCTTCTATTGTGTTTATGTCCTTTTGGATGTGGCAATACGTTAATAAACATCCAGTGTGTTTGTTATCTTATCTGTTTGTGTTTATTTTAAATGGTTAACTTTGCTCACTGTCTGCTAAAAACATCCGGCCCAGCTCATGTTCTTAGTCGGAAAATCCGGCCCGAGTCAATTTTTAATTGAATAGCCCTGACCTAAGGAGTGATATATTTAATTTTGCAAAAAGCATTTAGCCATACTTAAAGCTTTAAGTGCTTTATTAACACAGAACTAAAAATTTTGTATTGTTTTATTATCACAGGTTCTGTCTGAAAAGAGGTGGCATCATTTTAAACAGTGAAATCAAACTAACAAAATGTAATGACCAACCAGTGAGCAATACTGGATTCTGCAAAAACATAAACAACTTTTTAAAAAAAATCTAAATCTTATCTTAACACAGTTAATGTATTAACTTATTTTTGTGTGTATGCATGTATTTATTGATTTATTTAGTACTGTTAACATATCAGAGTTCTGAGTGAATTTTTCTTAAGATAGGCAAAGGCCATTTATTGATCACATATAGGCTGTTAAATGTTTATTAAAAACTAAAAAGCATTAAAAAAAAAAAACAACTTAGGCATTTTTTTGAGTCACTAAAATACTGTAGAGTACAGACCACATCAGCATGATTATAAGCATCCTCTGGTAAATTAACAACCAGATACTGATGTCTCTCACCATATGGACTTCAGGAGATGACTGGGGGATGATAAACTGTGACCTACTGGTTGGGTTCTCTCTGTTCTCATGTTTCTTACATGTTTGTCCCCTGACAGCCGGGTCCTAATGTTTATTGAGCAACACACCATACTATGACGTTTTTACAATGATGGTTCTACTATGGAACCAGTTTGACATGTTCAGGTGTTCTTTGTGTGAAAACTCAGAGATTTCAGGTATCAGAAGGTGGTTTTCAACTTTCTTTGTTAACTTTCTGCTTCAACTTTAAACAAAATTTCCTTCACTAACCCAGCCCTCTGGACTTCCAGTAAGCTGTGTTCCTATTGGCTGTCCAGGTGGCTGCTTGGTGTTATCAGGAACACCTGAGCAGCTCAGTGTCTTCCTGCTTTATTTAGCTGCAGCCAAACATTTCCTCTGCTTCTCTTCACCACAGAACCGGGTTTGGCTCCTTTGCTTTAGTTTGTTCTTTAGGTGTTGGCTTGCAGCTTCCAGCAGTAAAATCGTCTTTAATGTGTTTCTTGGTGTGTTTTAGGGCTTTGTACTGGATAGTTGTCTTGGTAAATGAGGCTCTTTAGCCACAGTTAGCACATGGTGCTAATGTGTGCAGTGATTAGTGGATTTGGTGCACCTGAGTTGTGTCTTTATCTTGGCTGTAGTGAGTCTTCAGAGGTTTTTGGTCAGACACATTCTGTATTCTTGTTGGTGAACCAACATTGGTTGTCCAGAAGGTAAGAGTTCCTGTCCTGATTCTCTGTTCTCAGAGGTTCTCTGGTAGGCTGCAGGAGACTTTAGCGTTTGGGTTGTACTAGTTTGGTTTTTGTATGGTTTCATTTGGACGACTATCTTGAGGCCCCTCCATGTGGTTTAGTGAGGTTTTCTGCAACAGTTCTACAAAGCAACCTGCAGCAGAAGAGACTTTGAGAGTTTTTAGGAAGTTCTGGAGACCAGACTTTAGAGCAGCAGAGACATTTGTCAGCAGTTTGAGCAGGAGAAGGTGATCATCAGAGTAGAAATGAGACGGAAACCTTCTTCACCCGTGTGGTGAGGTCCTGTATTGAGAGTTTGAGCAGGTTGTGAAGAATCTGTAGTTCTTTGGTCTGAAAGCACAAGAGGATTCGACTCATTAAAGAAGAAAACAGGAGATATTGTTGCTTCTTCTGTCGCTCTGCAGTTTCCTTAGACTGAATATCAAGTTTATATTTTAAATGATTTCCCATGTGAGCCCAAGAAGACTTCAATAAACTCCCTCCATCCCCTGGACACAACATATTTTATTACCATGTTAAATCTTTTTTTTTTTTTTTTTTTTTTTTTAATATTTTTGAGTTTTAATCATAGCTTTAGCATAGTTTTTTTCTCTTTGTTTAGTTTTATCATCTGTGTAAAAGGTGCTAAACAAATAAAGTTGAATTGATAAACTGAATAATTGACTAACTCGTGATTGTGACAACAGAAGTATTTTCATTGTGATTTAAGGGTTTATTTCATTTTTAAGGTTGGGGTTAAAATCTTGACAGAAAAAAAAGATTAAAGAAGTAAACTACATAACAAAAAGCAATTAAATCAAAGGAAAAAAAACTTAATACAATAAAACTTTTTAGAAGTTTTATTATTAAAAAGATTTAAGAAATTTAAGATGTAATTTTCTAATTAAACATGTAATTTTTTAATTAAATGTTTTGTCTTTTTAAAGGTTTAATAATCTAATTAAATGTTTTGCGTTTTTTTAAATGTTTAATATTCTTCTTGTTTAACTGTATTTTTTAAATGTTTAATTATGGAAAATATTTTATCTGTAATTTTTAATATTTGTATTTTAAAAATTTTGTTTAATTTCATAATGACATGTATTGTATCTTGTTGAATTATCTAATTCAATATTTTGTCTGTTTAATAAAGTTAAACATTAAATACAATTAAATTATATTAAACAGACAAAATATTATATTATAAATGAAGCATTTAAAAAGAAAATTAAACATTAAAAGGTGGTAAAACATTTAAAAAGAAAAACCTTAAAGATTTAATCGAAACATTAAATATTGGGAAAGGAAAAAAAAACAAAAACAAGCCGATAAAACATTTGAAAAAACAATTAAACATTAAAAAGACAAAACATTTGGAAATCAAATCAGACATTAGAAAAGAATAAAAGGTGAGAAAAGAGCAAAAGTAAATGTTTAAGAAGAATCAAACTAAAGACAAAACATTTGAAAAGACACCAGTTAGACTTTAGAAGATCAAATTAAACAGAAGAGACAATAAAATGATCAAAAAGAGCAAAAACAGATAAAAGAAAGCGTTTTCTAGTCTGAAACGAAAACATCAAGTTGTTTTTCCAAACATTTCCTCTTTCTATGTTCTTGGTTTGATTGTGGACAGATTTACTAAGAACTCATTTCAGAAAACTGTTTTCCAGATAAAGTCTACTAGTAGTTGAAGGCATCAATCAAACTAATGTTATCTTCTGATCTCCACAAACTTTACTGTTCAGTGAAGAGAATCAAAGTTTGTTGACGATTTCTAAAATACCCACAGGTGAAGGTCTGAGAAGAACTCAGATGGATGGTCTAAATGTGAAATCAAGACTGATGGTCACAAGTTTTAAGGCTTCTGTTAACCAGAAAGTTCAAACTAACAGAGACGTACTGAGAAACTTATAAAATTTCAGTCCTCAGACTGTCTAAAGGTTCAAACTAACAGAGAACTACTCAAGAACTTTTAGGATTTCAGTCCTCAGACTGTGGAAAGGTTCAAAGTAACAGAGAACTACTCAGGAACTTAGAAGATATCAGTCCTTGGGCTGTCTGAAAGTTAAATCTAACAGAGAACTACTGTGGGACTTAGAAAATTTCAGTCCTCAGACTGTCTGAAGGTTCAAACTAACAGAGAAGTACTCAGGAACTTGGAAGATTTCAGTCCTCAGACTGTCTGAAGGTTCAAACTAACAGAGAACTACTGAGGGACTTTGAAAATTTCAGTCCTCAGACTGTCTGAAGGTTCAAACTAACAGAGAACTACTGTGGGACTTAGAAAATTTCAGCCCTCAGACTGTGTGAAAGCTCAGGTCCTGAGGACTCGGGAGGTGTGGAGGCTTTGGAAAGTCTTGGAAGTGAGGGTTCCACCCTCCAGCACAAAGGCTGAAGTCCAACCTCCTGAGAAAAACGGTCGAGTCGAGACTCGAGTTAAAAAAAAAACTCGAAAACGACAAAAAATAGATGATAAATGCGCAAAAAAAAGAAGAATTAGTATCTGAGCGAGTAGCTCAGGGGGATAAGAAGAGGACTACCAAGCGGAAGGTCGCAGGTTCAAGACCCACCACCGGCAATTTTCTTTGTTTGTCTTTGTCAGGATTTTGAGAAAATTTTAAGAAGGGTCTGGTCTTGAACCAGCGACCTGCAGCTCCATAGGCAAATCCTTAACTCACTGAGCTACAGATCAGATGAAAAGAAATAAATTCGTCGTCCCTTTGGCATCGTAGTTCCTGAAGTGACCGCATGGGCGGAGCCAAGGCGGGGCCTGGGTGGAGTCAGGGCGGAGAGTAGGCGGGGAGGTGGGTGGCGGCCTCCCCCCTCTACTCCCCCACCTCCCCTCACCGCCCACCACACCTTCCCCCGCCCGACGAGTTCTTCGAGTCTCCACGAGTTCTTCGAGTCTCCACAGGTTTTCCCGAGTTTCTGGAGTTTCCACCAGGTCGGAGGCAGAACAACTTGTCATGAAGAGGTGTTGAAGTCGGCCAGGATGGACTGACTTTTTACAGCGACTAGAAGGAAGACCACTAGAAGAGCAGGTCTTTAACCACCATCCATAAAATCCATGGAGTCGCTCCAGAGAAATGAAATAAGGTCAACTTTTATCAACCTCCATCCAGATGTTCAACTTCATATCTTTACTTGGACATTTTTAGCACCACAAACCTTTAGTATCACACTTTATTATCATTTATTAGGACTTTAATGGAATCCACCAGCAGATTTAGTTTTTGTTGACAAACTTTATTCTTGTCATCGTGGGACTGCAGTATTTAAAACTTTTCCTTCTATTTGACCTCATGTTTATTAGTTTTAGTGGAGAAACTTATTTTTGTTGTCGATTAGTCTCTTAAAAACCAAATAATAAATTGGATTGGTCAAGAGGTTTAAATTTCTTACTTTGTCATATTTTAAATATGACCAAAAAATATAAAAATAAAGTGTCTTGAGACAATTTGACCTGTATTTGGCGTTACATAAATAAAATTGAATTCAAATTGTATGTATCTTGTAATGTTGGAGTAATTCAGCAATATATGTTGGAAAACACATTTTCTTTGACCATTAATCTGTTGATTGTTTTCTCCACTAATTCATTTCTTGTTTTGGTTTATAAAATGTCAAAAACCAAAAAGATTTACATTCATGATGCAGAAATCAGGCAGTTTTTCACTTTTTATCTTAGTTTAGTCAGAAAGATAGTTGATAATGTGTGAATTGTTGCAGCTTGTGAGCCGTAGAAGGTTTTAATCTTTGGGGCCGAGTGTCAGAAAACATTTAGAAACCAACATCAACAAAACACTCAACAAAGATTTGAACATCATTAAAGGGAAATCCAACTTTTGCATGACAATGTCTAATTAAAGGACATTTATTTCCAACGTAAATGTGTGATATTCATCCTCTGGAGCTTTCTCTTCACATCGTCTTCCACCTGAACTGGTTTGGTCAGGAGCATGTGCAACAAACATTTGAAAAACTGCACTTTAACATCAATGAATGACACTGAAGTTTAATCTCTACATAAATGAGACTGAGTCTGGATGTGCTGCTCTGTCATTAACTGCTAAGTTTAGGGAAAGTTAAAACAAAAGAGGACAGTTCAGATAAGACTTGAGAATGAGCTTATTTTGAACAAACATCTCAGACTTTCTGAGCTTCAGCACCTCTAGCAAGATATTTTAACAACAAGCAACTCAAGAGATCCAGAAGTTGGAGAGAGTTAGCTTTAGCTGAGCCAAAGAACATGTGGGACGCTAACCTAGGAAACATTTCAGACTTTTCTCTGTGAATTCAGAGAAACATTTAATGACAGAGCTACATATCTTAACTCACTCTCATTAAAACAGACTCTAATTCAGTGTCATCCATCCATATTAAAGTGCAGTTACCCAATATGTTTGTTGCATGAGCTCCAACAAAACCTGTCCAGGTAGAAGGCCACTTTGACAAACAGGAAGTGGACGATTCCAAGCAGATTTATAGAAGGGGGAACTGGACTGTACTAAGTGTGGTCCAGTATAGAGGGGAGTTTTGTGGGTTTTTAAGGCTGATAATGATTATTCGGGAGACATTTGGAGTAGATAATCATTTGCAGTAAATGAAAGTATTTAAAATCTTGGAGTTAAACTTAGAAGAACACAAACTCTAACAGCAAACTTTGTTGATACGTTTTTGTTTTGTTTACAGATGTTAAGTTAAAGGAGTTTTATTCGTGACGTATAACCAATCAAATCACTCCAGAAGACAGAGCGACCACAGGTAGATAAAGGTTCAGAGCCAAAGTAGCACCATTTTTAAATTTATTTATTACCGTAAATCAGTAAAAAATAAAATACTGATAATCAGTAGATCAGTCATCCAAAGTTGTTTAAATCAATCCAACTGGACTTTAAGAAGGTTCCTTGAAGACGTTTCACCTCTCATCCAAGAGGCTTCTTCAGTTCTGGTGGTGGTTGATGTTGCCTCAGCTTATAACCTCTGTGAGGTGTGGTCAGTGTTATTCACATTCCGACAACCATTGCCAAGGCCAGTCAGCCCACAATTACTACAATTCTACAATGTATGTCTCTTTCCTTTGACTTGTTATTTGTACAATATACGATGTATATTATGGCGTTTTTTCATACCAAAGGCTATACTATGATGTTTTCTAAGAGACATATGATGCTACTCTGCTTGTTCTGGCCCTGCACTCCTCCTCTGTTGTTTTCTGGATTGTACTCAGCTGCATGCCTTCGTCCACCCGGCCTCCGTTGACTCGTCCCGCCTGCCGTCTCTGGAGCTGAAGCTGGATTGGAACAGACCAAAGTACAGTCCAATCAAGATGCCAGCTGCCTCTCAAAAGGCTCCTTCATCTGGCAGGTGGTGGAACTTCTTCTGAGGGGAAGCTGAGCTGGACCGGCAGAACTTTGGAGATGTGTTCCAGTGGTTGGTGGATGTGTGGGGAGATAGAGAGGGACCTTTGAATTGTTCAGAAAGGAAAACAGGGAACTCACTGGTAGTTTTAGTTTAGGGTGCTACTGCGGTGTGTTTTTGGGTTTAAGAGGTGAACAGGAAGAGTTTTTTTTCGTATTGATTATCTTTTACTTTGTTCCTGGTTGGAATGCCCATCAATGTCAACATGAAGTTCACTTTTAGTTCTGTTGATTTATTTTTATTTTACTAACACCCATTTGTTTTTAACCCCCTCACATGTTGTGTTGTTGTAAACTTACTCTTTCAAATAAATTCTTGTCTAACCCTCTGGAAACCAGTGTTTGGACTGTTTTTGTGTTGCTCCTCACCTACTGACAGCTGTGGACTAAAGGCTATACTGTGACGTTTTTAGAGCGACATACTATACTATGATGTTTGTTGGGTGACGCGCTATACTATAGGCTTTTTTAATTGACATATTACTGTGACCTTTTTTTTGTTTTAGTTTTTTTGGTTTTTTTTAGTAACATATAAGAATTCGAACAGTTTTAAAAGTTACTATACTTTTACTTGTGCAATGAAATTATTATTCTATGGCATTTTTTAGATGACATATTATACTCTGATGTTTTCTTGAATTACATACTATTTTGACAATATACTGCACTATGACATTTTTTGAACCACATATCATACATGACAATTTTAGGCAGCATCCTATCATTTTGCAATTTTTGAACCACATAATAATCTATGTTTTGTTTTTTTTCTTGCCAACATGCTGTACTATGAACTACAGGCCATACTATGTTATTCTTGAGTAAAGCATACTATACTTTGACATTTTCTGAACTACATCCTATACTATGGCGTTATACACAGAGTGCTTTGGTTACATGTTGATTTATAATCTAGATTTTTTTCTGTTTTGTTTTTTGACAGGATTACCACAGACCTGACCGTGAACACCGTCGACACCCACCTCAGGGAGACGCTGCCTAAGATCTCAAGGCTGCTTGGTCGTGGTCTTTCTGGCACGTACTCTTCCAAGATGAGCCGGGAAGTTTAACACTGATGGAATGACACCAGGTCTAAGCCGACAAACTTCCAATTCCTCCTCAACCCATAGTCTCTGGGAAACCTACATGGAGTAAGAAAAGTAGACAGAGAAGTAATTAAGTCTGTACACAAAATATTTTAAAAAAAATCATGCTAATAAATTAAGTACAAAGAACCGAATTCACCAATATACTGGAGACTAGAGCTATTTAATTTGATAAGTATAACCTTGTTTAGTAACATTTCAATTATTTGAGAGCAGTCCTAAAGAACTGCCTGTAATCCCAATCATAAAATGGGTTTGGAGGAAGAACATAGATGGTAATCTGGATATATATGAGTTAGGCTTTATAACTACTATTGGTAGTATTGGTGGTAGTAATAGCAATGTGACTACTACTAGTAGTAGTGGTAGTACAGTAACTACTGCTGCTGATACTGGCACTGCTACTACAACTTGTAATACTATTACAAATGCTGATACTACTTCTACGACTCTAACAGCTGTTTATACTACTACTGCTGCTTGTACTTTTAGTATTACTACTACTGCTTGTACAACTATACTACAGCTACTATTAATTGTCTGGTATTTGGTTGTCAAGCTGCTAGCTCACCTTAGCCTTTTGCTAGTGGCTAACTAGTTAGCTCTCATAGACTGGAAGCTCTCAACAAGATTTCATAATGAAAAAAGAGCCAAAAACTATTCCTACCTATGAAAAGTCTTTCCGAGTTTCCTTGTCTCAATCGTACGACACAGTGTGTAATTGTATGCAGCACAGTGAGGCGGCATACTTCTTGTTTCCGTTTTCACGCCGTCGGCATCAACGGAATGCACTGAAACTTTGCTCCCACTAGCTTAGCCTCGCCGTAGCACGCAGCTCAAAGGGGCGTGTCCTATCTACTCATTCATACCTATGAGAACAACGGTGGCTGCACATAAGGATGCCTGACATTGATTAGCTGCGTAAATACCATTATATACAGTCTATGGTAAATATGTATGTGAATCGCATCATTGGCTGCAGCAGCCAGTCACCGGTCACTCACTGACTCACATTGAAAAATAACACAGAATGAATTGTTACGTGTTTATTTTATTTACAATTTAGGTTGGATTTTTTTGTGTGTGTGTGCAGCGCAGATTTTCTGTGCGCGGAGACCATGTCAGTAGTGCGCAATTGCGCACGCGTGCAGCTTAGAGGGACCAGTGCCTGCGACTGAGACCAAGCTTTCTGACATGTGACAGCACATTTCTCTCTAGAATACCTTGATAGTCATGAAATTTCATTGTACCCTGCACAGATTCAAGACACCCTGTGCCAGATGCAGCAAAGAAGCCCCAGAACATAACAGAGCCTCCTCCATGTTTCACAGTACGGACAGTCTTCTTTTCTTGATATGCTTCATTTTTGCGTCTGTGAACATAGAGCTGATGTGCCTTGCCAAAAAGTTCCAGTTTTGTCTGGTCTGTCCATAGGACATTCTCCCAGAAGCTTTGTGGCTTGTCAACATGTAGTTTGGCAAATTCCAGTCTGGCTTTTTATGATTTCTTTTCAACAATGGTGTCCTCCTTGGTCGTCTCCCATGAAGTCCACTTTGGCTCAAACGACGACGGATGGTGCGATCTGACACTGATGTACCTTGACCATGGAGTTCACCTTTAATGTCTTTAGAGGTTGTTCTGGGCTCTTTTGTTACCATTCGTATTATCCGTCTCTTCCATTTGTCATCAATTTTCCTCCTGCGGCCAAGTCCAGGGAGGTTGGCTACAGTCCCATGGATCTTAAATTTCTGAATAATATGTGCAGCTGTAGTCACAGGAACATCAAGCTGCTTGGAGATGGTCTTATAGCCTTTACCTTTAACATGCTTGTCTATAATTTTCTTTATAATCTCCTGAGACAACTCTCTCCTTCGCTTCCTCTGGTCCATGTTTAGTGTGATACACACCCTGTCACCAAACAGCACAGTGACTACTTGTAACCCTATAAATAGGCCGATTGACTGATTACAAGTTTGTAGACACCTGTGATGCTAATTAGAGGACACACCTCGATTGAACATGTCCCTATGGTCACATTATTTTCAGTCTTTTCTAGGGGTACCATCATTTTTGTCCAGGCCTGTTTCATGAGTTTATTTTTTAAAACAATTCTCTTGAACCACGGTTCAAAAGCAATGTCTGATTTTCATTGGTTAATTTTCATAGAATTTTTATTTATTATTACTTTTGTCAGCTTCAAATTATTTCTGTGACTATTGTGGGTTTTTCTTTTATTAACCGAGGGGTACCAACAATTTTGTCCGTGTGTGTGTGTGTGTGTGTGTGTGTGTGTGTGTGTGTGTGTGTGTGTGTGTGTGTGTGTGTATGTGTATATACACACACACACATTTCTGAATTATACAAAAAGGCCCTTTTCAGGCAACAAGAAATGGAATAACAACTGAAAGTTGTTTTGCAGCAATGGAGATTGAACAAGCCTTGAAACTTGGTGCTACCAAATCCTACAGGCGTCCCAACTTTTCTTGAATTCTTACAACCCCCTCTGTCTGCATAATAGTAGTACTGGAACACACCATGGCACCATAACCTCGAGAGCATTATTTGAACAGTATTGTACTGCAGAAAGTAGTGTGTTGCTATAAAAAATGGCAAGGAAATGGCAATTAACAATAGAAGAGAGACAGACCATCATAACACTTAAAAATGTAGGCCTTTCCTACAGAGAAACTGTGAAGAAAATCAAGGTGTCAGTGAGTACAGAGTTCTTCACCATGAAATTGCACTCAGAAACTGGGGGAAACTCTGACAGGAAAAGGTCTGGAAGACCCAAAGTCACAACAGAATCAGAAGACAAGTTTCTGAGAGTCAACATCTTGCATGATAGGCAGCTTCAAGCACAGCTTATTAGTGGTCATAGTGAGCAAGTCTCAGTTTCAACTATGAAGACTTGGAGTTGCAGGTTTGACAAGTGGAGTTCCAGCAAGAAAGCCTTTTCTAAGACACCAGAATAAGAAAAAGAAGCTTGCCTGGGTCATGAAACACCACCAATGGACTACTGAAGATTGGAAGAAGGTACTATGGACTGTAAATGTCAGATAAATTGTATTATTATTCTCCTGCACAATATTGTTTATGTATTAAGAAGACATTGTAGTCCTGCAGTGCCACCTTGTGGTCTGTTCCGCTTTTATTTTGTTAAGCGAGCGTTTCTTCTTCTTCTGCGGTTTTTGTGACGCCGAACTTCCTGTTTCTTTGTCTAAACAACGTTGTGCTCACGCATCGTCGGAGAAACGGTAAAAAACTGTCTCAAAACAGTAGTTATACATCACGTTTATCTATTTGAATTGTATTAAGGAAGGGTTTACATTGTGATTTACCTCATTATACTGTATTCGTAGCTCCAAGCAGCGGCGTGTGTGTGTGTATATCGAGCTGGAGAGCATGCTAGCTGATGGCTAACACTTAAATTAGCGCCCTTGGAACGGCGGAATGAGGTATGAAAATGTTAAATATGCATTATTATCAGATGAGTTGCGTTTATTTGTATTGGATGTAAACATGATTTATACGTGAATTGTTTGTGATACTACAGTGAAGCATTTTGTATTCTGTTTAATTCTGTAGTTTTCACGGTGCTTATGGTGAACGTGCTGGTCGAGAGTGAGAATAACTCAACACCCGTTTGAAACTCTCTGCGTCTTGCTGAATGAATCCAAGGGGCCGCTACATGGACTGATGAATCAAATTTTTAAATCTTTGGTTAATCACACAGAATTTTTGTACACTGTCGAGTAGGAGAAAGGATGGTTCCTCAGTGTGTGATATCAACTGTCAAACATGGAGGAGGAAGCGTGATTGTCTGGGGCTGTTTGACTGGATCCAGGGTCAGTGACTTGTACAGAGTGAGAGGTACCTTGAACCAAAATAGCTACCACAGCATTCTGCAGCGCCAAGCAGTATCCTCTGGTATGTTCCTAGTTGGTCAAGGGTTCATCCTACAGCAAGATAATGACCCAAAACATAAGTCCAAGCTCTGCCAGAACTACCTTATGAAAAAAGAACCAGATGGTAAGCTTGAAAACATGGAGTGGCCAGCACAGTCTCCAGACGTAAACCCCATGGAGCTGTATGGGATGAACTGGACAGAAGAGTGAAAGCAAAGCAACCTACAAGTGCCACATATTTATGGGAACTTCTGCAACAGATTTGGGAAGAACTTTCTGAAGAATATTTGATTTCCATTGTGGGAAGAATGCCACGAGTGTGTTCAGCTGTTATATCTGTCAAAGGTGGCTACATTGAGTCAAAAGTTTAGAATACATTTTGGTTTCTAAATTGATTTTTTTAACGTAATTTTTTTAATTTGTTCTCTGTTTTCCTTTTAGAGTACAATGAGACATTAATATGTAAAATTTCCAATAAAAAAACGGAAACGACCGTTAGTGTAGGCTATATATGTGCCTCATCTTCAGCATTTTGTTATCTTCTCTCCACCACTGTGGAAATCTCCCTTCACCTTCCCTGTGACATATCGTAGTAAAAGAAAAGGATTTAATTTGAAGCCACTTCTTGCGTATGTAAGACTGACATATGGGACAAGGGGCCTCTCCTGTCACTATCTTTACAAGGGCACTGAGGTCCATGGGGATGGCCAAGTTATCTAATAACACTAAAAACAGAGCAAAGTATTTCCCACCAGTCGAGGTAAATGACACCACTTAGCCTCTCCCCTGTGTGACACAAAGAAAATGATGCCGGATATTTTCAGCCCAGAAAAGGAAATGGTTAGCTCGGGAGATAATTGGGAACTGGCTTAAGGCTTTAAAATTCCCAATTGTAATTGTTCATTCATTGTGAATGAATGAGACAGAGACAAAGAGAAAGAAAAAGAGAAGGAGAGTGAAGGAGAGTGTGTAGGTACATTTCTAAGGGCCCAAACTGACAAAAATCTAATTAATAAACTACAAATTCTTTCAATGTAAAGAGAATATTTGACCTCCTTGCTCACAGTATTCTATAACCATGCGTAGGGCTTTTGATAAAAATGCAGTGATTACTCTGAGCTGGTCTACTTGTTGAAAGGATAAATGCGTTCGATGTCTGACTAAAATGAGAAATTACTTAAATACTGCAGTTTAAAGTACCCCCCAGCCCCCATTTCCATTCCTATTAATTAATAGCGTTTGTTTTTAATTATGCAAAATAAAAAAATAGGCTAAACATCCTATGCAGTGAGATGTTAAGCTGCTGCAACATTTTACACACATCTAAATTTATAGTTTCATAAGGGGAAAGAGAGACAGAAACAGAGAGGGTGTAAGCAGCTGTCCTTTAGGCTGAATAGAGGAAGGCCTCAATGAAATTTCAAATAATTCAATTTAAGTTTTCAGATCCCACGTGTTGTTTTGCAATATGCAGTGAAAAAAGTGGAGTTCTTTATTCTGTTAACCTAAGTCTAAAAGACTTCATTGCTTCAACAAAAGAATAATTAAAAATTTGTCATCTTCAAGACAAAGCAAAGTGTTTTGCATGTCAACCATTTTCTGCAGTTTAAAAAGACTCAATCCAATGAAATCAGACAGTCTTTCACGTCAACATAAATGTCACCTCATATGTGTGTTAGAAGGAGCTCAACTGTTCCTAGATGTTGATTGTTAGTACTTTATGGCTGTCTGCAGAATGACAGCTGATCATGATAAAAAACAAGCCTGGCACTAAACACAGCGTGTATGTGAGAGCTTGCATGCTGTGCTGTAAGTACAGAGTATGAGGCTACACATACAAATTCTTAATTTTCCCAGTCTTTCCTGCCAGTAGGTAACTGGGTACAAATTAAGATGTCTTGTTAGGGGGTATTTGTGAAATAATAAACAGGTGGACCAGAAGTATCGGTTCAGTAGGGGTTAATGACGTGGTATGATAAGGGCAGCCCACTTGTGTACATGCAGGACTGTAATTTATTTCTTTACTTTTTAATAAGAAATTCACACCTTTTACTGTTTGCTTTTTAACTTGGCACAGACTGGCTAAATTAAGAATTCTGATCTAAGTGAGAGATCACACATACAGGGTACATTCTTTATCCAGTCTATTTAGAGTTAGCATATAGTTATTATGACCATATAGGGTCAACTATCTATCATCTTTTTTTTAATGCAAATTATGTGGCCCCAGCTTTTGCGTCATTGTGGTTTTATAGCTGTAGGGCCAGCTGGGTCAAATACTGCTGCAGCTGCTCTCAGAGGAATACTCTGTTAAAAATGGCAAGCATAGCAATTGATTTTAATTTGCATTAAGAACTACTGAGTTGTGACCATGAGGAGATCATTTTGTGAAGAAAAATATATATATATTTCCTAGAATAAAAAGACTTTTCATTGAAATTATTGCAGTGCATTTTCTGGATTAAATGATTGTTGAAAATTCGCTGTCATCTGGCTGTTCCATTAAGCCAGTTCTGTTATATGCAAAAACAGTAAGCAAACACTTTTATAAAATGCAGGATAAATACATGATAGTTTTTTTTTGTAGTTTTGTTTTTGCTACTGTGCCGTTCAGGGAAGAGGCAACATGATTCCCCCTTTTTGGTTCCCTGGGGCTACATTAACCTTGTAATGAAGGAAGTACAATCAGTCTAGTGATGGATACGTGTGGCTATTAATATCCCCTGAGTTAATTTGAGGAGAAATGATAAAGTGGCTGAAGGTGTACAGAAACACCACTGACAGCCAGTTTAAGGAACCTTAACACATTTATTGCAGGGTTCCAGAGTGCAACTGATTAGTTGGATTTTTACAGCTCATTACATTTAGGTGTGAGCAGGACTTTGCTCCAAGCATATATGAGAGTGCTGCATCCATAGCTGATGAGATCCAAGACAGTGCTAAAAGGGCACAGGACACATGGGAGACAGAGGGTGAAACAGAAAATGCAGCTGGAAAAAAAAGGAAATCATATGGCGAAGAGAGTTCTGTTTGCAGTACAATGAATACAGTACAATAAAGAGAGAAAACAAGTTGCACTGTGAGAATTGTGCAAAATGTGTTGACAGAGTTGGCAAGGTTTTCAAGCGCCTCCACAGCACGAAACTAGCACTTCAAAATGACAGCATGTGATACAAGCAGGAGCCCTTATATTGCCTGAAAAGCAGCTCCACGGCTGGCATCAAGTTGAGCTAGGCGATGACTACCAAACTGGCAACTGACCAAAACGATGACAGAAAATTTGGACACAGCATACAGCATTTTGGAAACTATAAGTCATCACTTCTAGGTTGTAACTACAGCTCTATTTATGATGACAGTGTTGCTCACGAACAAATAAAGCAGAAGTCTCCCACATGCTGCATGCGATGAAAATGGATCATTAGTCGAAGTTTATCTTAGGTTCTACCCAGGAAAGAGCTGTGTGGTAATGGAGGTAATAAATAAGAGCTGAGACTGCGACCACCTGCTAATGAAGACTAGCATATCCTTGCATCCTGGGGCTGTTTACCATAAATAAAATTAGTTGTAAAGGATTGGGTGGTCTACGATAGTTCTTGTGTGTAGCTACAGTTTCGCACAACAGCATCATAGGAGTTTAATTATCATCAAGTTTAAAATTACAATATACCAAAACTCTCACTTCAGCAAAAGCCAGCTAACAACTGGGACTTGCCAGGTCAAAGACTGACGATTGATAAGATTTAGATAATGATAGGATTTGCTCATTGGGCTGAAAGTAACACAAGCTATAGACAAAACATGCTAATTCTAGCAATACTTAAACAAAACAATGGTCCCCGAGACTCAGCTGATAGCAACTGCTTCCAAAAACAACGTATCAGTGTCAAATTCTGCTTAGACTGTGCTGTTTATCATACTCAAAAAATACCCAGTATGGTAAAAGATGTACATGCAGCATACTGTAAGCGCTATCTGCAACCCAGATTCATAACCTCAATAAAAGTATTTGACTCTAACCTGCTTCATCTCAGTCACTGAGTGCAGTGAAAAGGTGTGTTGTGACCAGTCTGCCATGGACCAGTTCACCAAACATAACCATATATCTATCACAACTTTTCTACTGAATTGCTGACATGAACAGACATAAACAGCTAAGTAATTGTCTGAACTGTTGACTCGAATGACGTGGAGAGAGAGAAAATTCCTAACTGAGAGCCAGACTGATGAAAGTGTGTTTTTCCGTAGCCTGACCAGTTTCACAGTTGTTTCTGTTTCCGTTTTCTTTGGTTCTTTCACAGCTGTGTCACTGAGCCCTTTGGTTCTAAGCCTCATTATTTATTTGTTGCTCTCACGCACCCTCGCCAAGTCATAGAGGACTGCAGCACATGGGAACAATTCTTTGGCTTGCCTGAGAATTTGTGTGATGACACACACGTGCGTGTGTGTGTGCGTGTGTGTGTTTTTCACTCACCGTGCTCATGTAATGTCATTCTTTCCAGTAATCTGCTGTGCTTCACAGCATTTATAGTTTATGGCAGGCCCACAGAGGTCAGCTGCAAGCCTTAAACAGAATGATCTTGCTTAAGAACTCATCCTCTGACCGTTAAGCAACAATACCATCGGATTTTATCAAAAGCTTAATAATAATTTGATTTATAGAGAAACTTTAAAAAGAGTTTACAAAGACAGTGAAAAACAGAGTCAAACAGTAGGACTAAAGCAACAAAAAATTAAGGCAAAATTAAGATAAAGTTTTAAATAAATGCTAAAAAAATGTAGAAACCAATATAAAGAAGTACAAATAAAAGAAAAAAGTAAAAGAAGCAACTGGAAAAAAACAAACAAAAAAACAACATCACGTGAAAAGGGTTTTAAGAAGTGATTTTAAAGAGTCTGTGCTGCATCTCCTTGGTCACTGTATTGCTGGAGAAAGCACAATCTCCTTTAGATTTAAGTCTCAACAGTCAGAGGGACCTCACCCCATGATCTAAGGCTGTGAGCTGGGTCACATCAGATCAGCATTTCAGCAGCTAGCAATGTACCGAATGACAATGTGAACAAGATGCAACAACAGAAGACGGTCGCTTATAGTGATGAACCTCCTGAGTATTACCACTCATATCATAGCTACTAAATGCTTAGCACTAACCAACACATAGACACAATTACTAACTAGCTGCTGAAAAGAATTATGCATTTATTAGCTTGTAGCCAACACCAAATAAATAATAACGCTCCTCCACACTTGGTGTAAGTGCAAATAAGCAACTGCCAACAAGTCTGACATTTTAACTGAAAAGTGATGATGTATCAGTGTTCACAATGTGAATGAACTGAAAAGTAAACAACTGGATGTAGTAAATCTTTTGAATACTGTGTATTAGGACATACCAAATATTTTCTGAAAACTAGAAATACTGTATATCGTAAAGAAAAATAATTTGAATTTGAATTTGAATACAAGCTAGGAGCCAATGACTTACTGTACCAAAACAGTCTGGTGTGTCTGTTGTGTTTCCAGTTGGCTTGATAAAATTATATATTATCATATTCAACACGAATTTGTGATTTGAGTGACATAAAAAACTAACACAGAGAATGAACTCCAGTAGTATGTAGTAGCATTACTAAGGAGAGGAACTTATATTTCCAACAGACCTTGGTAAGAGTCGTGGTTGAAGACATCTTAGACTCTGTCTCGAGCAGTTGGGTCATGCTTCACAGGACAGGAACTTGTGGTGCACATGGAGCTTCATGTATCTAGCAGAATTCTTGGTGTCAGAGATCTGAATAAAATAAAAAGAATTCAAATTTTAAGAAATGAATCACACATTTTGACTTCCACGTTGTCAGTGGCAGATCCATGGCAGAAACAGAAATATCAAACAAGAAGTAAGATTTCAGTGGTTAAATAAACTAGGATCTTGTGGTTTCTTAACTTGACATATCCGTTTTTCGAGGAAACAGTATTGATCTACCTTACTGTGATTAAGCTGTCCTTGTGGATGGATGGGCAGTGTTCCATCCACACATTGATTAGGGTGTGTTCACGAGTCTGTGGAAGTGTGAGCAAGTGAATGAGCACACGTGCAGAACGAGGACATGACAGGAAGAGTAAGAGAGATAGAGCCAGCCAGCCAGTGAGTAGAGGCAGTGAATTAGGATTTTGACGGGGTCTTTCTCTCACATTGTATCACAAGGACAACCAAGTCCTCTCTGTCAATCAGGTTGCCACAGCAACTGTGCCAGAGCTGAGTACAGAGACACATTCTCTAGGCATCTGTGTGGCGTAACATCACCACAGTCACATGTAGGAAACAGCTCATACAGCAGGTGCCAGCACAGACAGATGAACTGACACACGCATCTATAAATGCACATGTGGATTACAGCTGAATGTAAAAATGCCATGGACAATGCAATGCAGTCCGGCAGCACTCTTTTTCCTCTGTCAACATTACGTGGAAGTTAGCAAACCCTTTTGTCAGCAAAGACCTGGAATTATTAGAGTTTTAAGATGATCAGCCAAACGAGCAGAAATTCTGCTAATCAATCAACTGTTCAATTATTTGAGATAAAAATGTCAAATATTCTGTGGCTCAAGCTTCTCATATGCACACTTTTATTATTTTCTTAGACTTTTGTGAAAGTAAGCTAAATATCTTTGGGTATGGGACTGCTAGTTTGAACACAAGCATGCCATTTACAGCAGTTAAATAATGAAAAATAAGAATTGTCTGGGATTCTAGTCATTTTGTCTACTCTTATATTAATGACAGCTGGATAAACAGAAACACCCGGTTGTATACTGTATCAGAGGTCAACAGCACTCCAAACTTTACCAAAAATATCAGAAAGATAAATCAACTCCTCGAAAAAGGCCTAAATAATATTGGTGGGATTTATTGCAGCACTTTTGTCAGTGTTAGTTCTGCGTAGTTGTTATTGAATGTAAATTGACTGAATTGATTTTTTTAAAAAAAGATCTATGTAATGTTTTTGTAAAGGCCTTTTGATTGGGGAAAACAGCGGCCAAGGATAAACAGATGGACTCAGCAGGTTGCTTGTAGCCTACCTACACAAACAAACACGACGTCTACTACCTCAAACCTGCATACCACGCATACCTAAACAGTACCTGCAGTCAGACAGGCATCATTCTTAAAACACTGCATACTCACTTTGAACCGACAAACTAAATTTCTGCACGCCGTTAAAAGAGGAGACTCGACACACGGGCCAGGTACTGTTTGCATGCTCGGCCCAAGCTGGCCTCACGCTGCTACTGTAGAAACATTAGGAAAAATCAAATGTGGGCGGGCAGGAGGGAACACCTCCCTGTTATGCAACACTATTAGGCTGGCCGTCAAATTATTGAGATTTGCTGGAGGAAATTACTCTTCCTGGGCGGCTTTGATTAATTATTGACATAAGTCTTCGGGGGAGTAGAGGAGCTGCTGCATGGCCGGGTGTGTGACTCAACCCAAACAGTGACACACGACCTTCAAACGTGTGTATTTAGCTACGAATAGGAATAAATGAACAACTCACAACTACTACTAATGCACAACAAAATTATGTAGCAGTTTAGGAAGAGAGGATAGTCTCTTTCCTTCTCGTGTGTACCAGCTAAAATACGGCAGTGTCCTCCATGTTAACTATGAACGCTGGAGGCAGGACCTGATTCACCGACAGCTTTAACTTTGCATTTCTGAAATATAGGCTAAACACAACTGCTACGGGCCATTAGAAAACACTTACCACTGTTTTGAAGACAATTCCATAAACAAGGAAAATATATTTTCCACACACAACACGGTAAGGAAGAACTTTTAGTAAGTTTCCGTGTTTTGTTTTTTTCAAGCGGTTTACATTGAAAGGTCACGCTAGCTGGAAGTGAAACCCCTCCTCCATAATTTTGTCATCTAGTGCTATAAATATAATAAATATATGTTTTCAATTTAATTTATTCCATTTACACATGCATTAATTCAAAAACACACTTAAATAAGCAATAATAAAAAATGTGAAATATTAAACCTTTAAATTTGGTAGTGCATGTTTCAAGACGAACAAGAAATGTCACTGTCGGTCACCATCTTTGATAAACAGTTGGAAGTATAGAAAGGAGGTGACAATTGTTTACGTTGTGCAAAAGACGAAATATGTTTGGTTTTACCTGAGCTGTAAAGACTCAAGAAGAAGAATTTATACAATCTTTCCAAAAAGCTGTAAGTATTGTATTTATCTTTGAGGAAGAATGAAGATAACAGTTAACTTTAGCTAACCTTAACCGAACTCTTTGACTCAACGTTAAATGTCAGTTGCAACGGTTTTAAGCGTTAAAGTGAAAATGATGGCTAGCTACTTGAGAGATAGTGGGGCAAAACACTGCCTTAAGAATATTAATTTGTGCTGTATAGCTAAGTGTGTAATGTTACTAGCTTGCATTTCAAATGTTGTTGTGGGCTTTACTTGATTTTGCCCGCTGAAATAATGGGAATTAATATCAGGTAATATCGTGCCAGTTGCTAGTACAGAAGTAAGCTAGCTTAATCCACAAACGTAGTTATTCAAAGGCAAGTTCCTACATTAAACCACTGCAGACATTACACTGATAATGGTATCAGTAAAAAGTATAAAACCAGTTCTCAAGTTCGCATTCTTATTCAAGTCAAACGTGAGAATTCACAAGCCTGGAGGTTAATTTTAGGGCTAAGGCAATGAGGGAACTAAACCACTTTATAAACTGTGACTCAATCCCTATTTGCTAACTTTTTTATATTGTGAACAGCTGTGAACACTGAAATTGAAAGTGAGCCCAGTCCTTTACAGTTAATGATATCATAGCTAGAAATTTATGATAGTAAATAAACCGTGTTCCTAGAATTTCATGTACAGTAAACGGTGTACTTCCCACCCCAGAGTGTGCCTGTGCAGTTCTGGATTTTAGTAATGCTCTCGTAACCATGGAGACCCTGTGCAGAACATCTTACATCCCAGAAATGAAACAGGAAACTGGCAGGATTTTTTTGGTAACAGGAATCATCACTTATCATACTCGTTTCAGTCATGGCTGGTAAGTGTCAAACTTCTGGGAATCTAAGGGGCTGAACTCATGAGTTACAGCTTTGGTACAAGTGCACATAGATGACGTATGTGTATCAAATCAGTGTCTTGCTTTTGTTTACCAGTACAGTTTCCAATTCAGGCCCTGCCTGAGTCCTTTTAACATGTTGAAATGCTGTTATCTATCCATTGTTTACATGTTACTGTTTTAGTTAAAGATACGTGTTTGTAATCGACCCCTTTAATTGTTTACAACAGCAAGTTGATACTGTTGTTTAGGAAATATAATCACATTAATTTTGAACCAGGAAGACTAGAAATGTGCTTGCTAGTTAGCAACTCCTAAATACAGAAAATGTTTCCATGGCTTTTTGGTAAGCCATACATTATCAAAGTTTTGCATGTGTCTGTGTGATTAACACATTTAAGGTGACTCTGTTGTGGATGCTGCTCGCTGTGTGAATACAAGCAATTTAACAATCTCCTTTCCAATACTGCATTCCAAATGCATAGTGTTTGTTTCTTATTTACTTTAATGGCTTTAAGTTAAGTGAGGGCCTTTGGGTATACAAGCAGCTGTAGTCTTGACAAAGCTGGATCCTGACATTAGTCACCAAAGGTCCAGTGATATTCCTGACTGTATATTTAATAAAGAATGGGGGGAAAAAATAGATCAGCCAGCTGAAGTCCATTGCGCAATGTTGCAGCACCGTACTTTCTGTCTTGGGGCTGGTCCTGATTTTGATAAAATGGCTGAGTAATTATATTTTTCCATCAGTGTGCTGCAGTCGATTCATTCTAGTGGATTGGTTGAGCTCACTGCACCTTGAGGATTGGCTCATCTGAACATTAATTACCATTTGCATTGAAATGAATGATCAATTTGATTAATTAGATTGAGCACATTTTGTAAGAACTGTGGTGTTTATGCCAGAGGGTTGAATCAAAATGCCAGACTGTACGCTTTTAGTAGGTGATGGAATTTGTTTCCAGTCAATATGCAAATTTTTTTTCATTTGTTATTTAAATTTAACAGGTGTTGTTGCATGTGATGATTCACATGGAGATACATCTGAGTTGTGGAGCTGGCTCCATTTCCAACACTTCCATCCTGTACCAGTGGTGGTCTGAGCATGGGCCAGCCAACATCTGATCCATTGTGTCTGAGTTGCTTTCAGAACGTGCATGTTCTGTGATAACACATTCAAGATGTTTCAATATAAACGAGTTGATAACATACAAAGTCAGATACTCTTGGAAGCAATTACATATTAAATTCATATACTCTACATTCATAACAAAATAAAACATTTGTTTGACATACAAATATAGACAGTGCCAGAAGAATTGTAGCAGGTGTTTTGAAACAGCAACTCAGTTTAGACATCTGATGTGTGTTTAGGAGTATCATGTTGGAACAGCCTTTATATCCCAGAGGCTACTGCACATGTGAGTGTTGAAACCGAGTGAGTTCAAGTAGAGGTTAGTGATATGTGGGAAAAGCTGTGGGAGAGAGAACAAATTGCCAAGCTTGATGAATGAGGAATGAGGTTCCAGTTTTGGGTGTACTCCGCCTGGGAATTCAGCCTAGGGAAATTTCTGATCCCTGTTTCCTGTGTTGAGCTATGAAAACCCTGACATGCAGCATTATCAGGCAATGGAGACTGGGCTGTAACCATTGAGACATTACTGCGTCCCTATGTTATGCTGCAGTACAGCAGACACTTCTGTCTGGTGGGAGAGATACATGATGCAAACACAGACCTGTCCAGACATGCTCAAGTAGCATAAGGCAGAGTGGCAGGACTAAAATAGCAGAATATAAAATTTTGACGCTTGTTCAGGACTTTGGTTTTCAAGGTTTACTCTGCAAATATAGGCAAAAATCAATTTACTTCAGAACTACTGACATACTTAAATCTTCAATTTATTGTATTATTCTGAAATATTTCATGAACATCACTAGAAGATGGGAGTACCAGTATAGTAAATTAGCAACACCTGTATGGATTTTCCTTAAGTCATTTTCTGTACATTATTTGAGCTGTTTGTTTAAGGAAATAGAAATTGACTTTGAACTTAAAATGTATCCTTAACTGACTTGCGTGGTTAAATGCACAAAGTGTTGCTGCTGCTGAAGAAGGAGTGAATCATTCTTGCTGTCTTTGCCATCAATTTTTATTGGGGGAAACCTTATGTACTAGTGTGGTGGGATAAGTGTTTCCTCAGCATGTCAATCATTCAGGCCTTTCTGCATATTCAGAGAAAACACCAACTATTATTCAAGCATTTCATCAGTTGTATTTTACATTTTATGGCTGTTTCTGTTTTAAGTATTGAATGTTAGGCATTTTCTAACTGCGTTATTGATTTTAAACAAGTCCTCCTTTTTAAGTAGGCTGTCTGACAGCCAGTAAATGTTTATGAGCGATTATCCTGCTCATTGCTTGTTTTACACTTTATTTTTAATGTTACATATTTTAAAAATATATCTAACATCTATATAGTAGTCACATATGTATTAAGGGATTTATTCAGATATTTTGCATTGTTTTGTTGTGTTACAGATCCAAACGGACCATGCTGTAGAACAGCAGCTTACTAAAGGGAAAAGAGAACATCCTTGGACCACAGACTCTCTGATCGGGTGATATCAGAGTTTTAATTTCCACATTGAAGTAGGTGTGGTTTAAATAATAATATACTGTATCATTTCAGTGCAAAAATGTACATATAAATATGTGTGCCTTTGAGCCTAATCACTGCTGCTCATTTTAAGGCAGAGAATTTGCCAGAAGTGTGTGTGTATGAGGGATTTGGGTGAGCTGTTTGTGTGTGGGTGAGCTGTGGCTTTCTGTGAGAAAAACAGCAGAACGCATGCTCAAATATTTAACACTCAGGATTTTCTGTGAAATAAGTAAGCGATGAGTAAGACAGAACCCAGCACGCTCTGCCTGAAGCGTCTATGTATGTATGTGTAAATAAGGATGCATGTGTGCGTATTTTTATTGATATGACTGTCTCTCCTGATGTATATGTATATTATCTGTATGTACAGGAATGCCTTACATACACACATTCTCCCAAGATAATTCTTGGGACTCCTGTTAGTACATCTCCGCATATTAAATCTAGATGGAATGACACATTTAGGCTAACACAGCAATGCACACAAAAGTCATCAAAGAACTTAACTAACAGTGCTTTCAGACAGAAAGCAGTTGCTGCCACTGCCTTGATTGTGGCAAATATGTCACTCAGGTCAGTGGCAGCCGCAAGGCCAGAGAGGGCAACTGGCACTCTCGTGACCATGCACAGCTCTGTGCGACTGCTGTCAGCATTCACGGTAGTTCAACTTTTTCAGCTCGCTGCTATGACTATTGTGTGGCCATAGCAATTACAGCAAGGGCAATGATGGAAACTGATTTTATTGCATCTGCATTTCTGAGCTTCTCAACCATTGAGTTAATCCACACCCTAGTCAGGTGTGGGTTTAAAAGACAATGATCAGGCAACATGACCAGCACACATACAGTCTGTTGTCTAAAAGACCACCTTAAAATGCCAGCTTCATTTAACCCTCTGAACTCCAAGTTTCTGAGTTTTTTTTTGCCCCTGTCACATTTTTTTTTTTTTTTTTTGCAGACTAATTTTTACTGAAATTTTAAATATTTTAATTTTTAGTTTAGATATGGTAGGTTGTTCAAGACAAATCGAAAAGCTACACATGATTAGTTCAAGGACTGTTGGAAAGTTAAAAATCCAACAATTTGTTCTGTTTTAGTGGTTTCTTGCTGAAATAAATGGTGTAATTGCGGCTATTTTAAAGACTGAAATAGACTGTTGACCTGCTGTATGCTGGCATGTCAGTTAGGGCCAAAGCTAGGCACAGTCCACATCTGTACAGTTTGTCATTTAAGAAATCATTTTGGATAGCTCAGGATGGACAGATGCAACCATGAGATTCTATCCCCTAAAATGTTCACCAACGTCACCAAGCCCCTCAGAAAGACTGGGACAACATTCCACCAGCCAATATCGACAACCTCATGAACTCGATGCATCATAGATGTGTGGCACTGTGCAATCTAAATGGTGAATACAGTGACTTCTGGTCTTTGGCCCCACTGTCAGTCTGCCTGTTATCATTTTCAATATATCATCCATTATGTTGTAGAGATGCCTTGTGTTGAAACAGCAACTACTTTTTCCCATACAGTAAAAAGAATGGATATAATTTAATTGAATATTACATCCTGTATTTATATTTTTCCTGTATAGATGCTTCTTCAACAGCAGAGGTTAGTTGGATCGATAAAGAGAAATAGTCTGCCAGAGACATCAGCTTCAAGGTGGTTTTAGATCTCCCACCAAGCAACACTGATGTTCTGTATTTTTAATCAGCAGCAGCAGGGAGCAAAGTTGCGGCAGCTGCTCCCATGCAGCATCAATGCCACAGGCTACTGCTTTCCCCATGTATAATCATAATCACCAATCTGGAGTGGGTTATGCTTAAAATCAAGGAAGTAGTATAACACAGATATAGCCAGTTTATCAACCAATATTACCCTATCCCACATATGTAAATGTTTGCATGAATATGGAAAAAAGCAGTGAAATAAATAAAATGCATTCACTGGGATGATTTTCAATGTGTTAAACTTAAAATTTGCTGCCTTAAAAATGTAACAGTTGTCGAGTAGCAGTGCCCTCTCACAACCATCTGCTATTTTTGGAATAATCTCATGAGTACAAACATGACTTGCTTGAGTTAGTGAGACTCTCAATTTGATCTGTCTAATGAAATTACAGAAAAAATGGAGCTGAAATCAATAAAAACAATGGCTGCATGCTTCTAGGAGGCCTCCCTTTACATGTACACAAAAATCTCACTTGTGTATTTTGTAGTATATCATATAAGATTTCCACATTGGAATTGATCATCGTTGTATTTCCTCCTCTGACTCAGGAAATATGGTGAATCTGTGGTCCACTATTTATTTTTTATTTTTTTTATTTTATCATATACTTCCTGCGTCATGACTTTGAGTCTCCCCTCATGACCTGTTATCGTAAGTCAGTGGGCAGGTTCATTCTTCTTATTCTGCTTGGAAGGGCTGTCAGGTCCAAGAGTTTTGCTTAAAAATCTACGATCCTATTTTAAGGTGCTTCATGAATTATGGGTCCAGTTACATGCGTCATTGGGAGACCTATCCGGGCTCCTATCTGCACGTCACAGCCTCTACACACATACACACATAACCTATATTAGCAGCATTCTTGTGGGTGGCCAGCCAAACTAGAGTGAGCCAGTAAGCAAGCGTAGGCAAGTTCTTTCTTTGTTCCAGCTATAATTCAGCACTGGACCATGGGTTTTTCTTGTATAAGTTGTCTTACACAGCTTGGTGTGCTTTCCCGTTCCCACCGTAGATTTCGACAGAGAGTATTGGGGTTATGTCGCAATTAAAGAGACCCAAACCTCTCAAATTAAATTAAAATCAGAGTAAGTATCTGGTCAAACAATTTTCTGTTTGAATTATCCAAAGAAGCTATTGGGGAGTATAGAACCTGCATGTGCGCTATTCCTGACGCTATTAAAATACACCTTTGAAATTCCCTGCAGTGAGTTCATCTGACTTTATTCTGTCATCTCAGCCTGCCCGTCCAAGCAAAGTAGAATTCTTTTGGGACTGGGCTAATTTAAATTGCTCCACTGTTTATAGATATAAGCTGATTGTATAGCAAATTTGGGCTGTGTTTATTTAGGCCTGAGCCCTGTGTGGAAATGGTAATTGGTGTGAGTAAGAGGGACATATTGGACTCGTGTTGACATCCTGGAGACCATTAGGGAGACCACAGAGCAGGCCGGCACTGTATCAGAGCGATGAGCTCATCTTTTCCATCCCCTGTTCTGAGGATGTAGGGGTGGACGGGGGTTTTAGAGAGGGCATGTTACAAGACGTTGACTCTGGATGGGGTTTGGGTGTAGAGAGTAGTCCAAGCTTGATAGTATTTGTTATTAAACTGGTTACAGGACAGGGAGCCAGTGGGAAATCTAAAATTAATTTTTAAGGTTAAAGTCTCAATAAATCTGTGGATGTTCTCAGTCATCCAGGTCATGATAAGTCTCAAGCAAGCATAGGTTATGGCAACTGGACTAACCTCGTGTGAGTCGAAAACGTTTCACCTCTCATCCAAGAGGCTTCTTCAGTTCTGAAAGCCTGGTGGGGAGTACCAGATATTTATCCACCAGGAGGGTGGTGGCAAAAACAAGTGGACAAAGACCCGAAACCAACAGACTCGTTAGGTGTTAATGTGAGTCGTTAGCCTTTGATGGGCGGTCGTTACCCCTCCCAGCCCTCTAGGAGGGTGGTTGGGGGTCACCTGACTGCAAGTGGGACAGATGGCTGCACCTCCTTGGGAGGGCTCTAAGAACGGCGTTGTAAGTGGGAGACAAGTGGTGTCTGAGGCCCCCTCCTCTGTTCAAAGATGGCCGTTCTAGTTTGACATGAATGGCTTCTTTTACCCCTCTCTCAAACCATCTGTCCTCTCTGGCTAGAATGCGCACCTTGTGGTCATCAAAGGAGTGCCCCTTCTCCTTGAGGTGGAGGTGGACTGCTGAGTCCTGGCCTGTGGTCGTGGCCCTCCTGTGTTGTGCCATGCGCTTGTGTAATGGCTGCTTAGTCTCTCCAATGTACAGGTCAGAGCATTCCTCATTGCACTGCACTGCGTACACCACATTGCTCTGTTTCTCCCTTGGAGACCACCCTCCTAGAGGGCTGGGAGGGGTAACGACCGCCCATCAAAGGCTAACGACTCACATTAACACCTAACGAGTCTGTTGGTTTCGGGTCTTTGTCCACTTGTTTTTGCCACCACCCTCCTGGTGGATAAATATCTGGTACTCCCCACCAGGCTTTCAGAACTGAAGAAGCCTCTTGGATGAGAGGTGAAACGTTTTCGACTCACACGAGGTTAGTCCAGTTGCCATAACCTATGCTTGCTTGAGAGTTAAAGTCTCAAGTTAATTTTCACTTTGTTCTGAACTAATCACTGCCAATATCAACTGTGCCTTACCAACTACAACACTGGCTTACTTGCCCATTAATTGACTACTGATTGATCCACTGACCCGACACCTAAAATGCAATAACACAGTACTATATGTCTCAGAGAACAGTGTTATGCTATTCAAAGCTACCTCTCACTATAAGAACATAAAGCTGTGAATTAAAATAATACCCCCAGGACATGAGACTAAATAAGCCAAATTTACCTATAGCAGTCAGCCTCCTCAGCATCATCAAGTAATTAAGAAGTGGGTGCTAATTATACAGAAAACCTAAATACTTGATGTAATGTGTATGTGTGTCTGTATGTGGGGCTGTGTCCCTATCCATCTGGGCAGGGCGGCAGTGGAGTAATGACAGAGAACAGTGTGTCTGCCTGGCAGTACTAACAGACAGAGGGCATCATGAGTGGCTGGATGGCACGTAGGCAAACAACATAGCACCCTGCCACTGCCCCACCTTATCTTTCTATATGCCTTCCCCTGCTACTGAGTGGAATTTTGTTTTGGTTTGACTGCACTCACTGCTGCTTAATCGGTGGGTGGGAGTTCTCTGTGTACATTTAATGGCTTCTGCCTAATCATCATCCCTCATCAGTGCGCTTCTTGGGTTGGGAGGGATGGAGCAGGGTGGAGATTTGCAGGGATGTTTCTTTAGCAGTTTGCAGGAAATGGCAGAAGGATTTTGGACATGAGACGTGACCACTGCAACATGAGCAAAGGGAAATCCCAGTATAGATATGACATTTACTGAGAGGCATAATGTCTGTAAAACTCCTGCTCTGTGTTGACAGTACAATTTAAAGGAAAAACTTGCCTAAGTATGGAGCTGGGCCACCACCTGTTGCCAGAACAGCTTCAGCGCTATGTGGCATTGATTCTCCAAGTCCCTGCAACTCTACTTGAGCCTTTTCCTTCAAAAGATGATCCTTCATTTGAAGTTTTGATGATGGTGATGGAGTACTCTAACATTTTTAACATAAATCTCCTGTAGGTATTAAACTCAATTTGCTTCTGGTGAATAGCTAGGCCATAGCATATGATTTACACCATTTTCATGCTCATCAAACTTTTCAGTAACCCAATAGTGGGCCTTATTAATGAGAGCTTTATCGTACTGGAAAAGACCGGTCCTATCAGCATAGAAATGGTTCATCATAGGATAAAGGTGATTACTCAGCACACTTTGTGTTGATTTGCAGTGACTCATGCCTCCAAGGGGGATGAGTGGACCCAAACCATTCCAACAAAATGCTCCCGAAAGCATTTGAAAACCATACGGTCCCCTCACTGTACGGATCAACAGTTCAAGCCTTTCCCTTAATTTGTCACTTATTTTTACCTCAAGTGTATGGAACACTCCTGGTAGCCAGTGAGCTGTTCTTATAATTACAGTCATCACCCTGCTCTCCTCGACTGAGGGGTGAGAGGAAGAATCTCACTGAATTGGTGTCACGTTTTGTTTTTCTTTTCTCTTTCTAACCTTTTCTAAAGTTAAAAGGTGACCCAAGTCAAAGCACACAATGCAGTAGTCACTTTCCTTTTGGTTAACTTATCCTGTTGAGGCTCACAGCCAGTCTATGAGCTGATGACCTACATAAGGAAAAAGTGACTAATCTCTTAATTGTTTTAATGATGAATTATTAAATTTAAACCTGACAGCAAATACAAACAGCTACTTTGAATCCAAGTTTTTTATATTCAGAATGTTCATTTTGTCTCACTATCAACATAACATTCCTTTTACCAAAACAGAAAATCGGCAGAACGGTGGCATTTTCTTTTGATAAGTCAGTAATCAGGTTTTACAAATGCCATTGATTGATTGATTGTTGATAGTCTAATCAACAAAGTTGTTTGTCACCAGCTGTTGCTAATGCAAAGGGAAAAGCACAATGTGTGTGTGCATGATTGTTATTTTTTTTGTATGGGCAAATTGACGATGTAACTAGAACACATTTGATAAATGATCAGCAATTCAGGGACCCATACCTCATCCTCCACTCCCAGTGGTTCCTTACCTGCCAGATTATAACAATTGTTTTCTGTTAAATGGAGCATTTCTTTCTTAACTATGGTCATACATTAACATTGATGAGCTATTTGAGTTTGTCTTTTGGGTTATGCTAGTGGTGTAAACACTTTTGGATCAGCAAACAGATGCAGAGATACATCTCTGAAAAATATCCAGATTAGAGCAACACTGCACCCCACAGGCAAAAGGCATGAGCAAAGGTGGAGAGAAAGTAGGTCAGGAGGAGGGAGATGGAGGGTTGTTTGTTGGTCTGTGGGGGGGTGAAGAGAGAATGATACAAGGTAGACAGTGGGAGAGAGGGAAAAAGAGAGTCAGATAAGGTGAGAATAAAGAACAGTTGCTTTTTTCTTTCTTTTTTTCTTTGCATCCTCTACTTTTGAAATAAACATGCTCACTTTACACAAGTGGTTGCCATCTGGGAAGTATATGAAATGTGCCAGAAATGAGAGCAGTCTTTCCCAGTCTATTTCTGAATAGTAAATGCAGTCTGTCTAAATGCCAGAGACAATTCTGCAATCAGTGTTTATAGAGATATGCACCTTGGAACGTGCAGCGCTGTGAATATGACAGTTAAATGAAATGTCATTGCTGTCACTGCAGGTATCAAGCTTATACTTAAAGCTAAAATAATCCAATACTGCTGTACAGTGACTAGCTAATACTGAATATCATTGTGCAGATCTTGTGTCTGGATACTGGACAATCAAAAATACATATTTTTCAACTGGTATCTCTCTTAAGCCTGTGACAAACTGTATACCAAGCAGGTATATAAACTTAATAAGAGACAGTGGGGGCCACAGTGATGTTTTTATAGGGAATAATGCACTGTGTTTAAGTGAACAGCAGATGGCACTAATAGCATGTACATTTTTGGCTTCTCATTTTTAAAGTAAATGAACACATTTTGTTCCAGTTCACCTGTATTTGCCAATACTGTATGGATTTTTGGATGTGTTCTTATTATTGTACCATCTTGCATTTAAAATCTGTAGATCCCATTTTGGAACAATAAGTGCTTGAAGTAAAAAAAAAAAGGGCTGGTTTCCCCTTTATTCTCATGTTGCCATATGTACTGACTGGTGTCAGTTTTTTTGGTAGCTTCTTACATTATGAATTTATGCATTCAATAAAAGATACTCTGAGATACTGCTAATGTTTACAACATGCATTTATTTGATCAAAGCAGCAACCATTTTATATTATTAGAGTAACAGTAATTGACTGTATACACAAACTTTAGTGTGTGTAAGTAAGTCATCAGGTTGGGATGACCCCAGCTAGTGTATTACAAGGCCTGACCTTGCTGGAGCCCTAACTAAAATTCTGGGAGAATTCTGGGAGAATTCTGGGATTCTCAGGAGCACTCCCACCTGAACCATGGTCACGCAGTCTCACCTGACATCCCAGTGCTCCCACTACTGTCATCCCTGCTTTGAAACAATTTGCACCATCTGCCGATCTAAGAATTACATAAATCACAAAAGACACATACTGTGTATTGTAAAAGTACACAACGTGCATCTTTACTGTCTTTTATTTTCTTAATACATGCTTAAAATAACCGAAAACTAAAATTAAAAGCTGATAAGTAAGAGCCATGAAGTAATACATGTGATGCAAAGTCCAACTAGTCAATTATTCCTTGAAATAATTATAATCATAATATTTGTTAATGCATTCCTGGTGCTGAACCACCCTGCTCTGCTGGCAAAATCCCAGGATACCCTCCCTTCTCATTACTTAGACTAGCCACCAGAGAAATGTAGGCAGGCAAGAATGAGAACAGTGTCATGTATCGTCCCCTGGGTAATGTAGTTCATCTAGGGCTATTATGAATCACTCAGAGAATCTGATATGTAGAGAGTAGAAATTGGTACTGGCAGCTACAGAGAAGTGCCAGTGCACAAGAAAAAGCTGCGGTCATCAAACAGTAAAAGGTACAAGTGCAGCCTTTGAGCAATGGAAACAATGGCCAAATATTCAAAGGCATTTTTGCAGTGAAACTGAATCAAAGGGCTTCTTTGATTCAAGATGGCAAACTTAGAGGTGAGAAAAGACTGAAATACACTGATTACTTTCTAATCCTTAAGACAATAAACTGACATTTTTACACTGCCTGTAATCACCATAGCAAAAGAAAAGGTGGGAAAAAGTTAGATGTTGACTTTGATTTCATTATTTGTAGTGGAAATGACCTCTATTAAATGGGCTAAGCCAGTTTGTTTTTTTTCATATCACAAAAGGCTTTATTATGCACATTAAATAATTTGCACGACAAACATATATAATGTATGAAGGCTTTTGCCCACACTGCAGAATTTGTACAGGATTGGGGAAAGCCATTTATATTGTTTGTCTGTGTATAGGTGTGTGAGTCTGTCTGTATGGCAGTAAAGGACATGTTGACCTTCAATGCCCGAGAAGTCTGGACTGATAGCCTGCTGTGCCACATTACTATTCTCCACAGGTTGTGTGCATGTCTTCGCTGATACACTTGCAGTTGTTAATTTATGTCCTGGTATCGGCATCAGCATACACACGTGTGCTCTGAGCAGCACAGGCTGTTAGTTACTCCTCAGTCCTTGGTTACTGCTCATCCTTGTCTCCCTCTTCCCTTTTCCAGAGAACCGTCTTTGTCTCCTGGTCATTCTTCTCCCTTTTCATCCTTCTTTTCGGCTGGGGTGAAAGCAGGAGTGTCCATGGAGAGAGCTGTAAATGGCTGAGGAGCTGTGTACCGGATGGTTTCGTATCGTTGCAGGTACAGTAGGTAAAACGCTTGTTTTTTTGGGTTTTTTTGCAGTAGTACAGCACCTCCTCAGCAGTGAGAATGTGCATTGTCAATGTGCCTGAAAATGAGGGATATAGGACACTCTTTATCTTCTTTTTTATATTCTCAACCGGTTTCGTCAGGTTATCTGAGCCTTGTAGTTGACATTTGCTTTGCTAGTGAATATGTGTGCTTGTAGCTTTGTATGTTTGTAGCTACTCACCTTCCCTTTATTAGTTGACTGTACTGACATGTTATTGGTATAATATGTGAACGTTTGTGTTCATATGTGCAATGTGATCAACTGCAGTGTGCTGTGCCCTTACAGAAGGTGCATCAGCAAAATGAAGTATTTTGATACTGTCACTAAGTGATAGTAGTTACAGAGGACAGCATCTTCAGTGTGGCAAAGACAGGGCAGAATATGCGTTGTTTACATCTTTTCAAGCTCTTACAATTTAATTCCCTGAGATTGCATGCTTTAGTAATTCTCTGTTTCTCTCTTCTGCTGTCCTTAAATAATCTGTGTTTTAGTTGCATTTAATTTCAAACTTCATACAAGTCAGGTAACACCAGAATTATCAAAGGCAATCATATCATCTTATGCCAGTTAACTTGCATATTTGCATATCTGCCTTTAGTGCAAAAGTTAACTGCATATTAGTCCACATTTCTATGTTGGTTTCACAATTAAGTTAATGTCAGCAGTAACAGAAATGTTACCAGTTTGAATATTTTAATCATCAACTTTCAATTAATAGGTGAATAAAAATGTCACTTGATGTAAATCACATGAGTTGTGCATCACATGGCACACAGAAGTTCTCAGTAGTAGCTTTGGCTGTGGCTGCAGTGTTTCAGTTCAAGCTATAGCAGTGTTAAAGGTAAACATACCAAGTCATACCAAGTTGTTTGCTAACCCACTGCATTTTAGGTTCATATTCAGTATTTTAATAGACTGCTTGTGATTTGTCCATTTGTGAGCAAGAGAGAAATGGAAACAATCCTGTTAGCAACCAGCCACCCAAGATACAACTAATAGCAGCACTAAT
The DNA here is from genome assembly GCF_022539595.1 of Amphiprion ocellaris. Classification (NCBI taxonomy): domain Eukaryota; kingdom Metazoa; phylum Chordata; class Actinopteri; family Pomacentridae; genus Amphiprion; species Amphiprion ocellaris. Next base: position 20,900,987 of record NC_072767.1, on the reverse strand, counting down.
AACCTGTTATGTATTGTTAGGTCTGAAAAGATAAACACATCTAATCTTAAAATTGTGGCATTTCATCAAAATCGCATTATTGTGCTTGTCTCATTTAAAATTTGCCAAAAAGTAAACCTTTAAGAATAGTCAGATTTTACTAAAAACAACAAAAAAAAAATCTGTGCTTCCTGATGCTCCCAAGAAACAATTAGTGACTTAGCTGTGACCAGAAGTCATGAGACAAATTCAGGAACTTGCAGTGCAAACAGGCTGAATGGCAGGCTGTGTTTGCACAGAGATGACAGACGAAAAGTATGGAAACAGATTAAAAATGTAAATAATAAGCTATTTATAGTATTTCGAGTCACGATTTTTTTTTTTTTAGTATTGGTTACAGTTACGGGTACTGGGAAAATTGTTGTACATGTGAATTACATTTTTTTTCAGTTTTTGTATAAGTGATCAAAGAAATTCAACTTTCAATTTTTATTTCTTTTTGTGATACATGGTGTTAAAACTGTGTCATGCTACACAAATAACATTCTAGCGTTTAATCTACTTCTGCAATGGTTATGATGTTTCTACAGATGTGCAGGAATTCAAATTGAAGTGAAAAACAAGCCCACAATGAGCAAAAATGTCACACTAACAAAAACTGCTAGTGGTTTAGAAGTTAACAATAGATTAATGCCATTAAATTCTGAGTTGTTTTGGGTTTTTTATGTGGAGTGCATTGAATTACAAAATAATGTTGACTCAACTACCCATCAAGATGACAATAATTGGCACTTCTCTCTATTTTTTTGTGCAGAAAATGTCTTCTTATCTTCCATGGGCATTATTTATCTATTCCCCTCCAGAGTAAACGACAAAGTGTGTTTCTTAACTTAAGCTGCTCCCCTTCAAAACAGAGCTTATAGGGCATTAGGCTTTATCTAGCAAATCCCCCTCCCTTCCTTCTTTATTCAACACTTGAAAGCCATGGCCCCCCTTTTTTTAAGTAAATGGCCAAGTATTAGAGTAAGCACCAGAGACATGTGTGGTATATTAGTGGTATTGCAGTACAGTAAAAACAAAAGGCAAATTTGAAAAATATTTGTACTTCCTCAGCAGTGAACCCACTGCAACTGCACAATGGTAAATATCGCTCATGATTCTCAGTGAACACTAGATGGCAGTGCAGGAAAAGATGCTGTTTGTGTCACAGCAAAGACAAGTGAGCAGGGGTAAAACTAGAGGCGTAATACAGAAGAAAATGGAGAGGGAAAGAGAAAGTGATTGGAAATGGAGATGTAGAAAACATGGAGAGGCTGAGGTACTTAAGGGGAGGGAGCAGACATTGATCAAAATGGGGAAAAGGCAAAGAAGTCACTATTATAGATTTAGAGTGAGTGAGGCATGGGCAAAAAGAGGGGGGTGGGAGTTCAGGCTGGGGCCAGGATTTGAGGGTGGTTATCCTCTCTTTGGGGGGCATCTGCTGTTTTTAATGCAGAGGAGCTGGGCTTGATACAACAGGATGATGAAAGGAGGGAGGAGGCAAGTGACAGAATGAGCAACATGGAGGCAGCCTGACAAAAATAACACAAGAAAAAAAGGTGAAAATCAGCAAAGACTCCAGAAGAAATAATGAATGTGTCAGTGAGAAAGAGATTTGGAGAGGGCAGGTCAACATCACATGAATTTAAGCATGACTAGAGAGGTGTCATTGTGAAAAATAAACTCATGTTGTCCCGCTGCATGAAATCAGTCACCATGGACTTTAAGTTCTCTAATAAACATACAGTATATAAAGCAGATGTATGTATACAAAGTACTGTACGTGAATGCACATATATTACATGTTTTGCCTGCTGTGGAGACTGAATATTTTGTTTTCACATATAGCTTCTGAGATTTTGATTGTTTTATAATCTGTCATTTATCAGTCACTGCTACAAGAATAACTTTTTTTATTAACCTGGAAATATGGGAAAGATTATACTTTTTACAAGTATGACAAATATACAGATTGGTGGCTCGTTTTGAACCAAAGCTAAAGCATAATTTTCATGATATCTTTATATTTAGATTTTTGCCAACTTGAATGAAACTTGGCACATTGTTTGGCAACGATTAACAGCTCCAAGCTAGTAGTTAAAAGGACGATCAAATTTCCTTCTGTGTAAATGATACATCTGCAATTTAGGGATAAATGCGCAGACGTAGATGAACATAGACCAAGTAGCCACTTTCAAACATTCATTCCCTTCACTTAATCTGACAGCATCTCAATGTGTTGACTTCATGTGTGAATGAGCACCCTGGTCACCTTATACACACGTTGTGATGGCAGTCTTACTAGGTTGGGCTTAGCAACTTTACAGAATAATGGTTAAAAATCTTCAAGATTGTGTGCAAGACAACAGTCTACAAAGTGACGCTGTGAAAACTGCGACCTAATCCCATGTGTGTGGGAAAAACAACACTGACTTGTTTTTATTTCTTTATACCAATCACAGCCATCTTTGCAATAGGTATAGATATACATCTAGTGAGTCAGACTGCTGTTGTGGATATTCCGAATAATGTCAAGAGGAAGATTATCATAAAAATAACTTAATTCTGATTTAAAGAATGTTGTCACCTTGTTAAAGCCTGTAATGTTTTGTATGCCTTGTCTGGAAGGGCTTATGTGACATTCCTATTCTTACATTAAGCATAAAGACGCTATGTGTAGAAATGTTAAGCAGTTTACAGTACAGATTTTAGTGATTTTTGTTGCCAAAGTGTGAACACATTGTAATGTAACTTAAAATTGAGACCTTCCCCGAATTTCTTGGTTGTCTATAATAGGGCTCGACCCGAATATCCGGATATCCTAATATTCAGTCGTTACGGCGGTATCCGAATACTTATTTTGAGATCCGAATATTCGTCATTAATCAGGGCTGAATATCCGGAGCCCAGAAATTGCTATTCGGGCCAGCCCTAGTCTATAACAGCTTGTGGACTTATTTATGTGTAAAGCATACAGGACACATTTTCACAGGAAAACCTGCTTTCCTTCTGTTTGTCTTCATTTCCTGAAATACACTTCATGTAAGCACAAAAAGTGAAGTGCATCCTGCCAAACAAAAATTGGACTAATTTCGGGGGGAACACTATAGGGACAATAGGAAGCTGGCTGCAGTTCACCTAACAGTTACCAGTGTCATTAATAGCAAGTGTTATCTCAGTGTTACAAAGACAACCTTTAATGTCATTGTTTTGCTGACATCTTGCTTTCTAATGTTTTATTTAATTGTACTTTTATATATTCATTTGTCTTTCTAATTAGGTTTGTTTGGCAGACCTTATGAAATATAAATACTCTGTTTTTATTTTACAATATGGTTGTGATATATATATATATATATATATATATATATATATATATATATATATATATATATATATATATATATAAATAAAGAAATATTGATTATTAAAAAATAAATGCAAATGTATTTAATACACAAAAAACAAAAAATAATGTAAAATGTATAAATACTTTAATCTTGTCTTGGTGGCTTGCCATATGGGCTATATATTTACTGTACCAAATACTGATACACAATGCCATACTACTGCTGCTACGTACTACTACGATCAACAATAAATATTATTGTGCCACTGTTTCTGCAAATAAGAAATAGACACAGTTTGCTTGCTGCTTTCATTCATGGTTCATTCCCAGATTTTGATTTCTCAGTAAGTATCAATTCACTTTATTTTTGCACATTTGTCTGATAGTCAGTGTTGTTGTGTATGTCCACATAAATATTCTCCCCACCCTTCTCTCTCACTCCACCCTCTCATAGAACATTAATGAGCACAAACACAAGCACACACCCCCCTCTGGAGGCTGGTCTACCCTGAGCCCTTCCTGCTTGTTGGTTGCAGCTGTAGCCTGCGTTGCCATGACGTCACGCCGATCGATCCTCGTCCCAGTGCAGTGGGAAAGCACAGAGACAGAAAAAGGCAGCTGAGTGAAACAGACTGGCAGAGAGAGGATAAGGTGGGAGGGAACAGGGGAGGAGGAGAGAAGAGAGGGCAGTGTGAAACCACAGCGATATTCCATGGAGGGCGGGACACTGAGAGAGGCACACACAGGCAGCTACTACAGAAATAGTGTACAGGACAGTGCAGGGCAAATATTTTGTGTAGTGGTGTGTTATTATAGAGTGCGTGTGTGTTTTCTCAACATGGGTTGTCACTTGACTCACACCTGCACATTATTCTCTCCGCGACCACATAATTAATGTCATTCAGGACTGGGCAGGCTCGGCACACTGCACTGACATAAGGTAGGGTGAAGGGGAGGGGTGCATGTGTGTATATTTACCACATTTGTGTATCTTTTGTATTTACTCGTGTACATGCTTGCTTACATTTGCAGTGCCTCTATTTGGATGTGTAAACATGTATGTGTATTTAGTGTATGCATAGAGTTATTTGTCAAGCAAGCGAGGTCACTAATGTAAGCGTCCTCTTGGGCCATCGTGTCAGGAGATTCAGGCTTCAAGCCATGTGACTCCACAAAGAGCTGCACGGATTGGCTGAGGCCATCTGTGACCTCAGCATACTGCCTCTGTCCCTCCTCAACACTACCGCCCCCCTCCCAAACACACATACAGCCCTCCCTCCCTCTCAGTCTCTCTGACTCCCTCCCTCCCTCCCCTCTCCATACCCTGCCTCTGTTTTTTTTTTCTTCAGTTAGCATTTTCCCCACCTCTCAGCATCCTCGTCTATGTGTAGGTCAGAGCCGCAGTAGCAGCAGCAGCAGCAGCAGCAGTAGGAGTAGCAGCATCCATGGCTTAAGCCCGAGTTCTGATCGACAGCTAGCCTGGCCCCTACCCCTCCTCTTTCCTCTCTCTCTTTTTCTGTCTCTATCTCTATATCTCTCTCCTGGGCTAGTTGACAGGCGACGTCTGGGGGTGTTGGAGGCTCACAGTTAGCCAGGGCGTTAGCCACAAGCACACAGCTGCTCTGCTGCCCATCAATTCTACTGTATTTCTGTAACCGGGGGCTTCTTCTCTTCTCCCCCTCCCTACACCTCCTGCTTTGATTTCAGGCTCCTTGGAGATAGAGGAATGCAAATCTGCAACCATGATGGAAGGTAAGATTTTTCTTTTCTGTTGTAAAATCAGGTTAATCCTCCTTTATGTCCCTGTCCTACGGTGCTTCATCTTACTGGCAAGTGTGTATATCAGTGTTTATATTTGGGTGGTTCAAATGTCATAAGCGGCCCTTCTATTTTGAGTGAATGCATTTTGGTGACTTGCATGTTATTCTTTGGAAAAGGACACAGCCACTGAATGTCTACCACAGAGGCACAATGGCGAGGCTAATTGAAGCGTGTGTACCTTTGTGAGTGTGTGTGTGTGTGTGTGTGTGCATATGTCTGAGTGCCCCCCCCCCCCCCACCCCCCCACCCCCCTTTTCCCGCTTCCCATCGTAAAGGATTATTTGGATTTATTGTGCAGGAGAGCTTATGTGCCCAGCTGGCTCACTTGTATAAATTGTCTTTGTATGGTGTGTCCTGAAACACATGCACACGCTCGCTGTGCTGTATGACTATGCTGCGTGCTCACCCTACATTGCTATTTAACCCAGCTCTAGCATGTGGATTGCATGTCTGTATGGGGGATTGCATAAGTGCATTTGCACCCATCCATGGTTGAACGGATCCATTTCTGTTGGGTTAAGTGTAATATTGAAAATAAAAATTGATGATTGTTTTAGTATTATGTCCCTTTAATTGATGACATCATCAGGGGCAGGCCAGTAATATAGGGATGAATTGTTACAGCTCTGCAGCTGGTACTTGAAACCCTCCGTCCATCTGTGTCATTTGTCTTTCATTTTATATATGTTTAAATATTCTGTACTGACTGACTAGTAGTCATTTGTATCAGAAAAACCTTCTATGGTATCTTGTTTTTAATCAGCCTTGAATTAGGTAAGATTTCACATTCGAGGCTGCAGATGTACTAAAATACGAATCATATGTCTAAGATTATGGTTATTGCTGACTATCTGTCACGAAGTGCATCTCCTAGAAGCAAGACAATGTGCAAGTTTAATTATTCCATTGCATTTAGTAAATGAGCTTGATGCGAATGTGTCTGCTACAAAGAGAGAACCTTATTAGCATGTTGTCTGGTTGTGAGTGTTTGTTTGACTATCAGTGTTTTACAATTAGTGGATTTTCTTGTTATGCAAAAGTAGGTGGACAAATACTTAGTTAAATTGCAGTGACAGGTTACCACTAAGTTGGATTTTGTATTCTTCATTGGTGTTTGTCAGCCATATTTAATTCACTTTCCCAATTCACTTTTCACTGTTGTGAATATTAAGGCTACTGATTTCAGCTCACATTTCTTACTTTACAGAGCTGCAGTGCTAACTATAAAAATACTGTGTAATGAACCAAAATGGACATTTGACAAAAATGGCAGTGTACATCTCTTGAGCTTAATGCGGATGAACGATATAGGACTTTTGCCAATACCTGATATGCTGGTATTTTCCACTTGTCGTGGCTCGGTTGCTGCAACTTACATATGTCAACATTTTCTCCACCTAAGGATATAGAAAATGAGATCTCTTCGTAGCGGGATTAACATATTATTCTGCCTACTTTAATCGGAATAGCCCACTGGCAGATGCAGTAGATGCTTTGAATGCTTCATTGAGCAAAAGAAAGAAATAACTTTAAAATACATATATAACATGCCGTATTTATTTTTTATCCAGCATTTTCAAACAAAACTAGAAACGTTGAACCTTACAGGTTTTATCCGCCTGCAGTTTAGACCAATGTCAATATTTCATTTTAAAACCTTTTCTGGCCAGTATCAGTGATCATTGATGATGATGATGATCGCCATACATCCCAACTTAGCAAACTCAGAAAACTAATTTCAGATGATTGATTTTAGGAGCTCATTATTTGGATATTTCATGTGCATTCAATGCTCATTGATTTCTGGCCTGCTGTGCTATGTCAGTGTACTGTAGTCTGAAACTGAATGACATTAAAAAATTAGCCAAACTATCTGGTAAAACAACATTGGCCTCCCTTGAATGGTTTGAACACAGTGAGATGCCATGCTACTGTATCATGAAAAGGATAAAGTTGGCCAGACACCATAGAACAGGTTGTCATAACAGCTATAATTACTAGTATCACCACTTTATCATTTGTCATTATACAAACTTTGACTTGCTCAGTAGGTTATGATTTACAGCGCACTCAAAGTGTTCAGAATTTGCAAAACTTTCTAAAATTCTTTTCACTTTTTCATTATGGAATTGAATGTAGTGAAAAATCGATGTGAATAACTCTGTCTGAGAGAACAGTTAAAATCAGTAGTTGATGGGTTTGACTTTAGTCATCCTACAATAAAAAAAAAAACATACCCACATAGGGTCATTAGGCAAAATTTCAAGTATTTTGATGAGCAGGCCTTCTTAACTTTACTTTTATCTCTACCCCTCTATCTGTATCCCTCTATCTCTACCTCTACCCCTCTATCTCTACCTCTCTACCTCTTCTGTCCCTCTCAACCCGCCCGGCCAGCAGGCAGATGGGTCCCCCCACATTAGAGCCGGGTTCTGCTCGAGGTTTTTTTCCCTGTTAAAAGGGTGTTTTCCTTGCCACTGTCGCCTTTTGGCTTGCTCTGGGGGTCAGGCATATGGGTTCTGTAAAGCGTCTCGAGACAATTTGACTGTAATTGGCGCTATATAAATAAAATTGAATTGAATTGAATTTTACCTTGCTTTTAGGCAATGTAGAAATAAATGCACCTCTACAGTATGAAAAGCTAAATTAAAATCCACCAAAAATTGTGGAAGGCAGTAAGTTCAATTAGCCATAAGTCCACTTTTTCCTTTTCTTCTCTGACCATATCTGATGGGTGTTCAACATCAGAGCATAGAAGAATCTGTGTAGCTTAAAATGGCAATTTTGTAGCTGCTGATATCCCGTTTGATCTCTTTCAAAGTACCACTTTTGTACACTGCTTATTTACTTTTTTCTGCTGGTGACATGGCCAACACATGACTTGTTGCAGATTCTAAGAGTTCATTTAGCACAGATGATCTCAGCACCTTCTTTAAAGTTGCCTGTATTTTTAACCTTTCATCTTTACCTGGTACATTTCCTAAAGTCTGTAAGGTAACTCGTGTACCTCCTGCTGTGGTATATCTGACCTCATTAATAACAGGCCTGTTTCCAGATTAACATTTCCAGCAAAAATATTAGAATTACTTTCAAATAATCAGCTTAAATAATTTCTCTAAACACATTTGTGAACACACACTATGTTATGCATACATGTTTTAAATGTTGTTGTTGTGGCGGCTTTGAACAGAAAGAAACACTGTGCCACGTTCTTTGTCTAATGCATGCATTGATCATACAGGAGTTAATTACTAATTTCCTTTAAAGATGCCTCACAATGTTGGAGCTGATGAAAATAATTAATAGTTGATTTCAGAGTTGTATTATGATCAGACAATAGTATGCGGCTACTGGAAAAGTTACATCTGAAATTGTGCAAATTACAATTGGTTTCCTTCAAGGATCAAATTTTGGGCTTGTCCTCTTTTTGTATCATGGTTTCTCTTGAAAGTGGATGTAAAGTGCATCTTTATGCTGATGATTCCATTTTTTGTACTGCAGTGCAGATCCTGATCACTTTTTTTGCTTCTTTGCAAATTGCACTCAATAACCATAAATTAGTTCTTAATGTAGATAAAGCTAAGTATAGCATGTTACCCAGAGTCAACATATCGATTATGATCATTTTGTCATCTCTACTGTGAATGGTACAAGTATTAAAAGAGCCATAGACTAAAAGTATCTTGTAATTAGAACTGATGAGAAGGTGACCTTTAAGTATCATGTGACTGTGAGCAGTTGGTGTTTATGGAGGCAGCATTTTGATATAATGGCATTTTATACAGTAACAAGGATTTTCAAACAACAGAACGTTATTTGATGCTCTGTCTCTAGTAAAGAGAACTGGTGCTGCAGTTAGTATATATTGTATTGTGTTGTTTTGTTGGTTCTGTAGTCCCAGAGCAGAACTAATGTATGTGCAAGAACCAAACCGATTTTGTGTTGAATGAAAAGCTTTTTATGATTTGTCAAGTGTGTTTATGTGATAATAGCTGTTATAATGCTCATCATTGGGAGCTATATTCTAAAAGTACAACTGTTGTACACTGGTTATTTTTTGTGATAAACATTGGTGTTTACTTATTTATAAAGCCTTACTGTGCTTTTTTACCCCCTTAGATTACTTCATTGCTATCTTAATGTTGGCTCATCGATTACACTGAAATGACTGGATTACTTTACAGGTGCCGGAAAATCCAGTGTTACTCCATGTGTACCTGCAACCTAGAAAATCGTGCAGAACAATCTAAAGCTTGACCTATTTTTAGAATTTACGATTTGAATTTTGATGTATTTTACTACAGCTTTTCTTGTTTTAGTTGACTTCTTTGTTTTAGATTGCATTTGTTTTATTTACAGGTTAATAGACAGTCTATTAAATCTCTTCTCCTCTTGCAGGGCACTTCAGTTCAACGTGATACCATAATATGCCATGCTGAACCATGATGTTAAATTGCAATAGTTGAAGTTCTCAAAAATAGCACAGTCACAGGACTGATCGATTTGACAATACGTAATTTTTTTCAATACAGAAATCTTCAAAATTATCTCCAGATTGGAAAATAATGAGCTAATTCATTACTTGTCTTCCTGTTCTAGAGTGCTGTCCTTTCATCAACTGCATTTGTCATGAGCCAAGTTGTTAGGTAACAGTTGCAAGGAAAAAATAGGCGGTCTGCAAACACCTTCTCTTCCATTAGCATGGCTAGCACAGGCTTAGTGTGGACTCTGTGAGGTCAGGATTACAGTCAGGTGTTAAAATTGGATGCTAATCCTTGTTAGCTCTGCTTTTTAAAGCCCAGTGCCATGGCCAGCATGACTGTCGCTGAGTAACACACAGGGCAGAAGTTGTGGGGTAGTTACTTAATTATAATTCAGGGTTATAGAAGAGGACCTTGTGCTCATATTAGTGACAACACATCCCTTGCCTCTAGAAAGACTATAGAGAACAGAATAGATTGAAGACAAGGATGTTAAGGAAAAGCTGTGCAAGAGTAACAACACAATGAGGCGATGCTATCTCTCATATGTAAATATTTGTGACTGGTTGGTGCATTCTTAGCTATTTTTGTTTTTAGATGGTGTTGAATATTAGGACTGGAGCGTCTCAATCTCAAAGAGACAGACCTGAATGAAACAGGTCTGTTGCACTACCATTTTTATTTGAAGGATATTTTTTCTGAATTTTACTTAGGATTGTGCCCTTTTTGATGTTGAAATTTGTAAAGCTGAAGCCTTTCCATACCACTGGAGTCAAACTTATTTTGTCATTACCAGCTACTGCTGCCGGTATTTAAGAGGGTTTGACTGACAAAGCTCACATATGCAGGTGTCAACATAAGTTACTGTCATGAGTCCAGGGAGCTGTTTCTAATGGCTAGCAGTGGTGTGGTTTGAGAGACCATGGAAGAATATATCTTATTTTACAATTTACACATCATTCACAGTGTATAAAGACAAAAAGTTGAATTAAACAGATTGACATTAATTAGTTCTATATACTGACCAGTTCAGTCTTTCCCTAATTTTTTTAACAGTGTTGCATTGCCATGATCATTTGCTGTGAAATTTCTATATTTGTGTATGAGATTATCATGTGATTCTGGTGCACACTGATAGGTACATGACATTTTAAGTAACAAATCTCCTGTGTGTTTTTGTGGAGGATTGTGTCCATTGTTTGATTGTTTGCCTATTCATCTAAGACATACTCATCCGATGGCATGATATTCAAAATAGTATTTATGGCATCTATGACCCATAATTGATTTGGTAAAAGTGTTTAGCTTTTATCTAGCTCAGTGTTTGGGTTAAAGTGACACATCCTGACAGCCAGTGTGTTGATTGCCAGGCAGTTTGCTGTGAATATCTTTTTTTTTTTTTTTTTGCAGAGGATTAATCTAAATGTTTCTACTAACAGTCTGACCTTTCCTCTGGCATTACCATGAAGTCAAAACTTCCTCTTGTATGCAAAAAACATCAACATTTATTAGGTGTACTACCCTGACATTTTCACTTGCTCCCATGAGCCGAAACATTTTGCATTTTGGATGCTTTCTCTTGTTTTACCCCTGGCCAAATTGTAGTGTTTGTACACAAAATATCATATTAATGGATTGTTGTAAAATATGCTAATCATGTTTATGTTCCCAGTGGAACAACTCTTGTAATTTTAATGACCCCGTGGCATTTCCTCTGGCACAACCATAAAGAGACAGTTAACATTGTAGTCTCAGCACAGATAAGTCACTAAGAATAACAAAATCATTTTGCCTTTTGTATGTTGGCAAAATGTTGTTGACTACATTAAAACATTTTGTAGACTATAAAGAATATTGTTGACTTTCATGGATGGCTTCAGACATACAGTCTTGGTAATCCTAGTCACTAGCAGTAGGAATTAGACTGCGACAGAGAGGCCCCGTATTTAGAGCTTGCCTGGCTGAAACTTGGATAAACCCTTGACTGGAATGCTGCATAGCAGAGGGCAAAGAGGACGTTAGGCCATATGGTGGGCTCCATGTTATTCCTTTTATGATGTATTAGCTGATTTTACTTCAAATTCTACCTTGATTATTTTTTAGTTTTTATGAATGTGTCAAATAGTTAGTTATGTAAGTATGATTATTTTGTTTTTGCTATTGTATAGTTAAAAATGAATGAAGTTCTGAATACCAATGTGTCATGGCACGCAAGCTCACCAGGTCATATCCACTGATTCAGCTTGTCAAAAGAAACATCAGCATAAAGTATCATCTCTTTCAGCTGAGTTGTAATGAAAGCATCATGGCACTGCTGCTGAGATCCTTGTAGATTAACCAGTCTGTGCAAGCACTTGGACTGCAGCTTAACATTAAACCATCAGTAGTCTCAAATTTGTCACAACATGCTTCCATATCTATTGATGATGCATTTTTAAAAATGTTGACAGACTAGCAATTAATAAGACAGCAGCATCATATTGAGTGCTTGAAGCATATATGCTGCTACATTTTCATACTTTGAGGTCTTATGGCATGAACAAGAATACTGGGGGTCAATAGCGCAGTTAGATGCGGCCAGTTTTATCTTCACAGCCCTAAACTGCATCAGGAGAATTTGATTTCTGAAACACAACTCACTCCTATAGCACTAACGAAAGACTTACGTTAAGAATGGCATTTTCTGTGTACCTATTAAAATAGAGTTGAAGTAGTATAACCATGCTTGATTTTGGAGAAATGTTTTCTTCCAATTATAGTTAAAAACCGGCAAATGTTATAGAACTGTTAACATGACACATTACATTACCCCAAAAACATTACCAGTCGCTTCGAGAGGCTTTGGGCTGTGTCCAAAGTCACTCCCTCTTAACTACATAGTGCACTGCATTTATTGTACACTATTTTCAAGTGTCCAGTTTATCTATGTGAAATTATTCACTGTATAGTGCTGTGGATTAAAAAAAAGCCAGTGTGCGTGGCATGTGCGTCACTTTCTGCTAACAATCCCACAATGCAGTGTGTCACATTGTGTGCATGCCAAAATTCTGTTGTTGTGTGACTCAACAGCTGATGACAATGACACAAAATAATGATGATAAAATCTCATTCTATGGCTTAATATGGAGTCAGTCAATGAGTGACCATTATATAAGGAGTAGTGAATGAGTGGACAAAAGGGTGATTTTGTCAAAAAGCCAGCATGTCTCCAGGTCAAGTCTGTGTAGGGGCAAGTGCCAATATGTGCATATTCCTTTATTTCTGAATAAATAGTAATTTGTTTTGTTCATAATGGCCCAAACATGTAAAGCATGACAACCAGTGGTGCACCACTTCTCTCACTGTGGTGAAAACATTGTGAGCTTTATGTTTTCTGTTAAGGTCTTTTGTGCTATACTGCTCCCCATCCGAGACCCAAATGGGTAATCTGGGGTCTTGTCGTTGGTCCATAACTTGGCACACATTATTCGTATCGGCTAGGACATTGTTAACCGCCCTCAGTGGCCTAAGAAAACATTTCTGATGATATGACACAAAGCAACATGCTGCCTTTGAATGTGAAATGTAGAATTGTATCTTCCTGCCGATTAAGACATAAAAGCACTTGCATATAGGCAAGTTAAAGAGGAAAAAATCCGTCATCATCCGATGAGGGTTAAAATTTGTTAGATTGCTATAGCTCCCTGTTATATTAATGAGACATTTTCTATAGCCATACGCTTAATGATATACAATCACAGAGACAAAATAATATGATGAAAGCATTCATACTCCCAACTAGAGAGTACAGTGTTTTCCTAGTTTGAGCATAAATAGATGCAAAATTCTGTGTCTTAACTTAAATATGTACGAAGAGGTGATAGGACTCTTCTGATGTCAGTACAGTGGTCCCTCACTATATCGCGGTTCACTTCTCGCGGTCTCACTATATCGCGAATTTTTAAGCTGGGTTTGGTTGTTGGATGTTGCACACCTGCCGCCCCCTTAGAGAGAGGGGGAGGCATGGGAAGTCTTTAACAAATCTGTGGACTATAAGCCGCATCACTGCCAAAATCTAATCACTTGGTCCTAGTGTCATTTCTGACCTTCCCTGAAAATTTCATCCAAATCCGTTGGTCCATTTTTGAGTAATGTTGCACAGAGCGGACAGATTCACAGAGAACTGCTGATTGTCACATAACTCCGCCGCGTTCCTTGATGGAGTAAAAATAAAATATTGTAGCATCGGATTTGTGTATGATTGTGTTCAATTGCATTTACTTTATTTTGTTTATTATTTTGGTGTTTATTTATGTTGTGCCTTGGATCTTATTTCGTTGATTATTTGGTCAGATATTTTATTGTTTTGTGTTTGATTATTGCCCTGTTCGATTTAATTGTGGTACAGCAGGAGAGCCGGTAAGAGTGTGGTCCGTGTTTGTTGTGCTGAGCGGTGAGTAAAACCTGCAGAAAACTCTCCTATTCTGCTGGGAATGGTTAGCATGGAAGAAAGCAAAAGATATGAGCATAGGAGCAGGTTACAAAATAATTGTAACCCGCCTGACGCACAGCCCTGTACACCGGGTGAGTCGACCAGTATTTAAGGGTTACAATATGGTCGCTACTTGCGGATTTTCGGCTGTCGCGGGAGGGTCTGGAACGTAACCCCCGCAATAGACAAGAGACCACTGTATTTATATTCTCAAAATATGACAAGTCTGAGTTGCAGGCTTTTTCTATTCATACATGTGTGCATGGATGCAAACACAGCAATGCTAGTATGAAGAAAAAAGAATGTATATGTCTGTTTAGTCTTCTTCACAGTGCTTGTTTGTGTGTGGTAGACAAAGTAAGGCTCATGGTTGAATGTGTCACAGCAGAATGGGTCCATTGTGGCTGTGCTTGACAATAAGTTTGATAGAGACTCAAATGAACTTTCCCACAACATAGACATGCAGGGGCAGAGATTCAGGAGAGGAGGTGACGTGAAAGCACTCAAAATAATATTGCTTGTTCTTGTTCACACTCTTTGTAACACCATGTTCATTCATAGGCACAACATCCTCACAACAGCCCGTCCAACAAATTCTGTCTGGTTGTCTGTGCAGACACACCCACTCATGCACACACACTAGACAAGCTTGTGTAATGATTCCCAAGATTCATAGCCAGATAAACAGACATGTTTGTGTAATATAGTGGCGGGAAGATGGGCTTCTCTTACAGTATAATCAAATAGTTTTCTTTAATGAAGTTTAGATTCAGCTTGAAAAGCGTCTTTGTCAAGAAGATTTTCAGATAAACACCAGTTTAAACTGCTCAGGGTATTTACACATTTGGCCAGATCATGCTTTAATGATGTCAAGTAGTTAAAAATGAAAAGCACAGCACACAATTTAGCCAATAATTTCCTATGAATAAATAATGCTTTCCATGCGCTAGTTGATTCTAATCTTCCCATTATTTGTGTACTGGTTTATTTGAATTGAGATGCTACACATAACACATTGAAAACACAAAGAAAGTAGCACAGACTATGGATGCTGTTTTAGCCTGACAGGGTCCACTCCAAGATTTAGGTGCCCGCTGTCAGAACAGTACATGATTTGCTATTGTAGATATGTACTTCAGTTTAATCAGGGGCTGTAGTTTTACATGTCTTCTGCCAAGGCCTATTCCCTATCTCACAGTGTTAAAGAAAGTTATTCACATCCCCACTGGAATTGAATAGATTTTTCCTTTTAACTATGCTTCACCTTTCTACCATGTTTCAAGACATTCAGCCAGGTATTTTTTGCAGAATCTTGTTGACAGACAGACAGATAGGAGACATATCATGAGGAAAAAACAGTCTAGTGTTGTGTCTATTACTGTTGCAACACTAATACCATCATTGGCACCCTGGGTGTGTTTGTGTTGTGGTTTATGACAAGAAAGAGGCAGAAAGAGTCCCTGATAGATTGATCACCAAAGCAGAATTCAGGCACGGACCAATTCAATATAGTGCAGTGCCCTGTGATGTTCTATTATGCTGTTGTGTTGTTATTGAGACAAGGTTTGGTGAATGGCAGGCTGGGGTGTTTGTTTGATTGATACAGTGGACGGCTTCAGTGTTGTATCAAATCAAAATCCACTATCCAATCCACTTATGTAATCTCATTGAATTAAATTAATTCCTGTTAGGTTTAACTTTCATCATTTGCAGGTAAGTAAAGTTGTAGATCATTCAAACTTAGATCAAGATATCAGTGATTCAGAATATAATCTGTGATCATCTGTTGTTAGGCCAGAACACAGGGATCCTAAAGTTTTTTGTGGTAGCTGTTATAATTATTAATGATTAATTGTTGATTGATTAATTGCCATTAGTAATTGAATCAGTTAAACATACACTACCTGTCATATGTTTGGACACACCTTCTCATTCGGTGCTTTTTATTTATTTGTTTTATTTTCTACATCGGAGTTTAATACTGAAGATTAACACTTTTTTGTTCACAACATGATTCCATAATGTATTCTTTTAGAGTTTTGATCTTCAATATTTATCTACAATGTACAAAATAATTAAATAAAAACCATTAAATGAGAATTTGTGTACAAACTTTGACTGGTAGTGTTACTGAACAAGGTGGGAGGCATGCATGTCAAAAAATGTATTGCACATTCCTTTGGAGTGTCTTACTATTTAAAGAGATGTAGGATTGCAGCTCATTTGCTATGTTTTACACTGTAGTAACATTAGGAGGCAGTCATTCAAGCTACAGACAGTTTGTTGGCAAGTAGAGAGTATTGTTAGGCTTTATTTATTTTTGTTAGGCTAGAATAGGCCACCATGACAGAGACTCTTGTGGCAAACAATGACTTCCAGCCAGAGCTCACATACTAAATGCAAGCAAAAATTCATCAAGACAGTGTTGTTATAGTCTAGTGGCAATGTAACTGAGCCGCTTGAACAGCAACTGCTTCATGAGCTTTATTAATTATGGCTTCATCAGTTTATAGAAAAATGCCCACTGTATATAATCCAAAATGAAACCTGACTGACTTTTGCATCTCAGTTTTCACAAACTTCTTGATCCAAATAGTTGGAGATCCTGATTTGCACCATTGAGCTTAATGAGCTCAAGATATTGATTTGTTGCATTTTTTTTCAACTGAGACTGCTGTATTTAACATGTTCCTCTTTGATGTAAATACTGTTGATTACAAGGTCTCTCTTAGATTTGAGGCACACACATTCAAAAAAAATGCTTTCATATTAGTGTATTTCGCAGATTCCATAGCAGTGCAGCTCAGAGAGCATTCCAAGGTATACAATTAGAGAAGAGACAGTAACACAGACACAGAAAGAAGCTGACACAAGCTGGGAGATAAAGGAGAGTAAAGCTATTTTCAGAAACCTAAACAAAACAAGGAGTGGTGGAGATAGAAAAGAAGACGATATGAGTTAAAATGTCCAAGAAGGGTAGCGTGAGAGTGGCAGAGATACATAGAGAGGAGGAATTCGTGTCAGAGCCCCAGAGGGAGAGGGGAAAACAAATGGATACAGAGGAAGAGAGAGAGAGAGGGCAGTAGATCATCATTCACATGAAAGGCCTGTATTTTGTTGAGTCACTTCCTTCTTGATATGACATTAGTGGCATTTTTGGAACGGTACAGCTCGTGGTAGGAAGATAAATTTAAAATGGAAAGAAGGGGATGACCTGAACTTTCATTTTGCTTTATCATTAACATTGTTACCTTTCTGTATCTGGATTCACACAAAATGGCAGCCTAAGGCATTTTATCACTTCTGTCATCACTCCACTTTCCCTACAACTAAATTATGGTTAGTAGTTGGAAGCTTGTTTACATCATTGAGCCCATGCAAACTGATATTTAATAAACTCTCTCACTCCAATTTAATGCCCTAAATTAGTAACAGTGGCAACCACAGCTCAGGTGTTGTCTCTGTCTTCAATCTGTCTGCTTCATACCGTCACTACTTTGTCAAAGAACGTTTCGCCTTCTGGAAATGTCTTTGCTTCTTTTCTCTACGAGTGTCTCTTGTACTTCCTGCTGTTGTGGAATGGTCCCCTTTGCTATCTTTCATATTACTGAAGAAAAAGTGCTGGTGGCAGGGAAGCCCTCGGGGAAGTTGGATTTATTTGGCAATATAATATTAATGTGCTTCTCTTCATAATGCATTCATCTCCCAAGCTGATTTTTAGTGTTTGGCTCAGTCTCCTTCGACTGTTCTTAATTAATTAATCAACATGAAATCTTATTGCCATTAAATGGATTGAATTTGTGTGGTCTTTCTCTCTGTGACATAAACGTCAGTGCACATGATCATTAAATGATGCAGTGATGACATGGGTTTTTGGGGTTTTTTTTTTTTTTTTTTTTTTTAGAGAACCCACATACCCTCAACTTGCATCATCTCAGTTAGTGATTTCCTTAGTTTCCCTGAATACCTTTTAACAATGCTTGGGGAAATTACATGAACCTGTTCTGTGATGTGCAGGAATGTTAGAAGGGGGAGAATTAAAGGAATACTAATGCTGTACAAAAAGCAGCTTATACTTACACTCTCTGTAGAAATTGATGATTATGCTTCCATTTATCAGATGATGACATATTTTGTCTGCATTTAATGAAGAATATATTTGTAAAATCTATTTTCTCTTTCATTTCTTCTCTGATTGTTGACTCAAGAAAGAACTCTTTACTCTTTGAGTCTGCAAGCTGACATAAAAACATGCATTTTATTGTTCTTTGAAAAATATAGCAAAGAACAAATTAGGTAATGAAATAAAAGAAAGAATGCTGACACCAGTTTTGCTTTTTAGCCTTGCATTTTCATGTCCCTTCCTTCCTCTTGTCCTCCTTTCATTTTATAAATGTTTCCTTTCAGTACTAGTCTTATTAGTGGTTCTGTTTTCTTCCTTGTATGTGTGGCAAATCACCTCTTTGCTATATCTGTGGATGTGTCTGGGTCGAGAGCTGCATGTGTATTTGTGCTGTATGGCTACAAGCCATACCAGTGCAAACAGATGTCAGTTTCAGTCAGCGCAGGATGCACTAGCACAGTGACGCAGAGACACAGCTACAGGAAGAGATTAACAGCGTTTAGATTGATACTGGGTGGGTTGAGAGATGTAGTGATGAGGGAGGGATTTAAGGCTGGGGGGCTGGAGAGAGCAACAATGTAGGGATTGAGGGTGAGAGAAGTGTAATTCATGAAAGAGGGATACATTTTATGTTTTGAGGATGTGATTAATCAGAGAAACATTGAACACGTAGCAGTGTTCCACAAGCTGACATATTTTCAGGCCTGTTTTGTTTGCATGGTACATTTTTGTTAGCGTACGAGGCATTATATGTCTTTACTCTGTGTATATTGAGCTATAGGCCCGATTTACATCCAGCCTGGTGCTGGGGAGCTAAAGGAAAACTAAGAAAAATAACCTCAAGATATTATTAGACAGTCACTGGTCCTTTGCCTCTATGTTTTTGTGTGTGTGCGTGTGCGTGTGCGTGTGTTTGTGTTTGTGTTTGTGTGTGGCAATTTTAGTCCTGGCAGTATATTTACTTCAAGCTATCAGTCAGTGGTTACAAAAAGCAGATACACCAATCCACTACAAGATTAAAACCACTGGCAGGTAAAGGGATCGCCATTCATCTTCCTGTTACAATACAATGTTCTGCTGGGAAACCTTGTATCCTGGCATTCATGTGGATTTTACTTTGACACATACCTAAACATTGCTGCAGTTCAAGGTCTCTTCCAGCAAGAGAATCCACTCAACTACACCACAGAACTGCTCCGTAACTGCTTGAGGAACACTACAAAAAGCCCGTAGTGTTGGCCCATCCTGTAAACTGTGCACATCTCAGTCTAGTCAATCATCCATTGGATACAGCAGAACAAGCCTTATCCAAAGAGACCACACCTCAAAACCCACAATGTTCAAAGGGTTCACTGTCAGTTTCTCAGTGCCAAACACCACAGGGCACCCCAGAGGTCCATGGTCCAACTGATCAGAGCTGTGTTGGTGGCATGAGGGAAATCTACAGAATATAAGACAAGTGGTTTTACATTTGTGCCTGATCAGTGCAAATCAGTGCTAGTGTATGTGTCGGCCAATAAATAAGAAAGAGTTTCAGGACTTAAATGGCATAATGTTTGAGGTGGCATTGAAACTGTAATGCAACTAAATATATAGTGCACTAGAGAAAGTAGAGAGCAGTTATTTTTCATTCATAGTAGAAGCTAGCAGTTAAAAGGAATGGAGACTATTCCTTTGACGCCGTGGCTGCTAAACTTTGGAGCTCCCTCTCAGTGGACTTAGGATCTGTGCACACTGTGGATAGCTCCAAAAAGCAGCTCAAGGTCCATCTGTTTAGACCTACCTATGAGTAAGGTTCTTGTCTTTTATCTATTTTTATCTGTTTCTTTCTTTTATCTTTATTTGTAAAGCAGTTTATGATGTCTGATCTGGAGAGGTGCTTTATAAATACTGGGTCAAGTGTGTTATTCCTGTGGGTCACAATTTGTTTAAAAGCTAATTCATTGCAAGAATGTTTATCTTAATATTGGTTGAAATATATTTATTTATTTTTAAACTGTGTTCAGCTGTTCATAATTTATGATTTATGATTATGTTATCATATTATGAGATAATGATGTTATGAATAAAGTAGTGGATAAGAAGGAGTAAGAACCACAGTTAATACATCAAGACTTAATGCATAGACTTGACATGGCCTCTGATGAAAAGCTGTGTGCTGCAAAATGCCTAGTTTGTTGTAGTCTATGTCTACCAGTGAATTTAGTTAAAGAGGAAATAAGCTGAAATTTTGATCACTAGATTTTTTATTTATTTTTAATCTCACAAAAACTGTGCCCACAAGTTTAATGGCAGTTTCATGCTGAATCGATTAAAAAAATAAACATTCTTGCTACAAAAATAAGTACGTCACTTTACATCAAAGTTAAAGTCAGCTTTATTGTCAGTTCTTCAATATGTACATGACATACCAAAGATCGAAATTAACTCACTGTCTGTTCGTGCATCAGTAGACATTAAATAAACACTGTATACAAAACAGGTTTTGAGACAAGAAATATAATATAAATTTAGAAATATAATATAAATAATAAAAAAGGAAAAAATAAAAAAGATTTAAAGAGGCAAACCGAGGTGAATTAAGAACTCGGAGGCAAGAATCAGGTAAACTAAGAACAAGGCCAGCAAACTAGAACTAAGCAACTAAGAAAAGCTGAACTGAGTGATATGTAAACATGACTGTGAGATAGAGTGGCAAATATATTGCACAAAATTTCAAAACGGTGCAAATAAGGAACAACTGTCCAAATAGTGCAAATATGCTTGACAGTAGAATAATTGAAAGAGCTTATATGCTGGTTTAAAGTCTGTATGTGCAGGTACATCATATGAAAGCTTACGCTTAATCCTATGTCCAAAACTACTGTGGGAATACTTTGACCTTAAACAGAAACAGCTCAGCTACTGTTTGAGAGAATATATGCGTATTGGATTGAGTTTAATGTGGGCAGTATAATTTGGACTGGGACCTCATATCAGTGTTTACTTCTGTAGACTACACACTTATGTTTGCAAGAATGAATGTGACCATAAAAATGTGCATGTTTGTGTTTGTGAGGTTATAAATGATGCTGGAGAGATGGTCCTTCTGCCAGTCATTGCCACAGCAGCTATCAGATGGATGACTCATAGCAGATAGGATTTCATTAGCAGACATCAGACCAGTCCACAGAATAGAGGAGCCATTGATTTTCACCGTATCAGCAGTGAGAGAGAGAGAAAGAAAGAGAAGGAAGGGATACTTGGGAGTAAGAGGTACTGAGAGAAAACTGCACATCGCTGAAACTAAAGTACACGGCACAAAGGACCTGTCATCTGTAGCCCCAATGTAAGACTGCTGAACAGTACTGAAAGAAATGTTGGTTGTACACTGTTCAGTATCTGTGTCTATTATGAAAGCAGCTGCAAAGGATTTTTGATATTCTGTCTGTGTCTGAGTCATTTTGATGCCAATATCATTTAGTAAATTGTTAAGATTCACCAGTGGAGGAAGGAGAGATACTTCTTTATTAGACTTTTTACTGAGAAGTGTGTTGTTGTTGTGGGGAATGCAGTTTGTAATTCCAAGTGTGTTTCCTGTGTTCAATACAAACGTATTTGAGCAACATTTTTTCAGTTTGACACAGGGGCCATTGTTTTCATAGCTTCCTCACAGGAGTTCTTCTATCTTTACCCAAGTCCCTTTTGATCACCTGTGATTATTTGGATCAGTTTTGTTTTAGTGTGGTTTTATAAAAATCTGAATTCAAGCATAAACAAAAGGAAATTCAGTGATCTGTGCAGTGTTTATTTCAGCCGTGTGCTTTGTCTGTCTTCCTGGAAGATGTGATAGATAATGCAGAGTTCAAACCAGCTGAACAGTCAACAGTGATACACAATGTTATATGGTGCCTTTCAGCTCCCAGTAACCATAGTGTGTCATGTTAGAGAGGTGAAGGTAGTCATATAGTGTGACATGTCTTCTTTTTTTTGTCTTTAAGTGTGATACATTGATGTCACCCGAGAGTTCAGGTTTTATTTAGTTTCATCAGTCTATTTTTTTTTTTTTTTGATTATGTGTTGTTATAAATGCAGCATCAGAGAAGTGAAACACTGATCACGGTCTGGAAAGAGTAGAAACATCTATAGATCAGAGACAAAAAAGAAAGTCTGATTAATGTCAAAGTTCTTCCAAGTACATCGATTTTTACAGCACTGTTAGTTATGCTGGGTTGCTGTGTCCTGCTGGGGTGATAAATGTCAAAAGAGCCAAGAAAGTCATTTTCTCTTTGACTGGGTACTAGAGAAGACGGTATCATGAAAAGAGGAGATTGTAGAAATAAGGAAGTCTAAGTCAAATAAATTGAAAAAAAATGTACTGCTTCTCATTGCACCAGATGGATTACTCCTGCTATCTTTTACATTTTCTTAGAGATTCAGTGCCTCATTGACCTTATTGTTCAGGGACTGTCCTCACTTTTCCCCACATGTGAACCGCTATCTATAGTTTCTGACATTGATGCAAGGTTAGAAATACCTTCCAGTCTTACTTGTCATGAATCGAGATAGGCTGTGTAACTACACCTTTAAACATCAGCTGAATATGTCATCTTTGAAGGTTGTTTGAGGACGATTTGCATTCAGTACAAATACAGGATCTTTGACAAACCCGAGACCCGCTGAGGGACTTTTCCCAGAATCACAAGGTTTTGTTGTGTCCTTTTTCTCCTCCTGCAAGTCATAAGGCTCTCTGCAAATAGCTTTATTTGCTAGCATTTGGGAACTAAAGTGGAAATTGTTTTCACTGCCTTTCAGAAGCTTTTTTGGTCATTGCCCTTAAGGAAACATCAGCATCTATTTACTGCAGCATTTGCCTTTAATGAAAGTGGTATCCAAGCACAAAAACACCTGACTGTACATCTGCTCCCTACCACGTATTTTGTGTACAACATGAAAAGGAACTTGTGTTTTAATTTTTCTGCTCACAGGACTTTTACAAATCATGGA
Organism: Amphiprion ocellaris; assembly: GCF_022539595.1. Taxonomy (NCBI): domain Eukaryota; kingdom Metazoa; phylum Chordata; class Actinopteri; family Pomacentridae; genus Amphiprion; species Amphiprion ocellaris. The sequence goes on along the minus strand of NC_072767.1, from coordinate 20,877,738 downwards.
GTTCAGTATACTAGTAACAGAATACCAGTCCATCCATAATATTCTGTGTAAACGAAATGTGCAGTGTGTTAACTTTGTCTCTGTCAGCGTCCCAAAGTATCATCATTGAAGTGCCTCTAAGCATGCCATCTTTCACTTACATCTGAGATTTCATTCCTCAATAAAATATTTAGAATTTATGGCTTCATTTCATTTCATTGACCTAAAATTTAAAGTCTTACAAAATATCTTCAATAAAACATTTAATATTCTTTTTAATCACAATATGAACCAGAGTTGGACGGGGTAGCAGTATGTAATCCAGCTCCTACCAGCACCCTTTACACTGTCTTGTAAGAGCATAGCAATGAAGATCTACATAGTTGTATGCTGGTATGCATCTGTGTATGCTCTTATCTATGTGTCTGTGTGTGCATCTGCTGAGGAATGCTGTTTAGGACAGAGTCACACTGGCTTTCATTTTTCATTACTTCAGTGCAGCAGTTGTTGCAGCATTTTTTTTTCCGGCAATGGCCCTTTTGGTTGTTTTAGAAGTATCAGCTAGTTACATAACATGGAGTCACTGACAACAATGTCTTTTTTTTAAGTACCTTTGTGCAGCTTAAACAACATGTGCACCCAATCTTAACAGGACGTACTGACAAGTGTTGAACAAAGAAAAACATACAGAGCAGGTAGTACACAATTGTTAAGGATTATGAAAAGAAAAACTTAGATTTGTTTTGATGGCTTTTCTACATGCTTTCTTGAACATTTTTTTCTGTATTCAAACTGTTAAAAATGGCTTGATGGGAAAATAAAACGGTTCATGACTTGTAATTTATACCTGTGCCTTTGCAATGCTTGCATGTGGTGTATGTGTACAACCAGACTGAGTCAGTAAAATGATCCATATTTCTGACCAGGGATTCTGTTAAAGATTGTATTTTTAGGTATTTAGATACACGATTAGGGTAGGTAGATGCAGTCTCTGTGTTACCTCGGTCAACTTGTGGGTTATATAAGCTTTTCCAAAACACTGGATTGCTGGGCGTTAAAGTGACACTGGAGTTGATGGTGCGTTCCCTCAAAGTGGTTCCAGATCTTGTGGTTCATCATGGTTTCTCCTTTCTCTCTTTCTGCCTCTCCTGCTCTGCTCTTCACCTCTTCTGTTATGGCACCCTAACTTCTCATGTTATTCATTTGAGAACTGTGACAGTGAAAAGATGCATTCAGAGGTTTTTAATACACCCTTTTCTTAATAAACCAGTCAGGACATTCCTTTGCCAGCCAAAATCTGGCCAAGCCTATAATCTGGGTGTGAACAGGGGACGGGTGGAGTCAGTGGTCTGCCTTAACCAGAATGAACTGAGATTAGATTGTTGGGATGGAATAAGGCAAATGTAATCCACAGGAATTCAGAGTGGCTTTTTAGGTTCCTATCTCAATGAGAAGGACAAGAGATAGAAGAAGATAGTTTGTCACTGACCTCATCCATTTTAATGTAAAAAGTTTGTAGGGTTGACAGCTCCTCTCTGTTGTATCCCTCTTTCTCTCCTTCCCTCCGCCTTTTTGCCCTCATTTTCATATTTTTTTTTTGTACAAACAAAGTAATTTCCTGTCCTCCCCTCGGGGCGCATGGAAGGAGGACGTGACCAGGCTGCATCTGAGCTACTGATACATATCAACTTTCTGTCAAGTCTCATCTGGACAAGACCACACACACAAACACAGGGTAGTAATGTGTTGTGTGCAGCACTGCTTACAGCTCATGTGGAACGTCTCTTCTGTGCAAACTCATAATCTGACTGGTGATCGTCTGTTTGTCTCTGCATAGCTTTCCTTCTTAGAATCACATGTACTTACACACATCATTCTCTAGTTGATATATATTTCCAGATGAGCATTTTCATACTTTTTCATAAATAATCTCTGTGTGTACTAACATATTCATAACTGGTAAACTGATCTTTGTGGTTAAAATCAGATCAGTTTCCTTTTAGTGTTGGGAAAGTTAGATAGACTTTTGGTTACATCTGCCTACTTTAAGGTGTGTGAGTAAACGGAGCTGCTGTTGAGTAACCGGTACATTTTCCAACTTTGGATTCTTAGTTGAAAATGAAGAAAAACAAAGGATACATAGATTTTTAAGGAGGATTGTTTAAGCAGTGTGTCTACAAAGACTAGTGTTCATGCCTAAACTGCTAGTCTATTTGAACAGTATTGAAGCAGTGCTAATCTATGAGTAACTGACAGTCTAGATCTGGAACTAGCTTATCTTTCCAATGTGACTTTTGGGAGAGGCGGTTTATTAATTAAACTCTGCTTTGCCATCAATTTTATGTGCACACACGACAGCAGGAAAACATTGCAATGCAAAGAACAGAGAGAAAAGATTGTCGAACTCAGCTGCAGCATGGTACGTGACTCATTAGCAATGTTAATGGCTTTTGCAGTATTTACATAAGTTTTGAATAAACAGTTTCATCCTTTATTATAACTCAATGTCCAGCCCCACTTTATACAGGTGTTTAAGAGATGGAATTATGGCCATTTATGTGATGGGTACATTAGCCTAAAGAAACAGGATTTGTCATTGAGAAGAGTTCACATAGACACGCACCTACTCTACAGAACCTAGAAATAAAGCTGTCCTGAAGACCATTAAAGAAAGGTTTCCTGGGTGTAATTGAGAGTGGAAGCAGAATTTCTGTAGCATAACATGCCTTTTCAAGGCTGTAAAATATGTGCTTGACTTTATTATCTCAAGTCTCCCCCATAAAGTGTCAATTTTACCATAAAAGCATTCAAGGTAGGAAAATAACACTTAAACTACCGTTCCAAGATCCTAATTGTGGCTTGGACCAAGGCCTTGCTGATCAATGTAAGCCAAGAGACTACACTAATACAACTCTGTTTTTCTTGTTTATTTTAGTTTAAACTGAACACAAAGACGAAAATGTTCTATAAGTAATATAGTAACAAGCTTCCCATACAAGAAAGCATAGATCACGTCTTGATGAATTTGAACAATATCATGTGGCAGTTTCTAGACTTGGCTCTCTCATTTCCAGTTGTTTTGCCAAGCTTTTATTGATTGAACTGTCTGCAGTGATCAGACTTGTACATCAGTACAGTAATTTTTGGTTGGAATAAAGTAACAAGGCTTGTGTGTGTATGTGTGCATGTGTGTGTCCAAGGTTGTGATGAATATTCATGTTTCCTTAGTGATGCCTCCCCTGTTTTTTATCAAAATTTCCTCTTAAACACAAAATATATAAATAGTAAATACATATTGTTCCTTGTTGTTTACTGGTGGTCTTTTTCATCTTGCAAAATGCCAATAATATCTTGCCGTATTTCCATTTGCAAACAACTTTAATGCTCCCAAAGAGATATTTTGTTTTTGCTACCTTATGGCCATTCCTCTTGCACTTTTAGAGCATTTCCCACCCATGGCAAACTTTAATTCTGTCCAATACTTCATTTAAGATGTAATAAGTATACTACACTATGAAAATGTGAGAACAGGTACAAGTGGTGCTGTCCATGTCTCTGTCGAGTTGTTTATTCTTGATCATTAATGGCCAATCTGTTCTGTAAAATTGTAAAACTGAATCATCGATGACTCATGTCAAATGTGGGCTTGTGTTTGCTGTCTGTGTAGGTGTAAGGATGTAAGTGTATGTGTGTGAGTGAGTGTGTGTGTTAAATGTTTTCTCACCACAGACCCTCCATCCTTGGTCCTCCTCCATCCCTCTTCTTAGTGCAGAGTTCATACTCAGTGCAAACACAGATCTTGTGGTTTAAAAAAAATATCCATCCTCTCATCAGTGAATCACACTTCATTGTGCACCCACACTGTCTTATGCCTTATGGCTCAGATACTTTCAATTGCTGCATTTCATATTAGAATGAAAAAAAATCTCTGGACAATTGAGTCATTGTCCATTTGTATTTAGCATATTTGCTTTTCCACAATTTTAAGAATACATTCTTTGAATTAAGGCATCTCTCATTGTTGGATACTGAGTAATTGTGTCATATTTTCATAATAATCAGATGCAAGGATAAACAGTGCAATGTGATCCTGAAAATAATGAGCAAGACAACTCAGAAACAAGCTTATGACAAAGAGCTTTATATTGGTATAACTACTTCCTTTTCTTCTGCTACTTCTACTTCTTGTAGCCAAAATGTTAACAAATTTTATTTAATTTACTTCCTCTGTGTTGGAAAAATGATACTACACTAACACTTTAGCAAGCTTGGTCTGTCAATTTCCTCAAACTACATCCACCCCATTACCATATATGAGATTCACAAAATATTAGCAACACATTTATATGTAATACAATTCAGTACACTACCACCACCCTCAATAGTAAACATAAAAGCAGCAAGTTAGTCTTCTGACGTCAACAAAAACTGAGAATGTAGAGTCTTTAGAAAAGTACAGTCTATGGTAGGTGTATTGTATTGAATTTGATTTAAGTTTAGCAAGTAAACCAACCTCTGAGTGTATATCATGCACTGAAAAAACTGCATTCAAGAGACTTGATCAATATGCGATTCTAGCCGTGCTCAACTGAAGCACTGAGAAGTCTGTATTAAAGCCCCGGTAATGAGAGGTCCTGTAATAAAGGTCCTTACTGTCTTAGTCGTGAGCCAGAAGACAAGTGAGGACCTACAGCAGGGAGGCTGAAATTGAATTTGCTGTGTCCTTGAAAGTTGTGCCTGAGTATCAAAAAAACTTTTTGAGGGCTGTTGGAGTTGGTCCACCTTTTGTATGAACTACATTAATTCCCACAGCCTTGGTTTTTGTATGAGGATGAACACTGTAGCAATGTGCTTTTGCCACCTGATTTATTTTGCCTGTTAAACAAGGACAGTTTTCAAAAAAATATATTTGTATTTGTATATATCTTTTCAGAAAGTCATAGCTACAGCAGTCAGAAAGAAATTTAACAGAGTGGAAGCAGAAGGAAGTTCTTGTATAATATCTTTCGTAAAATATTCATAAATGTGTTACATAATATGACAGCATGTTTTTGAATTTCCTACCCACAATTATTTGATTGCATCTCCTGATCCAGAATTGCTGTATATTATTGCTATCATCAAGGAAAGGAATGTGACGTTGTGTTAGTAGAAAGTGATGTTACCAAGATCCCTGTAGGCTGACAAATCCGCTCATATGCAGAGGTGTCTTACAATAGTTTTTTGTTGCCTAGCTAATAGCTAAAACCCCCGAGCAGCCTCAGCCTTGAAAATCAGACAATATCACACTAGTTGATATCTCATGTGCCCTGAGAGTCCAAATGGAAGCTTGGAAATGGTTCTCGAGTATATTTCTGTCCAATTATCTTTTAGAGGCTGATCTTGAGGTTTTTCACATGCAACCAACAAGCACATCAGTCTTACATCTTAGCGGTCACATGTGGCCGTTTTTTTCTATACATTTCAGCATCTTACTTTGTGCAGGAAAAGGATTTATATTCATAAATTTAAACTCTCTCTCAATACACACGACTATTTATTTGTGAAATTGTTTTGTCATTTTATAATATCATTGATGCAGGTTTCTATTAATGAAAGATTGTATGAGAGTATGACCATTTGTGAAATTAGGAACAGCCGGCCCATTATCAAGCCGCCAGCATGCTGTTGATAGAAACCAATGCTCTCTATGAGCGTCGATTTTGAGGAAGTAAAATATATAACACAGATGGCTTTACTTTTTCCCAGCGTCTGTGAAATGACTTCTGCTCTAGCTGAACTGATTGTTGAACATCACGCCACAGCCAAGCCAATGTCCCAGGTAAATATGGCTATGAAAGGCAGTATGCATATACACAGAAAAGAGGATATGTCTCTTGCCTGCTATTTTATCTTCCTACGATAATGGGGTTCAGCTAGAGGCCACATATGGCATTTCTGGGTACTGTCAAATTAATGTAAATGAAAAAGGAAGGGAGAATTTCTAACTTTTGTTTTTCCTCCGTCAGTAGCAGCTGTGGTGATGTGTTTTGATAGGAGGACATGACTGGAATAGCTGGGGACTCTTCTTTAGGGAAAGGTCTGAGGCATAGCAGGGGCTAACTATAGTCTGGCAACAGCCATACAGCATTTTTTGTGTGAAAATAGTTAAAGGTTCTCTGCAGCATTCAGAATCACTGGACGACACTTGAGCACCGGCATGTCAGACCAAAACAAACAGGCACGACAGCCACACCTACCTCTCCCTTCACATTTCATTTACACAAAAGGATGTCTGCATGAGAGCCAACAAAAATATTCAACCGTACCCATTAGCCCATGCTAGCCTTGCAAAATACCTTGAATGGCTCTAACGAGCTTCTTTTTCATCTGGTTGTGTCTGCTCCACTCCATGTTTGTCTGCTTTCACAGTCCATCAGAACGAAGCAGGCTTGTGTGTGAAAGCAGACAGTGGAGAAGAAGCAGAGGAGAGCTTCACAACAGCTGTAGAGACTGTTGCACTTAACTGAAATGAGACAAGTGCACAAAAGTAAACAACAAAAAAAAAAAAAAAAAAAACTTTTAAATGCATTGGATTTTTGGGCACCAGCTGAATGCTGGACTGCACTTTCACTTTTCCAAGGCAGTGTGGAAGGTCACTGTCTGTTTGTAAAGAATGGGAGGCTCAACAGGTTCAGATGGAGAGACTCACATGCACTAATGTACGCCAACATGTACACTGGTTGCTGGTAAATAGAACTGAGAAGCTTGGATTGCAACACAGACAGAGTAGGTGTGACTGCATTTTGCATTTTCGGCAAAGGACATTACTCACGAAATCTGTGCAGAGCAGATATTTGTTTTTTGCTATGTTAATGATATACCCATGTCCAGAATCTCACAAATTGCATCTTTAAAGAACTTGAGAACTATGAGAAATAGCTGCCTGGTTGGTTGGCCAACCACATGACACCCCCAAAATGTGGTTTTATACAGATTTCAGAGCTACAATTTAGAAGCCTCAATAAACTTTGATTATGTGTAGATACAGAAAAGACCTCAATAAATAGCAAAACAATGAACTGAGTGTTTTTTAAAAGAGCTTAGAGCAATGATCCCTTGTGATTCTCAAGAGTTTAAAATCCCATTTGTGATATGCTAATGCTTTGAGAGATATGCTTAAACTTTCACAGAATGCCTCTTTAATTTAATTTTTCCTAACTAGCAGTGACACACTGAAGACCCAGCTTTATTGTGAATGGCATTATATGAACAACACAACCTTATTTTCGCTGTCTACATGGAACAAGCACAAAATGCAGAAACATCACTCTTTGACATGAGAAACACTTTAAGCACCACCTGGAGGCCAAGAGGGCACTTGATTCCCGTATCTACCTCGCTGATCTATGAAAGTCTTGTGTCAATAAACGGACAGAATGGTTGAAAATACATCTTCCCGTTGTGTCTTTGTGCCGATAATCCATGTTAAAAGCTGCTATGTTGGCTCTGCAGCAGGGTCATTTGCCACACAGTCCTCGGTGGATGCTACTATATTTGGAGCCTGGAGATGAGAACCATGAGTGATAGTTGTTTATAGAGATGTAGGGGGTGAACAATGATGAGTGCAGAAGAAGAAATAGATGGCAGTGAATATCAAAAACACACTGATTTTAACTGAACAAAATAAAGCAACAAAATAAACATTTGTTCTGTTTTTATTTAAGATTCATATGCTATGTGTGGAAGTACCCTGTAACAATTAGTATATTGACTAATCATTTATCAAGCAAAGATACAACAAAGTCTCTGCATGGTTTTAACTACTTAAATACGAGTATTTTATGAATTTAATTCTAGATGTAAAAATTATATATGAATTAATACAAGAATCTGCAGAATAATTATTAATGAAAAGATCTGCCAATTGATTCTGTAATCTATTTATTAAATACCCTATGCTTAACTCCTCTATAAGATGCATGTGAATACTTGAAACACTAGATATTGAGTGGAAACAGAGTGGGTGCACAGATGGATGCATCACCACCATCCTCACATTCTTTTGTTCATCTCTGCACCAACTGCCAGCTCACTGCTATATGGTTTCTGGCCCTGACCCATTTTCCTTAGAGGTGGGTGACGTCACTAAATGAAACACCCCCCCCCCCCGCCAAAAGGATGCATCCGTGCATCAAAACAAACATGTACCATCCGATTCCTAATCTGTGTGTGTGTGTGTGTGTGCGTGTATGTATGTGCAGTGTTTCTGCACTGTGGGTACATTGTTGCTGCAAGTGTTATACTTGATAGCTCACAGTGCAGCCACCTGGACAGTACAGTCAAGTTCTAATTTTAGCATCCACAGCCTATAATGCAAACTGACACCATCTCTTTGTCTTTTCTCTGCCAGACTGACACAGACTTTCTAATTGAAACACATACACTGGTATGGAAACACAAAGAGGCTATGGCGATTTATTTCTTGTCTTGTTTTCTTCTATTATGCCCCCATAGTTTTCTGTTTGTGTTCAAACATGAGACAAGGGGACATTATTGCTTCTCTTCTCTTTGTCTATTCTGTCATATTCTGCTTCCATCTGTGGGTTAGAGGCTAGAGGGTCAGAGAAGTGGTCAATTCAGTCCTGAGACTAGCTAGGAAAATGCACATGATGACAATAATTTTTTGTGCACTCCGTTCATGGGAATGTTTCTCTCTGAAATTACTTCTTAGTGTGTTGCATATAGCTATTAAATAGGAGCTTATGGTTTTCATTAGCACATCCTGAGTTGAGAATTATAGATCCAGTCTCTTCTGTTTGTACCACAGTGTTGAGACTCCTTGTCGGATTTTAAGCTCCAAGCAAGTTTACAAAAGCAGTACATGGATTAAAATGGAGGCTACATTCATATTGCAACATGTCACTGTTTCTGCCTCGACGTCATTGCAGCGTTGCATGGTCATATCTGCCAGTCTCAAGCAGCATATCTTTCCTCACCTGTCTGTTTGTCCTCCTGCCTCTCAGGGCCACGAGGATGGATGAGTCATCCTAACAAAAGACCCTTTTAAACCTCCTGTTTGCAACATTCCTGTCTATCTCTCTGTTTGTCTACTGTATGTCAGTCTGTCTGCCTTCCTGTCTCACTGTTTCACACTGTTTCTTACTGGCTGTCTGTCTGCCTTTTTTTCAGTGTGCTTGTTTGTATGCCTGCTAGCCTTCATCCTCTTCTACTAATTACCTATCTCCTTGTGCTAACCTGTCTGCCTGCCTGGCTGTCAGTGGATCCACATGCTTCTCCTCGTGCTTAGTCAACAGCTTGACTCAATACCCACAACAACCCAGCACACTGTCTTCACACTGTAATTCTCTCATGCCATTCTCCCCACTGAGCAGGCTCTAACATGCATACCACACTGGCTCATAAACATAAACATGTTGTTTTCATTTACCTTTCAAGAGAAATATCCATAATGTAGGTACGAAAACGAATCGCAGCTTAAGGAATTTATGCCAATGTCTAGATTGGTAAATTGGTATTCAAATGCCATGAGCATAATTTTTTTCCACAAACATTCAACACTGCTTTTACATTTCAATGGTGTATTATCGTCCTTCCTACTTATTATGCACAGCAGCACAGGTCGCCCATTCAGAGTTTGGAGTGGCCTGGCCTGTTCTGCTCTGCCGTGGCTGGCAGCATAAGCTGTGTATGTATGTGTGTGTGTGTGTGTGTGTGTGTGTGTGTTGCTGGTTGATTGGCTGATAGAGCATTTTTGTCTCTTCCCCCCTTGGAGCAGCTTGTTTAACAGCCGCTGCTTTGCCTGTCCAGAAGCAGAGCTATCCTGTGAGTGTATTTTGTCCATGGTTGCATGCAGTAGCTTATATGCGCATCCATGTGTGGTTTAGATTTGTGTGTATGTGTGTGTTTCTAGAGCACGATGTACCTTCCAGTTTAGTTTTCTTTTAGACTCTGACTTATGTAGCTAGGGCTAATGAACCAGGTCCCCCTGGCAAAAGGAGACATGTGTAAGCCCACAGGAAATCACACAACTGGTGCAGTGCACAGACTCAGCCACAACCCATAGTTTGAAACAAATTCTTTCTGGTTTTACTGACTGCACTAAGGGAAGGTTAACTGAGATATGAGAAAGGTTTACTTGAATTAAATCCCTCTGCAGCCCAGGTAATTTCTGCGTATTTCTGTAGTAGAACTAATGCAATGTAGAATAAAGTGATTTTGATAGAAAATACTCTAATTTTAAACTAGAATTTGGTGAAGTTTTCCAACAGAATTGTATAAGAGATGTGTAGCTCAAGGACCGTCTGAAAGTTAAAATTTTCTTTCTTTTTTTTTTTTTTTTTTTTACAGTTTCCAGCTTAAAAACTGTATTTTTAAAAAAAAAAATAATAATAATCTGCCTTGAAACCCATCTTCATGGTGAAAGCTTGTCTTGAGCTCTTGTGCACATGCACTAATTTTAACAGCACAAAAGTATAATTGCAGTGATTTTTAAGCGGTTTGTTTCCTTATTGAGGGTTGTGTCAGTGACAACCACTTTCTGTAGGTTTAAGGGTGGGGCTCACAGAGCTGTAATAATAATACACTGGCTGCTGCTCAGGGTGGTGTTCCTTCTTTTGTGAGTTTGTTTTCACATCTTGGAACCCTTTCTAAAGTTAGCTTCTTATGTCTCCAAGGTTACCGTGAAGCTTACGTTCTTCACTTCAGTCACCAGATAAGCATTATTTGGAAATAATTACCCAGAAAGCCATTACTGCCTTCTATACACGTGCTAGAAAAAAAAGTGTCTGCATTTCCCAGAGCAAAAAGAAAATGCATGACAAACACTGGTCAGTGTGCTGTTGCTCTTCAAATGTCATGAAGTTTTTTAGGTTTGGCAGTGTCCTGTCCTGTTTGGCCTCATGTCCTTTGGCTTTCCCTAGAATTACATTACTGTGTCTTGAGAGGAGACCACTAATTACGTTAGCACTTGTGCTAGCATCCCTCTGAACGGAAGTCATCAAGTCATTAAACAGTGTTTACCGCACACACTGTTATTTCCCCTCTGTTAATTATACTCTGCCATACACATTCACGCTGTTTTCTTTCACATTAATGTCATCCAGTCAGATGTAGGTCCTGACTGTACACATAGGATAGTCCTATTTTATTTTAAAATCACACTGATCAGTTCAGTTGTTTTTCTACTGGGTCTCTGTATGTTGTTCTCCAATGCAAGCCTCGGTCACCATGATTATTTTCTGTCAGTAGTCGTTTCTGTTCTTTTAATTGTAAACAATGAATAATATTCACAAAAAACAAGCCAATGAAATAATAGAACAATAAATACAGTTCATACAGACAAGAAAAACTAGAAGTACAGACCATAAAATACGAATAAAGTGAAATAATCACGTAGATTTTAATCTCACATAGTATAGTGTGCAGCTGCCGTGTGCACACTGACACATCCAGTGACACACACACACACACACACACACACACACACACACACACACAATGCTCTTTCATTAGTACAGCTGTAAATCTGTCAGCTCTTGCTTGTGGCCAATGTTGGATTTGCAAGAAAAGGAAACAGACCCAAAATAAGAAAAAAAATAGATACTAAAGGAGGGGTTAAAAAAAGATACATCTAGTTTAGCCTGAACCTAGATGCTAAGGGGAACAATAGCTTCTGATGAATTGGTGCATTTTGAAAAGAGACAAGGCCCAGAATCTCTTAAAATGAGTAAGAGTTGGTATCTCTTATTGTGCTCAAAGTTAAAAAAAAAAAAAGCTACAGTGCATAGCTTGTGGATTTATACACAACCAGAGTTTGACATATTGAATCAAAGCAGCTGTAGGGACAAATGACACTCAAAATATGTAGTTTCGTGTAGGAATTTCAGGTTCAGCCCAGATGACAAAATGACACTGCGGCTGAGGAGAACTCACTGACAACAGAAACATTCTAAGTTACAGCCTCAACAGTCAAAGAATCTTGAATAGAAATCTGTAGAAGAATTCTGTAACCCCAAAGATGGTGGTTGTGTCATACATGTCCCACCCCTTCCTCCAAAAGCCTCTTGTCTCCTTTGTTATAGTCAAACTAGGAAACATCCAGTCCATTGTAGTGTTACATTGACTCAAACATGATGTTGGTAAACTGTGCTAATGCACAATCTGTGGGGAAAACACTTTTTGAACCTATTTCGGGTCAGTCACCAAACTTGTCAAGCAGTTTCTATCAGATTTGATTGGTGATTCTGTACATGCAGTTTTTATATCCTGATGACTTCTGAAATTGCAGTTATGGCTCTCTGTCCATTCATGTAGATAGGGACATGGTCTTGTTAACAAGATGGCTGCCGAGTGTTGAGACTTGCCTGTAAATAATTTGCAGTCAGTCTGTGCTTTTAAAGCCCAGCTGTTGAAAGAACAATCAGGGCTAACTCTCTATGTTACACTACAGGCTGAGGGGACACACTGTGTCCTCTTGCTGACGCCTCCAACAGATGGTTAACTAAGATCAGAAAGGGAGAAGTTGTCAAACCAGAGGCTGAAATGAGAAATCTTGAGGCTGGCTTTGCAAACATGAAGTCTTCATTGTTTTTGGATCTTAGTTCTGGGGAGGAGATTTCAGTGGGCATGTGCACAATGATGCAGAATTTCTTAGTGTCTGTAAAATACAACAAGATGAGCAAAAAGATAGCAAACAACACATACATGCTGATAGATACCCACAAAAACAGCATGATAGTTTAAGCACTTGAAAGTATTGTGCTTTAAAGTGGTGCATAGTTTATGTTCATTTGTCACTTTGCTCAAGTCCACCGTTTGTACGTTTCTATTTTTATTCATGTTTCCAGTTTGTTAGACATCCTGTACTGCTACATTATGATACAGTAGGAGGAATGAGTTACAGAGACAATGGAAAATGGCTATTTTTTGATATATTTTATCAGACAATGCCCATACAAACAGATTTTTTTTAAAAATGGTTTTACAAAGAGAAATATGTATTTGGGTCTGTACCTTTTATCATGTGTCTGAAGATTTATTCACATTGTAAGAGTACCAAAACCGTGGTAGCTCTTATAGAAACCTGACTGTTTACTACCATCTGATTAGCTAGTGATTATGAATATTCATCGTACTCTTGACATGTGTGCATAACACTGCAGGGACATGTGAGTCTGTCTATGTGTACATAACAACAAACCTTTTTTGAGAGTATGAACATGCCTTCTGTCTGTGTGTAGTGTATGTGTGCACTTCTCTACCACAGTGGAATATTTATTTGAGGTTAAACAATGACTGTTAATAGGATGCAAGGCCAAATATGTTGGCAGGATCAATGAGGGGGTATTTCTGGGTGAGATTCTTATTGTCCAGGAGGCTATCTTGCATTGATTTCCCATCTTGGCTGTAGCCATCCAGATGCAAAACTTGTGTAATGAAGAAATGTGTAAAAACTGAATTGATAAACACTTCCAAGCAAGTACACCTTGCATGTGGAGCACTTCTAATGTTTAGAGTGTCATGCACCAGACATATATAGCTTAATAGGTGATTCATTTGCCAAATTATAAAGTGTTGTTAAACATGTACATGTCTGTAGATTTTTATTAATTAGCTATAATGATGATGACATTTGTGTTTAATTCATGAGTGGAGTCACTGGTGTTGAATTTGAGTAACAGACACAGATCAAGGACAGGAGCATGATACCTTATCTGTGTGTAAGTTCGCAAGAAGTGGCATCAAGTTTCTGATCTGAGTTTCAGTGTGTAATCTGCATGTCGTATGAGGAAGAGATAACCTGGTCATGAGGTTAGGTGACACAGCCAGACAAAGACAAGGAAGAATGAGTGTGAAGGAGTTATCAGAGAAGAAATGGAAGGAGACAACTGGGCTTTCATTTGGGGTAAGAAAGAGGTGGGAGCTTTTGAGATTAGTTTGTTCAGCTTAATTGTACAGTACGCTGATAAAATTAATCATACTTAGTGCAGTAGAGAGTTGGAATAAAGTATAGATGGACTGTGATTGAACTTCCTTTGGGGAGAGAGAGGACAAGAGTGGATTTTTATTTTTGAACATGGAAGATATTTCACTCAATGTGTGAGTGATTGAGAAAAATTAAGAGAAAATTAAGGTCAATATAAGTTAGAAATTTTGCATCATTAAATTTTTTGAGAGGTTACAGATTCACTTCTTTTATATGCTGCTTTCATCCTGCAGTAATACCCCACTGAACTCACTTACTGTAGATCTCAGTGGAGTTTTTCTAAGTTTGTGTAGTTATTTAAACTAGCACTCAAATGGCTAATTAGGACATTGCTGATCTCACATGCTCTATGTAGCGTTACAGATTGACATTTTGAACTTCATCATCTGTCTGACAGTAAGTTCCTTTGCGCTCAACGGCTGTTTGTGATATCCTTGTTAAATTGTTGCCACATTGATTTTCACAGTGCTAATGAATTTTTCAATCTAAAAAGTTGCCTTGAGAACTGCAAGGCCATCAGTCCATCTGTAATGACCTTGAGCACAGTTTTAGTTCGGAGTGTCAGTGTTTGCCTTCACAGTGATGCTGCCAGCCACTCAATAATACATAAAATCGTTGCCTTTAATCTCCTGGATGATAGGTGCCAGACAGTTCACCTCACCTAGCCTTTAAGCCACCTGCAGATACCCCCTTTTAGTCAAGACTTTGGTGTCTTATCATGCAATAATTCACCCCTTTCCTATTTTTTCTTCTCAGGATTGAAAAAACGTACCAGGAAGGCCTTTGGGATACGGAAGAAAGAGAAGGACAATGACTCTACGTAAGTCCTGGTTTTGCTATCTAATGTCCTGTATGATCCTAGCACAGAGCATAATAGTTGTTCCACTGTTAAAAGTGTTTACAGTGAGGCTGTGCTGTGGAGCAGAGAGCTGAAACCACAGACAAACTGATATCAGACAGCAGGTCATGCATATACATTACAACAGAATGGTGGGATCACAATAATTGAGAACAATTACAGGATTAGTATGAAGTATAGGTTTTGTGAAATACAGTAAATGATATGTTGTCAGTTTAGCGTATAGTCCTATAATGCATAAAATAATCTTCTAAACTGCCTCTATTATTACTCAATGTCATGCTATTATGGATCTCAAAATAATGGGTACCTAAAATACGTAGTGACTGTGACCGTGTTTGATTGTGCAAGCTGATGTTACCACATATTGACAGTGAAGATGGAGATTTTCTGAAATTATGCAAGATCAAAAGTAGCATTTGTAGACCTGCTGCTTAGTCTTTGGTCAGCCTAATGAGTCTTTTTAAGAATGACACTGCAGTGGCGTTTAGCCAATTTGAAACTCTGTATGAGACACTTAGATGCTATGTAAAAGGTTTATATGCTTGGATGCCAATGGGAGGGTAATTTGTGAGTGAATAAGTGCACAAGTGTGGTTGTATGAAAACATTATCCTTGTATAGCCTTTTTGAATATTTCTTCTCAACTAATTAGCAAAGCTCTTGATTTCCAAATGAAAAGCTCATGCGTTCAGGGACATTCATGTTCTTCTCTATTCTTTCACAGGGGGTCCCCAGACAGAGATGGAGGTGTAAGTAACACAAAATATTTAAGATATATATGCCGTTCTATTCATTTGTAAATTAATCTTTAATTTAAATATTACTGGAGAAAGTTGAGTCTGTTATGTGAGGTGCATTATTTATTTTCTCTGTTCTTTTCACTTGCCAGGAACCCCAGGAGGTTGAATCGGTACTGAACTCAGCTCTTCAGAATAGACTAACCTCTAGAGTAGTGTAGTGCGTAGAGTTTAGACTGGTTATAGAAACCACAGTATATTCTTCAACTCATCAATTAGTCGCCAGTGTTGCTGTTTGAACTGTCTTTTCATTAGCAGGCTCTATAAGCATGCAGGAGGCTATCCTGTAAGGCTTAATGTGAACAGACCTAAGCTGTGCAACATTATACAGCTCCACTAGAGCGTTTGCAGCTCAGTCATCATCATTATCAGGAGATCCTTAGTAACCAAACAGAGTTTGATTTATTATATTTCGCAAAAATGGATGTTAATTTGATGACGTCAGGAACTGCCCATGACAAAGAGCAAAACCAAAAACAAATTATGCATCTAAAAGTTAAACAAAGTTTTGGCTCAGTCTAACATGACATGAGATCTAGCATAAACAGGATCAAGCTTTAGAGGGAGAATTAACTGCAATAAAAATTGTGCTGTACTGTAGCAGCTTAGAAGTACTGCAAGCATGCATAATATACTGTGCCTACTGTGTCTGGAGGGATTTTAATCAAACAGTCTCTGTCTTCTCAGTCTCAGAAGAAGACGAACGGGGCCCCTAATGGCTTCTATGGAGATATTGACTGGGACAGATACGTAAGTTAAAATTTGAGTATAGTATTATTCATTTCCACTGCTTTTGATTGTTGTTACTTGATCTGCACCAACTCACCTTCAAAACTGCTGCTTTCTTTTGACTGCCATGAAGTTAACCACTGTTATTGATTTATGTTTTTGTAAAGTCAATGTGGTATTGACAAATTTCTGGATTGTATGTTAAATTAAGTGATTGTTGATGCTGAGTCAAATGAGGGGGTTGAACTGTTAGAATATGCAACATTTTATTGCTCACATTTTAGATGAGGATTTTGACTTTGTCCGTATGCTTTTGGTTATGTTAGTTAGCAGAGAACCTTGCATTTTTTAGCCTGGAAGGCTCAGTACAGGCACTGAAGTCCTCTTTGAACAAAATACTGTTTTTCTGTTAGCTTTATATTGTCGTACAGCCAATAGCACAGCAATGTGGTACTGATAACATCATCCAAATACTTTCAGAACTTTATGCTGAGTCACTGTGTGTTTCAGAATTCTCCTGAAGTGGATGATGAAGGCTACAGCATCAGACCTGATGAGGAGTCAGAAGAGGGAGATATCCTCAGCAAAGCCGGATGTTTTAGTATTTTTTTTTTGTCTCATTTTTCTCTGTCAAGTTACTCACTAAAAATGTATGGCTCCTGTTTGTGCAGAATTTGCTAAAATAGTGCATACTGATTAGGGGTGTAACAGTACATATATTCTCATACTCTTTGATAGGTTAGCATCTCGGACTATTCGGTGCACAACATTTATTTCAGTTATTTCCCTAGTTCGATCGTCTTTATAAACCAAACAACTACTGTTAGGGGCCTGTGTATGTCCACATACTTATGTTCCCAGAATGAAAAATAAGACCGCCAGCTCCACCTAGATCATTTTGGCAGTGCACCACTTGTCTGCCAGCTGTAGCATGATAGCAAGGTTAGCTTTGAGATCTGGGCAGACACTGTGCCAGTTTTATCAAATATGTACCATGTGTTAGCTCACACTACACATTGAGCTTGAGTTTTAATCTGTCTTCCTGTGTGGCCAGAGTCTTTAACTTGTCTACTCACTTTGGACAGGTCAAATACCAGCCACAGTGAATGTAGACACTAAGCACCTGGCTGCTGACAGTTCCAGTAAAGTTGTGTCCTCAGTGTTAACAAAAAGAGAGACTGGATTTTTTGTTTATTTATTTTGCCTTTTTTTGAACGTTGAAATTGTACTTTTGGTTTTAATTGTTAATTTCGATTGATTATCAAAATATTTCACTTGAAAATGAATTTTATTGTTTGATTTTTATATATATATATATATATATATATATATATTTGAGAGTAAACAGCTTGGTCTTATTGACAATATGCAGCATTTGACAATCAGAATTGTGACAATATGAATTATGGCCAGTGTCGCTTTTAAATATATTCATTGTCTTAAAATAAGTTAATAAATAGTTTTTTTTTCTTCTCTGCTGTTCCAAAAATGCACCCAACCATGAGTCCAAAGCAGTGCTTCAAATTATCCCTTTGATTTTGTGTTTTGTGATCAATATGGATCAGTAAATGTTATTGATGGAAAATTACTTTATGACTTTTTTATGAATTATATGTAAAAAAAAAAAAAAATCTTTTGCATATAATCAGTTCTTACATTGCCTTGCAGAGAAACCCTCACAAGAAGATTCCACTTGACACACAGTGATGATAAAGTGATGATAAAGTGATGTAAAAACATCCAACTAACAAAGATCTAAATAAAGTTAATAAGGCGCAAGATATAACAGTGTCACACGAGAAAGAGTCAGTGACACCGCAGGCATGACCAGGAAATTTTTGAAAAAAGCTCAATTATCTTTTTGTGAAGTGTGAAAATGTCACTGTAATCAGTACATTGACTCCAAGCTGTCAGTTTTTATTGTGTTCTTCTTTTTGTCCTCCATTCAATCAGTCATGAGGCAGAGAGGTTATTTTTGTTTCTAAAAAATCTAATAGGTTAACCTACAAGCAAGAGCCATTTTAATTAGGAAGAAGAAGAGAGTATTTTTAAAGGCAGTCACCAAGTTTCACAAGCTTTGTGATTCATGAGTTGAGCAGCTCTGTGACAATTCCATCAATGTCTTTAAAACATTACAAAATTGCAGATACACCTGAGAATACATTTTTGAAGAAAGGCCTATTGCTTTCCTTGACATTATGCTACTAGCTACCACCAAAAAGGCCCACTTCTTCTCCTCTGATGAGTCTGAAGAAGAGGAGGACCACAGGAAGAAATTCAAGATCAAGATCAAGCCGCTGCCAGCTGATCGGGTTGTGCCGGTGCCCTCAGTTGATGAGCTCAAAGCCTCCATAGGCAGCATAGCTCTGTCCCCATCTCCTATGGTGAGTAGCGCTGATGGCGTTGCCCTCTCGCTGCTGGCTTTCATTAACAGACATCTGTATTGTCAGTGTTTAGACGGTTTTAATGTATATTTGTATTCACTCCTCCTCTTCTTCACCCTCCTTTAGCTGCAACTTAACATGTAGACCTAGATATTTATATATGGAGAGTTGTAGCTGTGCATGTGTTGTTCACATGCTGATTATTTGTACTGCATCTTGAGTGTGCTAGCGTGTGCTGAGCTACTCTGTTTCTCTAAAATGTATATTATTACACCAATGTTTTAACTATTAATAGGTTTCTGCTTGATAACAAAATTGGTCTATTTAATGAGCCAGAATGCAACAGTGGATAACATCTCTGGTTTGAAACCTAGACTGAATCTCAATCCATGTGCCTCTGGGGTCATCGGATTTATATGTTAGCTTGAATTTCATATAGGTAATTTGCAATGCTTGTGATAGTTGGTCAGTGCTGTCATTGATCTCAGTGTCCTCCTGTTTAGTTGGGAGTCATTTAACACAAGACAGATGTCCCACTACAACAGAAACTGCGAAACTGTGTACTGCTGCCAAATAGAAGTGTGTGAAGCTCTGTGATGCAGCCCCGTTGATGAGTCCAAATTCAAGCACACATCCCCTTTAGACGGCCTGTAATTAGCAGCACGACTCCCAAGCAGGCTTCAGGCACCCCTGCCTTTCTAGCTGCAGCCTGTAATTCCTGTGTTGTGTTGTGCAGTGAGGGTGGTTAGCTTGGGTGTCCACCTTAAATAATTCAGGTAGGAAAGTGGGCACAATGAACCTGTGTGTCAGTCTGCTGTACAGTGAGACTGCCTGTGGTCATTTGAGCTTCTGGCCTCAATAATTCAGTCCAGCTTCAGTGTGTTCACCCACTGACTCTGTTGGCATGATCAGGTGCAAAGGGGTTTTCATGCTGCTAATGGTTGTGTGCATGTGTCGAAAGAGTGTTATACAGTAGATATATAAGGAGACAGTTGTTGTTTTTGCCATTGTGTTTCTTTTCCTCACAAACATGACACTCGAACAATTAGTCAAGAGAAAAATAATTAGCAATTTTAGTGACAGGTCCTCTGCTAAATAATTTATTAAGTAAAGCAGGAACATTTGCTGGTTCCAGCGTTTAAAGTTTGAGAATTTTGTTACTTTTCTTGGTTTTCATTGTGAACTTTTAAGATATGGCTTTGATCACTATTTCTTGGCATTTATTGTGCAATAATATTGTCAACTGCTAATTAATAGGGATGTCACAACACCAGAGACAGGTTGTCAACATCGATACTCCTGAAAATCTACAATTTACAATATCAATTTTGATACAATAGTCAAAAAATACTGTGTGTTTCAGCATCAATTTATCTCTGAGGGGAAAAAAAGCTTTAGATGGGGCTCCGAAGGAATTAAAAATATTAATTATTTAAAACAATATGGTACAAAAAAATTTTAAAATAATCAACTTTTTGTGGTGGAGTTGGAATCGCTACTGCAGTCTCCAGCTGCATGATATTTGCAAAAGAATACAAATCATACATGGACTAGGTGTAATAAATATAAGAAAATATATGAACACTACAAAACAGTGGATTGTAATCTTCAAGTATTTCAAATGTGGCATTCATATGAAACTCACTTGTTAAGTTTTTGTCGTATTTTCTGAGTCTCTGAAAAGCTTCAAATATTGTTGGCTCTGTGTGTGTTGGTCTACTTGGTACCTGACCATTACAAAAACCTCAGTCTCTGTTGCACACTGTGTGCTTGCACACACACATACCACTATATGTTGATAGGATGAACGGTAATGTTAGTAGCCTGCTAACGTTATCAGCAGCACCCAGCACACATTATAATCTATTGCTGCATTAGCCTAAACAGCCTAAATTACTCTATGTTGTATGTGGAGTATTGCTACCAGAGATGAAGCTATTGCAGTTCACAAGCAGGAATGGTAACATTTCAGGAAATTGTACAACAAGTTAATAATATGACAGCAATATATTAATATAAAATATAGAATAGTATTTATTATTGTTCATGATACCCGCTGAAACTCTCTCACCTTGTGTTCTGTTTACATATCCAGATGTCTGTCCTTCAACTGTTTATAAAATTTGTGGTGTTTCCTCTGTCTGTTCCAATGTGACATCATTTAATTATTGGTTTTGGTTGGAATAAATGATCCATGATCAGCTGACCTGTTGCTCCACCTTCACTTGCCAGAAATCCTAGTTTCCATTAAGCAACTTCTGACTGCTGCTGTATTTTTGATACCGTTGGTCTTGAGACATCCCCATTAATTAAAATGAAAATAAATGTTAGGTGTATTCCTAATAGTGTGACAGGTTTGGTTTGGAGGCTGTTGTGCATTGTGTGGTGTCACTGTTGTAGCCAAAGTGAACTGTCTCCTTGAAATTCATATAATATTGTCAAGTCACTTGAATGCTAACCGAGATCATGACACTGAATTTCCTGTGCTCAGGTTGTGATTATAAAACTGTCAGCTTCACCTCTACCAGTTTAGATTAGCATCACGTTTGCCTGGTCAGAGCTTTTCCCTCGCACATAAATTAGGTGAGTCACAGAGTGGCTCCTGGGCCCTGGTAACCTTGGCAATGGACTGACAATAAAATGGCCTGATGAAAAGAGGAAGATGGGCCAAATGTTAACAGGCCTCCAAAAGCAAACACTGCCTGTTTCTTTCTAGTTTTTGTTTTTCCTTAAACTTATCAAGTGGAATTTTTTTCTGCAGTCTAAAATGTTTAGGACTGACTGGAAAAAAAAAAAAATCCAACTTGACAACAGCCTACAACCAGTTCAATATCACTGATATTCCCTGGACTAATCACTGAGCCTCAGTTGTAATGTTTTTGACACAGCTTTTCTGTATGTAAATATGCATTTGCAAAGCCTTGAAATGCTCTTAACCCAGCATGTGACAAGCTTGAAATACATACCAAGTATTATGTGTGCCTAGGTACCTAATGATATCTATTTTGACTGTTTGTGCTTAAGATTCATATTAAAATTTTGCATATTCAACATGAATTACTCATTTGAACACAGGCTTTTGAGAAGGACATGGTGATGCAGGTTATTAGCTTCTTTCACATAAAACCTGAGCCAGGATACGGTGTTCACATTATGTTAGGAGGAGTAGCTGGTAATATGTACATAAAGAATGAAGGATTGACTGAATGTAGGGAGGAATCATAGCACTGCACCACTTTAGTGTGTCTGTACTTATGTTTGCTGTGGATGTAGAACATTGTTCACAAAAGTTTTCTTTGCCAATATTAATATCCACTCCGCTTTAGTCTTCTAACTATTCCACTCCTGTCTTCTTTTTTTTTATTCCTCTCTCATCTCTTGTTCTTTTGCTGAATCAAATCATGCTAACCCCTGTAGAGGAGTCCGGTAAGCCTTTGATTTGTTTGTGTCATTTATATATATTTGCTCCCTCTTTAATCTTTCTAAATGCCTCCTTATTATTTATGAATGCATTTGTTGTGTTTTGTGTTGCTGAAAATTGGTTAACTACATATGAAGCAGTATATTAAGCCAGTGTGTAGTAACTGGAAGTTTTGTTATTGGGCCTACATTTAGAGGGCAGATTACCAGTATTGAGGGATTTCTCTTTTCACATAACTTGTGTTGTTATTCAGGCAGATTATGTACATGTGTGTGACCACTCAGCATTTTTATGCCACATGCAAGCTGATTTGTTAGCCTAAGTACTTAGACTACAAGAGACTGTCTTTTAATGTGTTTCCGCTGACTAAGACATCTTAAATCTGACTTTAATTGGTTTTGGAGCCTTGAGTTTCCAGTTCTCAGTCCAAATAACAAGCTACAAGCAGTAGTGGAGGCGAGGAAAAGGTCAGAGACGGGGATAAAATGAGAGTGAAGATATTGCATCACAAATTATTTCTCTCATGTCTTATTGTTTACCAGCATACAGCTAGAAAGGCTTATTTTAAAATGCATTAAAATATAAAAAATTGAAATCTTATTTTTATGATAAATTCTTCATTTTTGATATTATTTGCCATCATTATAATCAGCCAATGTGCAGTCAGTTGTACACCATTTCCCCTTAGGCAAAGTCTGTCGGTTTACAGCCCAGCTAACACTTTGTTCTGATATGAACTGTCAAAATTACAAAAGGTATCTTTACTCTTCCACCAAAGGCACAGATGCAACATTGAATTTAAAACTGCAACAAAAACACACTGCCTTTTAATTCTCTTATATTTACATAGTTAAAATGTATGAAACAGTTCTATTAAAGATCAGCGTCAGTCCCTGAGAGACTAAAAGGTCATAGTGTGTCAAAAGACTTCCTGATGCTCTTCCTGTTTACATACAGCAAAGCAGCAGCGATTGGTTAGGCCAAACAGTATTAATCTGTGTCCTTCACCACTGTGTCCCATGAAATAAGTCCTCTCCAGCAGAATGCCCCACCCACTGTTGCATCACTTTAATCACTCATGGCTCACTGCACAACTGGAACAAGCACAAGAGTGAGGGATGGAGGGAGAGCGCAATGATGCGAGGTGGACATGACGCAGACAGATGGAGAGATTTCAGAAGAAATTAAAAGAGACCAAGGGGGCAGATGGGAGATTGCAAGGGAAGATAGAAGGAGACTCAAAAGGATTAGGCAGTAAAATTATAGTTTTTACAGAAAAAAATATTACAAAATGGATACACGGAAACCAATTAGGGGCGGGGGGGGAGTGATTGAAGCAGTGCCACAGGATATTTTGAATTATGTCCAGTCAGAGGAGCTTCACAGATGATGTTAGAGAACCGTGCAAATTCTAAATAAATTAATAATAATAAATTTGAAATTCTAATTCATGTGAAGACCTTTAATTGCTGCACATCGGTTTCCATCACTTACATAAACACAAACACACAGATCAATTTGAGTAAGTCATCTTGGGCTGTTTCCTAATACCCTATTGTCTTAGTATACAGGACTGATTGAGCTATTTGTGTTCATACAAAAACCCTTTTATCACATAAGACCACACAAGGTGTTTCTCACAAAATCTAAGATAAGCGAGCCCTCTTGAAAGAGTTGGTATCATCCACAACCCCAAATCTGTCCAGCCAGGCCAAACATTCTTCTTCTCCTGATGCATATGATGTCTGCTTTACTGATTTGTCACTCTCTGACCAGGTGTCTCTTCTCTCTTCCTTTTTGCTGGTCACAGAGACGTAGCCCGGTAAGTGTCCTTTGCTCTTGTCTCCCTGGGGTCAGACTGAATATGTCACATGCCCTCTTGTACCTTCTCACTTTCTTTGGGGTCACTTACATAAGAGAAAATACGTAGTTGGGTGCAGTGGCTGAAAGCGATGGGTCAAAACTCTTGAGTAATATGGTTTGATGTTAAATAAATAAATGTGCGCATATATATATATATATATATATATATATATATATATATATATATATATATATATATATATATATGTGTATATATATATATATGTATATATATGTATATATATATATATATATATATATATATATATTCAGATATATATTCAGATTCTCAAGATCACTCGTGTGCTTGTGTACTTGTTTTTCATCTTGAATGCTTCATGCTTGGTCTCTCTGTTGGGAGAAAATTTGCACTTTTGACAGCTGGACCCTTTGATGTCTTACTTCAGTCACTCCCCATCGTGTCTTCTCATCTGTTTCCTTCTCTTCCCCTCCTCTTCCTCTCTCTCCCTATCTGCCCTCATCCTTGCTTGGCCTCTTGTGCCCTGCTCATGGTGAATTCATACATATGCTCACTTATACTTGGGTGTCTAGGATTACAGCTGGAAAGGCAACAATAATTCTGCTGTTGCCTTTTCATCAACTGAAGTTATGTCTCTTTTTAAGTTTTTCACACTCCAATTTCATCAGTCTCACACTTCATCTAGTACCACGGGTGGCTTTTTAAGACTTCAAAAGCATGTTCTGAAAGCTTTCCAATATTTCTCGCTTTGACGCCACAAACCACTGCTCTGAGCGCAGTTAGATCACTGCAGGTAGCAGCAATTTATCAAGTTGCCATTTTCTGACTAATATGAGGCTAACAATATTATTGATGTTGAATTTTGGAGTGATTTGTTGTTCTTCATTTATATCTGTCAACATATTTTTTCAGTTTACCATCTGAAATGTAATAAGTCTTGGGCATTCAGTGAATTCACAGAATATGACTTTGTCAGTATTAGCCTCCATAACATAGGATATAACTGTGCTGTAGACACAGAAGATAGTGTTGATATTGTTGCCACTAAAATGCACCTATTAAGAGTCAATATGTCTATTCATAACATATATGCATATATCTTTCTTGTGTATATGTATTGGTAATGCCTACTCTTATGGAGCTCATAGTTACACAACAGTAGCTAGTCTCATCATATTAAGTCAACCTAAGGCTGAAGTTCATCCTCTGACCTTCAGTACTGTACAGCCTACATCACTGTTATGTTTAAACCACGCAGCATTTTCACAGTTTCATAGGATTAAATAAAGAAAAACCTGTTTATTTGCAGTTCATTTTGACGTTTTATGTCTTTGGATTTTTACGTGTTACTGTCATTTTTTCCCCTTATTACAGGGTTTGAAAAGGAATACATCCAGTAAGTATAAGTCTTGTTGCACCTTAGGTCAGCCTCACTTTTTGATAATTGTAAACTAGGAGGATGTGATACAAGATTCACATGTGGTAAACAGATTTAATTTGTGATTCCAGATGAAGAGATTGCCAGACCGAGACGTGTTGTCCCTACTGTATCCACTGTGGCCCCCACACCAGCTCCAGCACCACAACCTCCCAGGTAGGTACCTCATTGTCCCTGACAAGGTTGTGGACTAGCACCTGTCATTAAGAGTCAAGGTCCTATATATACCATATTGCATACATCACTACTCATCCCTTCTTCTGTCTTGGCATCATTCTGCATACATTTATATGGTATACTCTGTTTACTTTTTTGAATTATATTGCATCTTACTTGATTGTCTGGGTTTACATGTTTTGACTGTCAAAGCATCTTGTGAATGCTGTTCTTAAGGGTGCTATATTAATAAAGTTGCTATATGAAGGTACATTTTTTTCAGCTTTTCACTTGTCCCACTGCACACTAGAAGACCCATTTATCATTCATTGTTTTTATGAAGGCTGTCTTTTTTGTTGTTGTTTTTGTTGTAAAGTAGTGCAGTAGATTTGTTGCGTAGGGCTTTCATGTGCATATATGCAGTGAAGAAACTAGTAGAAGTGATGACTGTGATGAGGTATCATATGTGTAATCACTTCATGGTGTTCAAATTTTATATGTAGCTTCACTTAATTGAGAAACTGCAAAAAAGTTTGATAATATTATGTTTGTAGCTTTTATGCAATGTAGAGCGTACAAATGTCACCATCATGCTTCATCAAGCCTCGTTGGGAGTTTGTTGTGCCCATCCAACCATGATACGTTCTGTCGTGGTCAGATGAACCAGGGATTTAAGTCGCACGAATCAGTGGACCAAGAAATTCATACAGCTGCTAGGTAGTTAAAAACCGGTGCGTTCTGTATTGTAATGATTAGAAAGACCATGTCAATGTTTTAACGTCTGGATCTTTGCTGCTTGTCATGCCACCATATCTCTCCCTGCATTTCCTTTCACAACTCTCACTATCATATAAAAGGCATACATACAAAAATAAAGTTTATATGTATTAGGTTTTTCCATTTGTTGTTTTACTGATATTTTCAGCACGTGAGTGGAGTCTGCTGAGGTTACCAAGCTTGGTTTTACTGTGTAACTGTTAACTTTAACATTAACTAAAAAGTTTTCAACAGAGTTAAATCTTCAAAAAGCCTCGGCTTTGTGAAATAAAAGAACTTTCTTTGGGTAAAAGTCTCGATATTACCAAAGGCCATGTTTTTGGAGATATTCACAATAACCATATTACTAAAAGTGTTGACTTTGCTTGAGGGCCACAGTTCACTGCAGTGAATCAACACAGCTGTGTGCTATGAGAACTTAATCACAGGTTCTTGTTGTATGGATGCTTAAAAACAATGTGTATAGTTGTTTTCATAGCTATTGCTCTTAATATTAGTCATGTTATTTGGCTTTTTGTGGTTTGATGGAATGATTTTTTTTTTGTGGTCTTGTGTGGGATTCTGTTCAACAATGTGAATCTGTTGTCAGTCCAGTGCAGTTTGTGTGACAGTCATATTACAGATGCACACAAGTCATGTGTATTTATTTTTCTGTAAGTGTGAACTCCAACGACTTCTTTTATACAGTGTATCTGTTGCATCCGGTGTCACCTCCTTGTTCTCTACTGTCAGAAAACAAATGTCAAAAGCAAAGGCTAACTTGTGTTATTTTCATTCCACTCCAAAACACAGAAAAATGCAATTTTGTCCATCCACTCCTCTCTATCTCTTGCATTTGTTGTTTCAAATGTCAGTCTCTGTCACTATTTATGTAGCCACCACAAAAAAGTATTGTACAGTCCTTCCAGTGTCTTAATCAACTTTTAATGCAGTGATTTAATGCAATTTGGTCAGTATCTAAGGTATGATAGAATGTTTTTTATTTTATAAAAAACAGCACTTATCACCTATGTGGTTCATTTAGATCAGATGACACAAGCTGCAGTGAGATGATGCACCTTCTAACAGTCCTGTTTACTAAACTGACTGTTAATAACTCCTCACATATTGTCCTTTGTCTGTCGCAGCAGTCAACAAACGCCAGTCCCCGAAGACACCACAGCCTTATTTGGGCCTCCTTTGGACACAGCCTTTGGAGAACAGAAAAGTGAAGGTAACCCTCCTTGCTGTGTCTTTGTTACTCTCTGTTTCTGTTTCTTTATGTGGATATCTTTGCCTTTATTGGTTCTTAGAATATGCTTCTGTTGACAGTTGTTCCCAACATGGTTTTGGTGTCAAATTATGTTAGCAGTATGACGAAAAAAGCTTTCTGAACACACATACACACTTATTGTCTGTCTGAGGCTGCCAGCTAAGCCTTACTTAGCTGTCATAGCAGATACCCTCTATCTCTCTTGTCCTCTTTCTTTCTCTCTCCCATCCTGTCACCTATTCCTATAACACCATTATTCTCCCCTCTCGCTCACTGTGCAGTTGTGGATTCTCGCCATCTGTCTTTGCAAGGGTCAAAGTTGAAACTTGCACTCTGAGGTTATGCACATGTGTAATGTGAAGCTTGTACTTTACGCACATTCTGTTGTCACCTTCTCACATCCATCACTGTAGGATTTAGGATTTAGTGATGCAGGCTGGGATGGCGCTCTTAGCTGTTACGCAAGTACCATGTCAGGCATAACTAACATCAGCTCGACACAAATTCCCTTTATATATTAACTCAGACAACTAGAAGAGGTCTGAGCCTGACACTGGTAGCTGGGTATTTTTTACTTTTTTTCGTTACAGTTGAGTAAAGCCTTAAATAAAAAGTGTAGGTCAGTGTGATGAGGTTTATATAATTTTAATCTTAATTGCCAGTGCATGCAACTTGGTTAAACTAATGATACACTGCTGTAAAAAATCCTTCCTTCATAAAAGTAAGAATGTTCAATTTTTGCTGAAGACAGATCTCTAGATAGGTCTACCTTATTTATATCAGGCATGTTATATTTGGTTATAAGCTCTGACTATAATACGGTACAATTTAACAGTACCACAAACTACAGCTTCCAAAATTACCATAGAGTTGAATCATCAAATCAGCTTTGACAAAACCTAACCATTTTAACCTTCGTAAAGATAGGACTTTGTAGCAGGGCTGTTGGGTTACACTGTCTTTATTTTTAGCAAGTTGGCTAGTATGGTTGTCTTCACATTTCTGGATGTTTTTCTTACCACTGCTCTGCCAAAGTCCATGGTTATAGTGGCATTCTTTCTAATGCAAGGAAAATGTATTTTCTGTGTTCTAGGGTTTTCACACATTCTGACTGCAGCCTGTCACTGAGACTTGAAATCTGTTTTCTCTACTTAAACATTCTATTGGCATGCTCGTCTATGCTTTTTCCCCTCATACACCTATTGCCTCTCAAGCCCCAGAGAATCAGAAACTCTTAAGTGTTTTGTCGCTAATGCCCTTCACATGCCCTTTTCTGTCCCCTCCTGAACGTAGTGGGTCTATCTGAGTCTGATGTGTGGGGGACTCCTCTGTCAGAGCCTGAATCCTCTTTGACAAGATCCTTCCCCACAGGAAGTAAGTTTAATAGTTTGCTGCATAACGTGCCAAACTTCCTCGTCTTCCTGGAATGACTGTACCGACCCATCAGCTCACCTCATGATCTCCCTCATCATCCGACTAACAAACAGACCTGCAAACTAACCCGATCAAACAAGTGTGTGGCGATAACACTCTCCTTCTCTTTCTAAACAGACAGCTGTAACTCTTTTCATTTCATCAGCCATTTCCCAAGCTCGTGATTCAGGGTTGGTCGCAGTTTATTTTATAGGAGAGGTTTAATACTGAACTTTCATTCTGCACCAGCCCCTCCTCCCTCGCTGCCTCCTCCTTGCATTTGGCATGGTGGTGACTGAATGTATTGTGCTGCATGGTGGATATTTTGGGTGATCCCCTCTCAAGTTGTAGATATATTTTGCAGGTAATGATTATACCTGTTGTTTTAAGTTCCAAAAGTTAATTTTTTTGTTAAATGATCAGCTGTGTTGTTATAACCTAAACTTAAAATCCTCTATTTTTATTCTTGCCATAGTCAGCATTGTATGCAGCCCACCATAAGTTGCAGTGATGTAAAACAGGCACTAGAGAAATCTCCAGGAATCACCTGTTAGACCTAAAAGGCTCATGCTTAACTTATATCATTGCAGCTCCACCTCCTCTCCCACCCAAGAATGTCCCAACTTCTCCCCCGACAACTGGCCCTCCCTCTGCAGATGATGCTGGTGAGAAGTCTTCTTATCTATTTCTGCTTCCCATTAAATCACCTTTTGAATAAAACTAACTTTTAGATTCGATCCCAGCTGCCTGCTCATGTTCAGCTTTCTGTGTCCAACTTTCTCTGTCAGTCTATTTACCTTTGCCTCTGTGATGTTTTATCTCTTTGTGTAAGCTTTCTGAAAACCTCTGCAAACACAGCCTTTGATTTATTCACTGGTTATCTCTGATTTAGAAGTGTCAACAGAAGCAGACAGCTCAACCAGGAAGCCCTCAATAGCTGACTTAGACAACATTTTTGGACCGGAGCAGTCTGTTCCTCCTGGTGAGGAAGCAGGTGAAACGTGGGTCTGCTTCAGTGAAGAATCTCCTGACCGGCCACCTCTACCAAAGGACCCTGCGCCTCCTCTTCCCACCTCCCCACCTCCGCCAGAGGAACCGGCTCCTCCGTTACCAGCTTCCCCACCCCCACCTGAATCTCCAGCCCCACCCTTACCTACGTCCCCACCTCCTCCAGACGACCCAGCACCACCTCTCCCTACATCCCCTCCCCCAAAAGAAGATCCCGCCCCCCCTGTACCAACTTCCCCACTTCCCACAGAGGAGCCTGCTGCACCTCCTGTCCGTTCAGGCCCCTCCACACCTGAAGACAGAAATCCTCTCGTCACTTCTCCACCCCCTGCACCAAAGGAGCTTGCATCACCTCCCGCTTCCTCCCCTCCTCCCATTGACTCACCTGCCAGTGTCCCACCAGCCCCTGGCCCTAATGCAAGCACCCCCCCAGCAGTCAGTCCTCCTACTGAGGAACCCACAGCTCGTTCTGTCCCTCCACCCCTTGTCCTCTCTGAAGAGGAGCAGCCCAAGAATACAGACACCACCCAACCCAAAGAGGACGGAGGTGAAACTGTCACTTCACCCAAAGATTCTAGCCAGGGGAGTCGGACTACGCCTCCCCCACCTCCTCCTCCAACATACCGTGCAGTGGTTTCATCACCAGGTCCCACATCAGGAGCTGGTGGCTCAAATAGCGGTGAGTAGTTCATGACTTTAACTGGAGTAGCATTCATAGAGGACAAGTTTCTTACATCCCATTTAGAAAATAAACAAAAAAAACTAATCACTTCTGCATAGTCAAAATTGTTTTCAGTGAATGATTGTCAGGCTCTTACCCTAAATCTTTTTGTACAAATGAGATATTGAAAAACACAGAGACAATTTCCTGGTCATTGATCAGAGTTGAGAAGTGATCATACTGCCAGCAGAGCATCCTCTTCAAATTTTCTTACAACCGATTTCACCACCTTTGTTGGTAAACTTGTGCAAACTGAACAGTGATTCTGCATTTTATTGAAAAGTGGTCATGTTTTGGCCCAGATGGATGTACAGTAACCTTCTGCTACAGAATGTGTTATGTTGGTTTGTAATTGATTATTATTTGCTTGACTTTTACAGGAGTTCTTCAGTTCAGTTCTTTATATTAAATTGGAATGTGTGCACTAAAAAATGAAAATATCTGTAAAAGGTATCAGCTTGGCCCTTAATTTGTGTGTTAATCCAATGCACTGTGTTTTTGTGTTCTGCAGTAGTTTTCTGAACTGAACTTGTCATCTTAACTGAGCCCCTGTATGTTTTTGTTCTCTGCAGGCTCCTCCTCACCGGTACGACCTGCTACACCTTCGTCAGTCAACCCCACCCCTCCTCCACCTCCACCTCGTCCCCCGTCACGACCCAAACTTCCTCCAGGGAAACCCACTGCAGGAGATGCAGTAAGATCTACTGTTTTTACTTTATAATTTGATTATCCTATGCCATCGTTGCATCACTTATTTTTATGGCAACACTTTCATTTCTGGTCATTGCTCATGTGTCCATTAGAACATATCGATAAATAGCCAGACATACCTATATACTGTCGTCCTAGCAGAACTGAGTTTATCACAATCTGAGCTTGGATGATTGAATACGATGGCATCAAAGCACTGCTCCTCTTTCTTACTCTTTTCCTTTTCATCTTTTTAGAATCGCCCATTCAGCCCGCCGATCCACTCGGCCAGCCCTCCTCCCATCGCCCCATTGGCGCGGGCTGAGAGCACCTCCTCCATCTCCTCCACCAACTCCCTGAGTGCCGCCACCACCCCTACTGTCAACAAGGAGCTCTCCGTGTCTGTGTCAGGTGTGTGAACCATCAGCCGTCGCTGAGCTGTGCAGCTTGTCACCTGATGGCTGCTCACAGAGGCTAGCAGTCCTGGCTGAAATGAACAGTTTTTTTCTGAAATATTAAAAGTCTGTTATTTATTTTATGAACTGGCCTTGTCCTTCCTTGTGCTCAGAGTGTGCTTGCAATGAGTCACGCACTTAAGTATTTATTTATTTATTTATTTGCATTTTTTCTGGAAATGGCAGCAGTTTCTCAGCGACCGTGTTCGACTAAATGATGAATATAGTCACCGTTTTGTGGCTTTTATTTACCGTACAGCATTACATTATCTCCATTTGCTAAATATGTAAGCAATAATTTTGCATCCTAAATTCAAATTCTTTAAATAAGAATTAATTACTTCTAAAAAATATATATTTTTCATGCAATGAGTTATAGGACTGCACATAAATACTGATTTGAAATTCATTTTTACACTCACACATGCAGGGTGTGAGTAGGAGGTGAGAATACGATGCAGGGTGTTAATTTTAAAATGCAAACATTCAGCAAACCTTTAATGAATTACTGACAACAACAATTTATACTCCTTGATCTAGCTTTAGAGTCAGTGCTGAAGGACCCTACAGTGCCGAGTAAGTGGATAATAGCAAATCTCAGTTGACTGTAACATGGCTGAGTCATAGTAGATTTAAAAAATACACACTCTGGAGGCCGCAGTAGTTATGTAAAAGCAGAATATAGTCTCTGATTGGAGGGTGCATTTTTAAACAGATTTTAGAGACAGACTGAATAAGCTACTAGATCCTGACTGTAACATGAAGGGATTTGGAGATTTTACTGAAGTCTCAACTACAGCCCATAATTCATATATTATTTATTTATTGTGGTTTTGTCGATAGGCCAAAAAGATGTTGGGCTGACAGCAAGAAAAAGGTCACAGAAACTGTTTTAATTATAAACTGCCTCCTTTCCAGTCCCACTGCTTTGCAATTTTGACACGTGAATCACATTTGTATTTAAGATGTTTCTTTTATGTTGATTTTTACTGTTTCATTTTGTATGCATGACATTATCTATCATTTCAAATTATTTTCCCTGAGTTTAATTTGTTTTTTGTTTTTTCTTTCGTCTGTTTTTTTTTTTTTTTTTTTTGTTTTTGTCTTTTTTGCTATTTGTCCCCTTATTTGTTCTTTTGCTTGTCAGAAGACGATGCTTATGTAGACAAACTGCCCACCTTTGGGAGACACTTTGATTCATTTGCAGGTATGGTAAAGTTCCCCTCCGAGGGGGGCAGGTTGGGGAAAGGGTTGGGGGAATGCTCCTTTGTGAGTTTCAAATCTGTTTGATGCTCTTTACCCAGAGTGCACTTGACATAGAAGGGTAAAGGTCATCACTGAGTGTTTTTGTCCTTTTTTGATGAATGTCAGTCAAAATATGTAGGTATTCCAACAGTGAGAACAGGTCTTTTTTTCACATATTCACAGTTTTTAGCCTGTCAGGCTTTTTAGGCAAAATGGAAATCAAATTAAGAAATATTTTTTAAAAAGACCACTGCTTTGTCATTGTTCCAATACCTACTTACTCCACTTGTTTACTTCAGGTTTTGTGCACAGATGTAGGGACATGCCACACATTCATTTTTTTTTTCTTTTCAAGAGTGGCAGCATTTTTCAGTGAAATCATCATTTTTCTTCATTGTGTTGCTCTTGCCAGCTCATACCTTCCCACACATTTCCAATGCACTTAATCCATATGATAGTCTCTTTCTCACTCTCTCTCCTATCTGCATATCTCTCTCACTCGGTCCTCCTCTTTCTCACTCATTCTCTTCTATGTCACAAGTAAAATCTGCCAGAAAAAAATGAAAGCTGTGGTGACACAACAAGCTGCATCTATTGCATAATATTCTAAAAAAGTTCAAAAAGTGTCTTCCCTTCTCCCATCTGCCCGCTCGTGAGACTTTTCTCTCTGTTTTATGACTGTGCACCAGTTACTGTCTTGCCATGTCACCATGGCAACCTCCCATCTCCTCTCTTGGCGACACATTTTGTGTATGCAGAGTGCAGTGCAGTCACTCCCAGGTACCTTTTCTGCACCGCAAGAATGTGTTTGAGTGTTTGTGTGCTGTGTGTTCAATGAGCATGTCTGAAGAGCTCCTTATCTGTGGGCCCTTGAGATCCATATTGTCTGTCTTTCTCACACACACACACTCAAACACACACAGTGTCACGCATACTGTCTGATCAGAGCTACTGCTTAGAGCCATTTGAAGTCTGGCTTGAGAATTAGGCCATATTAGACAGGCAGCAGATGTTTGGTATTCATGCCATCTCCTCTCTTCAGCTGGAGTACACGACACAGCCTCAGGTTTAACCAATCTCTCAACCAGACTGGAAAACCTCAGTCTACCCCCACACTTGACCCCTGACATCCACCTCTCACACCTGACACTCAGGCACTCAGCCATAGAGACCCCGCCCTCCCAATCTGAGCACCTGCCCTTTTGTTCTCTTCATGAAGCGTTGCGCTTCTCTCATCGTTCCATCACCCAACACTCTGTTAGTCTAGTGAGTCACTCAACAGCACACCTTTGCTCACAGAACTCTACAATAATTGTATGAACTAAAACAAGCCTACCCTGCACTGGCAGGATGGTGACCAAGTTTTCAGTGTTAAAAAGAATCACTGCAGTCAGGTAAATGTACTCATTTGACATTGTAAGAGTTATGCTATTGCTGCACATCACATGGTGGAAGTTATTTTGAAAAAGCACCATATGTAAACACAACTGTTCAAGCAGCTGTGCTTTTTGTAGTCACTCTGGTCCTGCATCTCACTTCAGGGACTGGATCCTTCAAAGTCCATATTACTAGACCAAATATATCATGGAAGGCTGACAAGGTCTGTCTTTTTGAAAATCTTCTGCAAATGCAGTTGGGAAATATCTCCTTCTTTTGCTAAAGGAAGCAACTAATGTATCATTTGTGGTCGGCAGCATCCTGGCCATGGGTTTTGGCATGTTTTCCCTCAAAACTAGGCTGCTTCTCTGTTTCATTGCAGCTTTAATTTGCCTTGAGTCATGATTAGTTCTGCCATTTTTACCCTATCAAATTATTTGAATAAATGCTTTTCAGAGCCCTGAAAGGATCAAGTTATGCACTTTTTCACAAGATAAAAATGTTACTTGAGAAGTCAGAAGAATAAACAGAAATATGTTTTTGCCAATATCTCATTAATCATGTTGTGGCCCCTTAAAGGTTTAGGCCCTGAAATTGATGTTGCATGAAAATACATTGCACATGTTTTAGAATTATGGGTTAATTTTTGGATTCGTTGGAACATTTTTTAGCTGATTAGCTAAGAAACAGCTGTTTTTTGGTTGAACCTTCTACTTTTCTGTAGAGCATTTTATTTAAAGGGCATTTCTTGCAGATTAAATTATTCTAAAAGTGAAGCAGGGCCCTATGTGCCCACCATTAGTTTTGAACTCTCTCATTTGAGGGCACACAAACTTCTAGTTCATTGAAAGATCCACCTTAATGCTATGTCTCTC
The DNA here is from genome assembly GCF_022539595.1 of Amphiprion ocellaris. NCBI lineage: Eukaryota > Metazoa > Chordata > Actinopteri > Pomacentridae > Amphiprion > Amphiprion ocellaris. Next base: position 20,842,330 of record NC_072767.1, on the reverse strand, counting down.
ACCAAAGTATACAGCCCCTAAAATACAGGACACGGCACCTCTTTTCTAGTCTTTGTCTCATTGCTGCCCTCTGCAGGATGTCTTTGTACATAGCTGTCATCCTCCATCTGTTTCATAATGTGAAAAGTAGAGGCCTTGAGGAAAATGTAAAACCTAGAGAAAGCACAGACAAGATACATGCAGTGTGTACCCTATAGTTGCCACTGGTTAACGTAGTGCAAGGAAACTGCTATTATTTGGAGCTTGTTTCTAATACTGGAAAAAACATTGGCTGCTGGCCCTGAAGCTGGCTCCAGACTGTCTCCTCACTAGTCCCCCTCAGCCTCGACATCCCCTCCCTGTGTCGCACATCTTGCACATCGAGTTTTACCGCTGCCAGCATCCAGCAGCACATACCTGGCCCTCAGTCCCACCTTTCCTCATGCACGCAAACATCTACAAAAAAAAACCACACCCTGTGTCACCCATTTCGTCACACGTTCTGTCCCGGCTGTGTCCCGGCCCCTCTGGCCTCCACCTCCACGTTTCACCTCACTGTGACGTGCGATAGACCTGCCATGTGAGACTCACGCTACTGTCCTTCTCTCCCCTCCTCACCCACTTCCCTCCTATCCATCCCTCTGCCTCCTCCCACCCTCCTCGTCCTTCTCTCTTGACCCCACCTCCCCCCGTTCCTCCACCCCTCGTCCCCACACAGAGAATGACCAGCCATCCCTTGTATGGTTTGACAGAGGGAAGTTTTATTTAACATTTGAAGGTAAGTTTTCTCTGCACCAGGGTAGCGTGCACACTATTTGGAGGCTCATTTGTGCAAGCTTCGCCCCTCCTCTGTCCCGCCCCTTCCTCCTTCCCTTTTTCTCCTCCATCAGCCTAACTCACGTCATGCTACCTCCTGGCTGGCCTCCCTCATATTCAGTCAAATATGCAGTGGTATATCTTCCTCTGACTTCTTTTCCTGTCATTGTTCATTCTCATTTCATCTCTGCTGACCGCCTCTCGTTCCCTGAAGAGTCACCATTCTTCGTGTACTTTACTAATCACTTTGTCGTCACTCCTTTTTTCATGCTGGTTTGGTTTTTGGATTGATTTGTGAGCTCTCTGATCTTCTTTGATCTTGTCAGAGTATTTCAGCTGTAGCCGCATGTCTGGAATACGCATGCACATCTCTCTCAGTCTTCCTCTATGTCTGCCTCTGTCTTTTCTTTCTCATTCAGCTATGCCAGTTCAGTTTAAAACGAATGTCAGTTTGTAATGTAATCTATACCAAATCATGAATTTGGGGGTGATTTTTGAAGTAATTGTATTTAATTCTACAATTTCACAGTCAAAGAGCAGAGAGAAATGGGTATGCTTCACACACCTAATGTGCTGTTTTCATGCCACATGACTAACACCAGTATTGGTTCTCATTTCAAATAGCTTCATTTCATTTCGTCACAGTAGTTTGAACAAGTTTTGTTCCTCATTTCATCCACACACAGTTAGATAGAAAAAGTATAGAGTCCTGGTTTTGGAGTTGGAACATAATTGTAATCTTAATCTATTGAGCTCTAATGCATTTTTATTCTGCACTGAAGCTTTGAAGCATTGCTGTCAGATTAATTTAAGGACTTTGATAAACAAAGATTTTGATTATGATTTCAAAGCATCCCTGACTTTGACTATAACAACCACAAAAGGATAGCAGATGACAACAATTGAGCTGAGTGGATTTTTTGAAGTGACAGACTTTGATTTTGTGTGTTTCATGCCCTATTCAGACAACTTTAATGTGTGTTTCTGTGTTGGTTTGTTACTGCTAGGCTGCTCCCGAGGGCCCAGTCCTCTCACCATGGGAGCTCAGGACACGCTTCCTGTCGCCGCTGCCTTCACAGAGACAGTCAACGCCTTCTTTAAAGGAGCCGACCCCAACAAGTGGGTCTTCACACATTCACACACATCATGTCATCACTTATTACAGTAGAATTCACCAATCGAGATCACATAATTCTCTTTTTTGATGGGAAAACGGTGTGTTTGTTTAGTTTATATAGCAGTACTTACAGGATAATGCTGACAATTTAGTAAATTTGCCCAAATTTAGCATCAAAAAGCAGCATATAGGCACTTAATAACATGTTGACTGTAATGTTTATGTAAGAAGATAGAAGGATATTTATATTTATCAAGGTATTGGTCATCTTAAACAGCCATATAAACACTAAAAGGATTGGTATCAGTCTGTAACAGCTGAAAGACATCGCTGAACATGCTCAATTTTGGTGTTTGCGCTGCCTTTGATGTGGGCTGAGGAGCTGAGAGGAGTGAACTGATGGGTTTAAATTATTGATTTTGTGCGTTTGTGTTGATGTCAGTGCTTTAATATTGGAATAATGCATGAATCATGGTTGTTAAAGAAACTGCAGAAATCGACAATATAACCATGTAATGTATTTGTGCGCTGCGTCTCTCTTTAACACTCTCCTCATCTTCCTCTCAGGTGTGTTGTGAAGATCATAGGTGAGATGGTTTTGTCGTTTCCGGCGGGCATCACGCGGCACTTTGCCAATAACCCATCCCCTGCCGTCCTAACCTTCAGCATAACCAACTACAGCCGACTGGAGCATGTGCTGCCTAACCCCCAGCTGCTCTGCTGGTAATGACACCACTGTGAACTCACCATCTCACTCATAAAAGTTTTCACTGGAGGCAGTGTGTCAGGGAAGAAGTGGAAAAACTGACCTAACCATCACTTTTACTCCATCCATTTGACATGTGTAGTTCAAGTCTGAAGGTTTTATTCTCTAATTTATAATTTTCCCATAACATTTAACAAGTTATGAGTGTTATAATTTCACTAAATTTCATTAAATCAAAATTGTGTACTTACTATACATTCTACATTGTATTATTGATAGTAATTGCACTTATAGAGCACGTGAGATAATAGCTTAAATAGCATGCTACATGTAACACATACTGTATGTTCAATGTGACTTTGCAGCAAGGTCCTCTTAAGTCACCTTCTTGTTATGTAACCATAGTGTATTCTTGATAACATTTCGGCACCATGAAGATATTTTTTTCCAGGAGTCCTGTAAACTACACTTACAGAATGTAATACAAACAGAGTAAACTCCACTGATACATATCTTACATCCTAAACAAGAAAGGGAGTTGTGTGTGTAGAAAATAGTATGAATTCATTATTAACATAAAGAAAAGAGGCGTGCAAGAACCAGGGGGATGTCAAAAGATCATTTTAATATAATATAGTAGCAACGTAGTAGTAAATAGATTTTGAATTTGTTGAAAGAAACCTTTAAGAAACTGGAGGCATATTTATATGTTTGCAAACTGGTAAACCTCATTCAATATGCTTTGTTAATAGAACAAATGACCAACAGAGGATGAGGGAGACTTGAGGGAGACACTAATGCTGACTGTGTTGAGTCATTATGAGTCATTATGAGTCATTATGAGGTCATCTAGCTTTCCTGAAGTGCTTTAAGCAGAGTTCTGCTTTTTTATGTGTGTGTGTCATCCTTTTTGGGTCATGTTGCACTTGATATTAAAGAAACATAGACCCCCTATTGAAACCATAAAAACTACATATGAAATACTCAGTCACAGCTATTATGGCACCAAAAATGTATTTTTTCACATCTGGAAAGGTGCTTTTATCCTTGTGATCCATAAGCAAATATAATTTGTCAAATGTTTTTCTTCCCTTTCTTTAAAATTTGCAACAAATCATTCCGATGTTTTCCTAAAGTCCACCTAACCCTAACCCTGCTAAATCAGTGTAAAACTGACCTGTTAAGGCTTGTTGTTAAAATTCAAACTTGCTGATCATTACCTGTGGATCTCACACTTCCAAATTTTCAGTAATTTTTACAATAAACACATTGGTTTTTATAGTTGAATAGTGTTTTCATACTGACCTGCTGCTGAGAACTAATTTACACAGTGTGAGAGTTTCACCAGCTTAGAAAATCACCAGTCATGTGAAAAGTCTGTATTTTGATCGTACTTTTCTGCATGCTTCTCCACCAGCGACACTACCACACAATGTACGGCCGATGCCAAGAACTTCTGGGTGAACATGCCAAACCTGATATCCCATTTAAAGAAGGTGGCAGAGCAAAAGCCACAAGCGACATACTACAATGTGGACATGCTCAAGTATCAGGTAAACTCAGCCTCTGGTCATAAAACAGTCCACACATCTTCCACCGTTTCACTGTAAGGTCGAGTCAGCTGTAACTTACCACTGAACATGATTTGTTGGAGGTGTCTAAATGATAATAGGTTGGCCTCGAACCAGCAGTTTTATATTTTGTGTGTCTGTGGGCAGGTGTCTGTGCAGGGCCCCCAGTCGACTCCTCTGAACCTGGCGGTGAGCTGGAGGTGTGAGCCCACCAGCACTGACCTGAGGATAGACTACAAATACAACGGGGAGGCCATGTCGACGGCGATGGCTCTGAACAACGTGCAGTTCCTCGTCCCTGTCGATGGAGGCGTTTCAAAACTACAGGCTGTTTTACCTCCTGCTGCATGGTACCGTCTACATCTAGGCTTATCACATTACATACAGCTAATCAACTAAACAGGCTGATGAAGTAAAGAAGAGGGTTTGGTGTGTTTACGGTTTACTTTTTATAACACTCAGAAATAAAACAATGAAAGGACCTGCTTAGCTTGATATCTTGTATCAGCTTCATACCTGTAATTTAGCTGAAGCGTAGGCTCTTGAATGTCCTTGATATAATAAAAGGACTACAGATAAAATGATATATATTTAAAACTGTTTACCAAATGGGGGAATTATGTATCATTATTTATGTTTTAAATTCAGAAAGTAAATAAATGATAAACATCAGCAGCTTATGGCAGGTTGTGATGGTCTTCTTCAATTGTTTCCTGCTGTCTTTTTCATTCTAACAGGAATGCAGAGCAGCAAAGAATCCTTTGGAAGATCCCTGATATCTCACAGAAATCTGAGAATGGAGGTATTGCAGTTTATTAATTATTTAATCATTATTAAAAATGTACATGTGGGAATGCCTTGTGGCTATGGATAAGAGCCCTGCTTTCAGTTTAATATCTGTAACAATTAGATATTATCCTGAACTTTACATTTTTTGTATTAAGTACAGCGTCAGGGCTAATGTTCCAATGGTGTTAGGAGCCTTAATCAAGATTTTGCTTTTTGGGTCTCCTTAAGCCAACATCAGGCCCCTTCACACTGTGGGATTTTCATCTAACTAAGACAAAAATTGAAAATCATGAGAGAACTGCACTGAAATATGTATTTGTAGACATGTTAACAGATGGCTGACTAAAGAAAACCTACTGCAAAAATCAGTGTCTGAAAGTTGAGACAGCTGCTACCTGATATCAAAATCCAGCATTAAATGATGCAGAAACTACTGGCTGAAATGACAGTCGTGCTATTTTCTGAATACAATTGAGGGAAATACAAACAGGCAAATGCACACATCAAAATAGACGCAAATGTAATGAAAAGTTGGCAACTTCAGAAAGAGCACAGCTCTGTAGAGCAGTTTCAAAACAACGTGGTGACATGGCTGTGTTTTCAGATACTGAAATGTCATTGATACCTGATATGTATTAAATTGTTATTGTACACTCTGACAGAACTTGAGAGCACGGTTTTGTTAAAGCCATCTCTTACAATGTGGCATACAGTGAAGTTACAGAATCACTGATGCCACTAAAGGTGCCTTTAGAAAAGTCACTCAGAGAGCATCAGCTCAAACTTGAGTATATTAAATCAGTTTTAAGACCTATGATATGTGTTCATAGATATCAGTTATCCAAAGCTCTGGTAAAAGGTCTATGTACACAATCTCTGTAATCGAGACAACAGCTGTAGAAATGCTGAAAATAAGGCCACAGATCAGAACCAGAATGTAGGAAGAGACATTCAGATTGAAAGAAAAATAGATTCAGCCTGAATGAGAATATTACTGGACAGAGCTGAACTAGATTCATTACTAGGAGTCATGGATGCAACCATTCACTGCATAGTGTTTCTCAGGAAATGTCTGCCTGAAGTAACCACCGCCCCCTACTGTCTGGCAGCGGTGCTACAATTACTTATCACCACTGTGACGTTTTGTTGCCAGATCTTCTCTTAATCCCTAGGGATGAATTTTATTAGTATCTCACAGTACTTTGATTTATTGACCTGCTTCACATAACACAAGTAGAAAGTCTATATCACTCACCTGTTGTCCAGAACAACAGCACTAAACTGGATTATGAATTCTCTTTAAGATAAAACAGACTCTCTGATCAGTTTAATGCTGCTTCTTTTGGACATGGAAGACTGATAAATGTCAATCTCTCATGTGCACTCTACAACAAAGTGACCTCTGATGAACCCCATACAATGCTCATACTTCAAATGTAGACTCGTCAAACATTTTGACATTGAACAAGCACTGATTCAACAGCATGTTCCTGCACTAAATAGATGCGTCCTCTAGAACTGCTACCAGCGTTTTCATTTTGTTAAATCAGGGCCAACATATTTTCTTGAACTTTTGAACTTGAACCCATCCTCATTGCTCATGAACTCGTCCTAAATGCACTCTCTTCCCTCAGGTGTAGGATCGTTGTTAGCACGCTTCCAGCTAACAGAAGGTCCCAGTAAACCAGCTCCACTGGCGGTGCAGTTCACCAGTGAAGGCAGCACCCTGTCAGGCTGTGACATTGAACTAGCTGGACCAGGGTACCGCTTCTCTCTCGTCAAGAAGAGGTTTGCTGCAGGTCAGTCGAGTGTTTCAGCATGTAATGGAATTTTCTATACCAAAATGTTAATAATCGCAGTTTAGTGCCACATGATTGCTTTACCAACTCTTTAAGAAGATCAGACCTTTCAAAACCTACACTGTTTCTCATTTATTGAACATATTAAAAAAGTTGTCATCTATCATTGTTCAATATAAAATGTTTGTTTCTTTATGTATATCTACTATGTATTTATGCTCAGAAATCTGTGTATAATTTGACTGTCGGGATGTGGAGCAGACAGCACATGATAATTAATTAAGATAGGTATGTTTAATTTTTCAAAGTTCGCTACTCAGTGATGTTTCCTTGAAGCTTTGGAAATTGAGAAGTCTATTCAAATTAGAATTATGAATTATATTGCAGTATTATTAATATAGTAACACACCTGTAAACTCTACATACACTACCAGTCAAACATTTGGACACACCTTCTCATTCAATGGTTTTTATTTATTTGTGTTATTGTCTACATTGTAGATTAATACTGAAGATTAACCCTTTTTACTTTGCAACATAATTTCTTATGTGTTCTTTTATAGTTTTGATGTCTTCAGTATTAATATACAATGTATAAAATATATATTTTGTAAAAACATTGAATGAGAAGGTGTGTCCAAACTTTTGACCGGTAGTGTTTATTATTTGCTTCGGTACATAATTTCCTTTATGTTTGGTTGCTGCTTTCTAAATAATAACCTCCATTACATTAAAGAAAAGTGGCAATGTTCTATATGTAGCCTGAGACAGGAAAATAGAGTGAAAGTACTGTGAACACATCATAATACTTAAAGTGGCAGAGATGAATGTAACCATTTTTAGAGATATTTAATATAATAGAATATATAGTATAGATGTACTTCCTGGATCCACAAGGGGGAATTCTGTTGTAACAGTAGCAAGCAGAAGGAGTGAAGTGACCACCACCACAATAGAAAAATATACAAAGATACCAAAAAAGTAAAATATACTAGGAATAAAAATGTTCTAAATTGAAAAGTGCACCATAAAGTGTCAAATGTTGACATCATGCATCAGACTTTAGTGAATAAATGTAAATTAAACCCTGAAATTGAGGAAATTACACCCTTGTGACAGAAAGTCCATTAGTAACAAACTGTAATCATTGCAAAATTATTATTGAAAACTAGTAGTACATCACATTTCATTTTAACAAATAAACACCATGCTCTGTACAGTTAAATAACCTGTTAATGCTAGTGTGGTATACACTGATTTGTTCTGGGGGTTTTGGCATCAATAATGTAAATATATAGTAACAGTAATATATTAAGAGCTATAAAAGAGCCATAAATGACTAAATAAGTGGATTATCTCATTGGTGTCTTTCAGGAAAATACCTGGCTGACAACTGAGCCATGCTACTGAGAGCAGCACTGTTGAACAAAACGACTGCAATGGACTGAGGTCGACACCGAGGACAGAGGACAGACCGACACCAGACAGAACCTCCAGTAACCTTTTCTGAACCCACACGACAGGTCCGCAGCCTACCCAGCAGTATTGTATAACCTGCATATAGCATTGTGGAACTGTTTTAGGTCATGTAATTATCGTATTTGTATTCATTTCATAACATCTGTATTGCTGCAGTTAGACACCTGGGTTCTTCTCTCCTCTAAAGTCTGTGCCTCTGTCTCCATCCTCCTCTGTGTGGTGGTGTTTTTAAAAGTTTCACTGCAGCTGCCTGACCCAAGCCGTGGACGGAAAGAGTATCGGACAGATTTAACTCTGGATGACCTGTCGTATGTTGTCCTCAGACTAGAGAATGTGGGCCATAAAAACATCCTGGAATAAGATCTTTGCGGTCAGACATGCAGCTCAGCCTCTGACATGTTCAAAGTTAGATTATGTGGAGCTGAAGCAGCACCCGCGACAATACATGGCAAGTTCTACACCTTTATTAGCACATAAGAAATCACTGATCTATAAGTACTCCTTTTGTCGGGGTCCGGGCTTGAAGCCTGAGACAGCTGTGCTTACTGTTTTGCACTGACGGCGGCCATCCGTGTGACAAGTAACTGCTTAAGCCGACACACAAACTGTTGTCACAAAGTGTTAAATCAAAGTTGGTGTTTCTTGTCGGTGCTTGTGTGTGATCACATGAAACACAGAATCAAGTTAGCTACGTTAAACTAGATTTTTCAAGCATCACCTACTGGTACTACAGGGTCACATGACTTTGGATCGCATCCTTTTTACTATGAATGCACCGATCAGCCAATCAAACTGCTATTTTATTTCTCTATACACACACGTGGAGAGGTTTTCAGCATGTTAGGCAGCTGCAATGACAAGTCAGTTCACTGGTTGCAAAATAAGAAAATGTGTTTTCCCGTCAGAACAAAAGAAGTGTACAAAGTGTCATTTTAAATCAATAATATGTATCTTAAAGGGCGTTTGGTGTTTTCCTCGTATCGTCAGATAGCCTTTCTGTTGTTCCCAGGACAGCAGTGTTAGACTCCAGAGTACATGACAGCATTCTATTTTTATTTATTGATGACAATGATTTGTTGTATAAAACATGTGATTCTGTATATGAATAGAATTTGAATGGTATCACACAACTCAGAACCCTTAAAGGTATAAATATTTGAATTCTCTCTCATTTTTGTTATCTGTGTAGTTGGGTAACCTGTGTACAGTATAAGGTATAATTTTTGAATTTATTTCAGATATAATTTTTTAACTCAAGTGCAACAGAAGAATTGAGCTATATATGGGTGGGGAGGGCGGGGGGTAATTTAATGAAAAAGATAAATATCTTACTGGATGCTGTGTTATCCTTTGTGAAAGCGTTAATGTAGAGTTAGCTATACCATGGACAAGGATCACACTCAAAAGAATCAGTTTGACATTTTGGAAGGTGCTCTAGAGATGTCTGTTATATCTGCATTGAGACGGTTAGCTTAGCATAAACACTGGGAACCCTGGCTGTGATTGACACTTGTCAGCACCTCTAAAAATCTCTGATTATACATTGTGTTTGTTTGATCTGTACAAGGATCCGACTGTATAGATTATATATATTCAGAACCTTTGTATGGATTGCCATGAAATATTGTACAGACATTAATGTCACTGAGATGATGAAATGCAGCCACTTTTAAGTCCCTGTAATTCTTCTATCACCACCAGCAGATCAACATTTCAATTGGTCCATCACTTTGGTTTAACAGGCACTTTTACAACTGGCAAAATTTCTGTTAACTGCAGCTCTACTATGTGTTTAGTGCTGAGTAGCTAATTTAGCAGGCTAACATGCTAAACATTGTCAATATGAGCACGTTAGCACGATTTCATTGTTAGTTACACCTAGAAGAGGCGCTAGCAGCTAGCTGTTGACTCTTACTCCTTGTTCATTTTTGGAGCAAAGGTAGCTGTTTCCCTCCGATTCCAGTCTTTATGCTAAGCTAAGCTAGCTGGCTTCTGGCTTAGCCTCATATTTAACAGTGATAAAAAAAAAAAAAAAAAAAAACACTGATTCTTGACAAGATAATGAATGTGCGTTTTCCATAATGTCAAACTAATCCTTTAAATAAGACAATTACAACAACAATCAGTTTTTCCTCAGTGATGAAGTTTGGTGACGACGGTACTGTTATTGGAACAGGATTTGCTTACTGGGACCAGCTTGTTTCTTTAATTCAGACCTCATTGTGATAAAACAGAAAGGAAACATTGATCCAGCACTCTCAGTTCCTCCATCTGTACCTCAGCTTTGACTGTGGGTCACCAGTTAAGCTTCTTCCCTGCTTCCATCCACCTTGCTGGTACCTAAACCCCCTGATTATATCATGAGCACACCCCCGATCATCCAGCCAGCGCTTGAATCCATGGCTTTATTTTGCATAATCGTAATGGTCTCTGTGAGATGACATGATTTGAATGAGGTTGTGGAGCAAGGTTAAGTTGACCAAAATGCTTTTTTCTTTTTTTTTTCTTTTTTTTTTTTGTATTTTGTGTGTGTGTACCCCAGACAGTCAGTCCTCTGTTAAGGACAATAAGCTGAATATTTTTAAAATCGATAAAAATGAAAAAATATATTGTTTAATGTGAAAAAAAACACTGTGCTGATGATGTTGAACTTCCTGAATGCTCTGACACTCAACATGAAGAACAAAAAGTGTGTGTGAAGTGTAGCCGAAAATCTCTGTACTGTACTGTATGTCGGCACTCTGCTAAATGTAACCAATCATAGTCCTTTCAGATCTGTAGTACCAGCATCTTAGGCTGAATTTAGGACAGGAAGACAGTTAGTCTCACTACAGTACTTGTAATTGGGCTTAGTTTTTAAATATGTGTTGTTCTTTCAAATCTGGACTGTGCAGGTCAAATAAACATCATGATTCTTGTCCTGATTTTTAGTTTTCCATGTGTATACCCAGTCTGAGAGAACACTGATGTTGCATTTTGTTGAAATGACGCAGTGATGGATGATTGGTGCCATTTAGCTCCTGGTTATACACTTGTTTGGTAATATTTTCCTTCAGTCATGTCGGTCTTTCATCCAGTTAACATGAACTGACAGGACTTTGTTACCTTCTGGTTGACTCTTGAAGCTACCAGTGCAACAGTCACTACAGCATTATCTACAGAGGCCCGCCATACACACCCCCATCTGTTTTAAATCACCACTACACAAAATGTTACACGTCTTTCAACTGGAAAGGCAGCACAAAACTCTTTCAGTGTTAGCTGCTAAAATATTGTTTTCAGCTTTTAATTAAAATGGATCAAAACTTGTTTTTCCAGATTTCCATCTCTGTGGTGAATTTGTCCTGCAGTAACTCCTTATTGCATGCAGCGCATGCAGTTAAAGGTGGGGCATCTACGACGATAGATAGTACTGAAATGACTTGTTGTGCTGAGTGTCAGTTACCTTGTATTAATGTTGAGGAGAGCAGGGAGTGTGTTTATGTGTGCTATAAGCCAGAATGCTTTTTGGTTCTGTACCGTTAACCTCAAACACATGTGCAAGCTGTTTGTACAGTACATAACAATGCTAAGATGAACTGAGAAACTTAGTTTGCTTCTTTCCAAAACCAATAAAAGTTATAATTGGATGCAGTGTGTGTTTGCAGTTCTCTATATATTTTATAATTCGGAGTGATAGTTCTGCTCTATTTTATTTCCAGCTGTGTTAGCAGCTAGCCGTAAGGATAACAGTATGACTCCACCGCTTAAAGAAGGCTGTTTACATCTCAACTACGGCATGGATTATGATTACATTCAGGTTTCCATGCTTCCAAAGCAATTTTGAAGATGAGTAATGATACAGAAAACCCTCCCCAGCAAGTAGACAGATGGAAATGCTCAGCTGTAGCTTTAACTGCTTATTTCTCTCATCTTCTAGCAAATAAAAAATACCATACAGACATGTTAGCTGGGGAAAATGTTGCTTTGCACTGTAGGAAGTCTTTAAACCTTGTCCAGTGTACATAACTGTGATGGCAAGAAACACATCAGAGAATATAAGCTCTGCACAAGAACATTTATGTGACAAAAATAGCGAAATGACACAATAAAGCTTAAGTTTCCTATAAAGACAATAAAGCAGAGCTGGAAATTTTACAAACCTGCAGCCTTGTGGATACTTGCTACATACATACAGGACACTGAGATATCGCTCTTCTCTTTACACAGACTGAGTGAGAGGTAATACAGTCCTGCACCTTTTAACACCATCTGTATTTACCTTGTAATCAAATGTACATTTATGGTTGCATGTGTCTTCCAGCTCAGGTACAGAAACATGTTCACAGATGCTCTAGTGGTGCACATTCACATCAACAAACCTGACAATTAGAACAGCGATCATATTGTCAGCATTTGGTTTCTTCAGATTTGGTTTTTCTACTGTAGTAAGGCAAGACGGGAGAGAATATTCTGGTCACTTTAAGGGTGAGAACACAAAGCGAAAGGGAGGGTCTTCATCAGCAGAGGAAGGTGAGGTCGCTCTTCCTGCAGCCCACCTGACAGCACACGGTGGTCAGTATGTTGTTCATGTCCCGTTTGGTGAAGTCGGAGCCTCGGCTGCTGAGGCTCTCCAGGCTGCTCTGCTCCCCTGTAGCCAGACCTGCAGGAACAAGCAAGCGAATGAGGAAACCCTGCACAACCCCACTTCAGCAGTGTGAGAAATGCACAGTGTCATTCATCAGATTCTGTTCATGTGACTGCCACTAAATGCATTCTGTTTGACTCCCAAGTCTGATGAGCGACTGTTTGCAGATCAATCCTGCGTAATTTATGTCCTCGTTCCCATTAAGTAAGGAAACTCTAAATGACTGCACGCTGCCGTTTGTCTTCTACAGTGTCACTTAACTCTTTCTAATCGGCACGACTGATATGTTAACTGGGTTTATGTGAGTGTGACAGACAGAGAGAGAGAGAGAGTTGCAGCTTTTAATCAGCGATATGTGGCCTCCTCTGGCATAATCAGCCTGAGCAGCAGACGGCATGTCGCTGAGACACCTGTCTGTCTGCAGAGTTCATAGTATGTACAGAGACACAAAAGAGAGACAGCAGTGACAGGCCAGTGGTCAGGAGATTGCAAACATTTAATATAAAAGCCCGAAACAAATTTGAATGAATGAAAAAGAAACGTTACTGGGAAAATGTGAGGAAGACTCAGCAGTGCATCTTCAAAGTGTGATGCATTATTCTGGAAAAGTAACTCAAAAATCCTTAAAAATACAGCACATAGTGGAAAAAAATCTAATAGGAAAAGAACTTTATTTAACTTTTTACCCCCATTCCTCCCACAGTGAGACTGACTGTATACATGGCATTAATGTGCAGCTTTTAAATACGACTGTTATCTTGTTGCACATTTCTTGTGTTTGCATTACATACTATATAAACTTACACATTCTCAGGAGATTCATTTGCACATTCCTGAAAACTGAAAATATATTTTTTTTTTACTTTTTATTAACTCTAAGTTCTTGTATTTGCTACACTTGCTTCTTATTTGTCAAGTCTGCTAAGTTGTCTATTTTATTTTACATGTTAGTGTTTACCATTATGCACTGAAACACCGTCAGATTCTACATGTATTTTAAGTATAAGTGGAGAATCTAAAGTGTACAAATCCAAAAATACAATTTCAGACCAAGTTTTGCATTACTTTCTATGTGCAGTGGGAGTCAGTGGATACAGAATATATACACCAATGAAATATCACAATTCTGCCATTAATTCAACTTTTACAAAGTTTTTTTTTTTTTTTTTTACATGTTTCGTATTTTTTGGCACTATCAGATTCATTTCTTATAGTCTGTCCGACCCGTCACCAGTCTCCACTACGACTTCAATGATAAACATAAAGTTAAATTAGGCTCAGAAAAGTAGAATTTCTGGCAGAGCTGATTGCACAGATGTTGCTAAAAGAGTGTGAATATCTTAGAGAGGATGATGTTAACATCTCTAAAGTTACATAACCCTCGTGTTGTCCTGGGGTCATTCTGACAACAAATAAAATCCTTTTATTTTCTCTTTCCATCGCATATTTTTATGTTAACAATTTCTACTTGGCCCTAAATTCCAAAATGAAAGGAAAAAAAATTATGGTAATGGGTTGGACTGAAGAAAGACTAAGGTGTAACAGATCTGATTGACAATTTATACTCTCTGCTTTAACCCTCGTGTCGCCCTGCAGGTCAAAATTGACCCATTTTAAAGTTTGAAAATGTGGAAAAAAATAGATATTTTCACAGTGAAACTTCTGATGTCCACATTTTCAGCATTTTTGGGAAATCTTTGAACATTTTTTGGTGGAAAAAAAATGTTAAAAATGTTTCTTAGTAACATTCACAACAAAATCAACCAAAATCCAGCGAAATTCGCTGGATTTTGGTTGGGGGTTTTTTTTGTGAATGTTCTAAAAGAAAATATTAGAAATTTTACTGATATATATGTAATCACTTTAGATATTTTTAGGATTTTTTTTTGGAAGATTTTAAGATTTTTACTCATTTTTGAAAATATTTACAAGAATTTTCTTGCCAAACTTTGATCTTTTTCTGTGCGGCTTTTCCTTGTATATGTCTGAAACAAAATAATACAAACAAAATAACAAAATTTGCACTGCACCACAGAGAAAAACACTTGCAACAAATAAAATAAAATGAGGGAAAAAAATACATATTTTCAGAGTGAAAACTTCCACATTTTCAACATTTTGGGGAAATTTTTGAACATTTTTTAGTGGAAAAAAGAAATGTTTTTTAAAAATATGTTTCTTTAAGAACATTCAGAAAAAAAAATCAACCAAAATCGAGCAAAATTCGCTGTATTTTGGCTGATTTTTTTCCGAATGTTCTTAAAGAAAATATTATAACTTTTACTGATATATATAAAATCACTTTAGATATTTTTAGGATTTTTTTTGGAAGATTTTTATTCATTTTTTGAAAATATTTACAATATTTATTTTTTTTAAATGTTTATTTCTTGCCTAATTTGTTTTTTTGTTTTTTTTAATAAAACTTAAATTAAATTAAAACTTTTAAGGGAAAGTTTTAAGGAATTTTCTTCCTGATAATTTTGCAAATTTTTATAAATTTGGGGAATTTTTTGCTGAATTTTTGAATTTTTTTTTCAGACAAAGGGGGGACTGTGCACTATATTAAGGAGGATTTATTAAAAAGGTCTCACTGAGGTCAAGATCTCTTTCTGAAGAAAGACCTGGCAAAAGAGTGCAATAACAGGTGTAGATGCGGCTGTGGTGTGCAGTATATGCACAAAAAAATAGGCAGTTAAATGAGAGAAAAACAGGAAATCAACTTTGATCTTATTCTGAGCCACTTTTCCTTGTATATAACAAAATTAGCACTGCACCACAGAGAAAGACACTTGCAACAAATAAAATAAAAGGAAACTATTTCGGCTCCTGTCGTGAGAACCTAAAGCAGAGTCCTCTCACCGTCCATGTCCGTGTCGGTGAGGAGCCTCCTCCAGCGGGAGCCTCCGCAGGTGTAGACCACGGCCCTCAGGAACTCCCGACCGCACAGCTTCACCGCCTTCACCTCCGCTCTCACCTGGTCCACACACATCACTGCACACAGGAGCAGAGGAAACACCACCAGAGCACGCATGCTGGATGTCTGACCGTCCGGTTTGGGCTTTCTGTTGCTCTTCCAAACCCACTGCAGCTCTTCTGAGTCTCTCACGCCCCTGGACTGGTCGCTGATCCTCTGCTTGCATCTCCCTGTGTTATATACCATCCACCTTTCAGCTCATCAGTGCACAGAATCTCCCCGCCTCCCTCTAGCTGGCTCATCCCAGTGACACACAAACACACACAAACACACACACACACACACACACACACACACACTTGCCCTGCTTCCGGTTATCTCCAGCATCACCAGCTGTCTGAAAGTGAGTTGTGACCATAAGCCTTTTACAGCCCTCAGCTGACAATCACATTAGATGAAGTGCAGCCTCCTCAGCCTCCCCCTGATTACGTGATTTAAGGCTGTGATTGCAGCGACTTTCACCACGCCGCACGGCTAATGAAGGGATGCAAAGTGAGTCCTCCTGCAGTCAGACAGATGTTTGGCGTGTTTACGACACGCTGATGGCCCGCTTGTCTTTCACTTTACAGCAATTTGGGCCATATGAGAGGAAAAAAGTCAATGTTGACAGTCCATCATGCAGTCATTACGGTGCTGCTGATGGTGATGGTTCAGTCGGATCATTAACAGTGGAGGTCCCACTTAGGATGAGTATGAAAGGACACACACGTCTTTAGTGGGATGTCTGTTTTTACATGGACATCATGTTTGGCAGCAGAAAACAAGATTTTAAAAAATAGGTTTCTTTAAGAACATTCAGGAAAAAATCTTTTTTCAATGAATGTTCTTAAAGAAAATATTAGAACTTCTACTGATATATATATATATATATATATATATATATATATATATATATATATATATATATATATATATATATATATATATATATATATATATATATATATATATATATATATAAATAAAAATAAAATAACTTTAGATATTTTTAGGATTTTTTATTCATTTTTTGAAAATATTTACAATATTTATTTTTTACATTTTTATTTCTTGGAAATTTGGGGATTTTTTTTAAAAATAAAACTTTTAAGGGAAAGTTTTAAGGAATTTTCTTCCTTATTTTACGAATTTTTATAAATTTTTGGATTTTTTTCAGACAAGGTAACAATATTTTTTGGTGCAGGAGGGTTAAGTAAACTTTACAGTTCCGTTGATAGTTAAGCACTTTGAAGAAGCCTGACTAAATATAAACTAGCAGCCATATCTGAAGGAGAATATCAAATGTTCTATTTCCTGCAGGCGCATTGTTATTATTATACCCTTATTTTTTTTTATACCTATACCCTTTTGTTACACAAACAACTTAACAGAAAAGTAGACTATTCACACATTCAAAAAAGATATAAAGGGACCATGTAATACAAAATAACAAACCATTCCAAACCAGTTTACTACATACATAATAATCAAATGCAACCACGCACTTCCAATATTCTTTAAAGGTGCAAACACCATTGATTTATTGACTCAAACTACCAGCCTGCAGCCGTTCACTGGTTCACCGGCAGTAAGTATGTTAGACTTTGGACAGTTTTAGTTTAACATTGTCACTTCCCACACTTTTAATGCTAGGAGTAGAATCAAGAATATAAAATAGAAGACCTTCTCTAAAATAAAAGTGGTGGCACAATCATGGTACTCCTTTCTGTGTATTTATACTCCAGACCTTAAAACACATGAAAATATTTGGTTTTACAAATAGAGCAGAAGTCACAAAGAAAATAGTTTATTTCAGCCTTGTTGGGATTTTGAACAATCTCACTTTTCACAGAGGGGCATTGATACACTCCGTAAAAAATGTATTAATTCTAATTTTAGAACTTAATGTTTTTCCTCCTTAGAGTATTCGATTTGCTTCTCAAATTCAATATATTAATATTTGGAGTGCCGTTAGTGTAGAGTCTGATATATGTGAATGTGATCTGATGTTTATATGTGTACATACATGTTTATATACAGAATATATGAGTGAAGTTATGAAGTACAGCCTTTGTAGTCTTGTTTTTCTCTATGTACACATTTCTATGTGACTTATTGAAGTGTAAATGTTATTTTATATGTGCTTCTCCCTGGGACGGTTCAGACGTTAAACCACATACAGATTATCAGTCTACTGAGGTGCATCATGTGTGAATATGAGTGGAGTGTTTATTAACAAAGAGAAGCTAGATGATGTGACCAAGACCCAAGTGGGATCCTACTCTGTGAATGATTTTGTGATTTGCAGTAGGTGAGCTGGTAATCCCTTTTTTTTTCTGCACTACACTGCATCATAATCTTCCATGTTTCCAGCCCTGAAATCACCAGCTAACATTTTATTCTTTTGACTCCCCAGTCAGACAGATGAGGATCCAGCAGCTGTAGTTGTGCACGTCTTGCTAATAGTCCATAGTAGCCGCATGATCATACAATAAACACAAAGTTTCTGATCTTGGATTGGTGTGAGTATGCTAAATTCTGACCTTCTAAGACATACATAAAAGAGATCATAGCAGCATGAGATCCTTCTGCCTGACAACTGAGCATATTACCATCCAACCACTGATGAAGACCATGTGAAAGCTCAGCAGACACATATACAGGTTTTTATTCTGGATTTGCTCTCAGCAAACACCCCTGCTGCCTACTGCTATAGTCCAAACATGTTTTATCTCACATTATGACAGCAGTCTCTTACACATTTAATCACTGTATAATGCATTCCAAAGGGAGCTTTGGTCATGGTCATTCTGATTAATTTAATGTTATCTTTTCATTTAAAAAAAAAGATTTTCTTTCAAAAATAAGGACATTTCTAAGTGACCCCAAACTTTTGAACAGTAGTGTGGATGAACTTAAGGTCAGGGTCAGAGTAGAAAGTGCAGGATGTGTATATTGGGTTATTTTTCTATATATGTTTGTGCATGGTGGAGTAAATCTGGTGTATCTAACCTGGAAAACCCACTAAATAAAGTCCTCAGCTGATACAGTGAGCCAAACTTCAGATAGGGACAGTTTTTATGCAGATGTTCAGAGCAGCTGAAGCAGAGAAGGTTCCTCCCTTCATGGTAGGAAGTAATTATCTCACATTGAATTACAAGGCTCCTACATGTTTTCCGTTTCAGTTTTACATGTTCAAGGCAAAACGGCTGAGATTTTGAAACATGCAGATCTGAAGCTCTGTGATACAGGTGAGGATAATGACAAACAACTATGAGGCCAAAAGTAGGTGGAAACATAGTGATCTTTAGATCTGGGGCTGTTTTATGTGCTGCAGTATACAGGGCTATTTCAGACAAAAGTACATTTTCAAAAGAAATGAACCCTGAAGAAATGAACGCTGACTGTGAGTCAAGCTTCAACACCAAACATGAGCAGCTGATCTGATGCTCTGGTGGCTGAACAGGATCAAATCTCTGCAGCCAGACTTTAAAATCTTATTAAAAACCTTCTCAGAACACTGGAGGCTTTTAAATCACCAAATTACCTCCATTTTGGCAAAATAATATAATATGAGCTTCAAAAATTGAAAATACTGCTGATAGCTTCAATATTTAACTACTAGCTAAAAATTCCCGGACATCCCAGGATTTCTAGTAGGTTTTATTCTTCTGGAATCATAAGACTGTGTGTTGTTGTGCTCAGTTCTAAATAAAGTTTAGTTTCAGTAAAGCATAAGTGAAGTCTAATTTGTACATATCCAGATGAGACAATAGAGGAGGTGAAGAAATGTTTACATGCTCCTTCATCAGTCTTTACTAATAATATGAGGGTGTTTTTTTGCCCCGAGTTTTGACTCCCAGGCTACATACAGGTTTTCTACACTTGTTGGTAGAGGTTGTAAGGTTAATTCTTCAGTCTGCATGTTTATGAACAGTTAACATTTTCCTAAAATCCTAAGACTGAGAATGATTGAAGTGCTGTTTAAAATATAGATGCAGGGTCAACATCAGCATCAAGAAAGATGGCAATTAAACCATTTTAAATGAGGTTTTGTAGGGTTAAAATTATTTATGTAGGATTACATTTTTTAAAAATCTCATTATGGTGAAGTGGCTAACCATCTACATGACTATTAGTTGTTTGCTTAATTAAATCAATGATATTTACTGTGTTTTTCAGTATTTTTTTTCGGACTTCACAGTGTCCTCCAGCAGTGGTGTAAAGTAACTCAGTACATCAACTCAAGTATTGCATTTTACACAGCTTCAATTCCTCATCCTTAACGTTAGTGTTTCTTTTTACTTCACCAAGGAACACAGTGGAGTTCTGAGACATTGTGTGATAGCAGCACGGCATCGCTGTAACCATGACAACAACTGAGCACTACATCAGCTGCCTTCTGGTGATCACATGAATGTGATCCTACTAAAAATCCAGTGCTGCTGACTTATTGGGACTTAGCCATTGGAAATGACACAATGACTCAGCAGCTTTGGCAGAGTACTACAGTCTCTGAGTGCTTTTCTTTTTTAATAGTACTTTATACATCTGTTCCACTATATTTGTTTTGATATATTTAGTCTAGATTATCTCTATCTATAAATGTAAAATGTAATCAGCCAATAAATGATAATGTTACATATTGTATTTAATTCTAATGTATCAGTACATTGTGCACAATGAACAGGACAGAGGTGGACATGGAGGATGTGGATCCACATTAACACTTTCACCTCCTTTTTCTTCAGAGAAGTAAATGCACTTTTTACTACAGGTTACATTCTTTAAAGTGTTTAATATTAAAATTATACTTATACCTATAATTCAATAAAGCACTATATTATTATGACTCAGTACATTTTGTATGAGAACTTTTGCTTTTTGGTAGCTTATGTATAATTCTGTGAATGCTTGTGTACATTTACTGAAGTAAGATTTATGATCTTTTACTTGTAATAAAGTATTTTGACAGCATGGTTTTGCTCCATTTACTTTTACATGGAAGATCTGAGGACTTATTCCACCACTGATCCACTCACATCTGAAACCAAACCCACTGTATGAATTCATCACTGTGTGTATTTTTACGCTGCATTTCTCAGAAACCTCCAGTCAGCCTTTGTGAGGGTAAAATGTTACCTTTATGTTCAGTCTATAGCCAAACAGGGAAATGTGATGTTTCCAGATAACATCTGTCCTAATGGGATTTTTCATATCTCACAGAGACATTCAGTCGCCCTTTTCTCTGGGAGCTAAATCTTACAAAGAGAGCCACTAGATAAATGGATGAAACAGACACAAACCTAATTGGCTCAGGAAGACATCAGTGTGTGCGTCTTCGGTCCATCTGAAGCTGTCACTCTGGACGCTCATCTCCACAGCGTCCACCTGGAAGACATGCAAGTCGACCGTCAGGTGTTTGTGTGTCATCGACTGACTGAGGGAATAATGGTTTAAAATTGCCGGCATAAAACGCTATAAAGCCCGGAGAGGTGCATTAACACAAACTGCAGCACAGTATAAAGTCAACAAAAGGCAAAGATTACACATGATAGTATAGAACATTCAATAAAAACCCATCGATTGGACCAAAACAGTGTCAAATGTTTTCCCAGACGCTGGCTGGTGGCAAAACGGACTCCTTTACAGAAAATAAAAAACACACAAAGCAAACAATGACAGCAAATGCAAACACAAGAACATTCTACTTCTACATATTTCCTCATATCATTTTCCTGTTAGTTTTTTTCAACTTGTGCTCACTTATACCAGGCTATTTTTAAAATGATCAAAGAAAAGGTTAGTCTGTTTAGGCTGACCTCTCTTTCAGTTTTATTTTCTCATCCCCACATTGATCATTATTGATGATTAATAAACTGACAGGAAAATGTACAGTAAAGTAGATGAACAGACTGCCCAGTGATGAATGAAACGTGACATTATGTAATTAGGGGTTATTGGGAAATAGAACCAAAACAAATTCCAAAAAGAGCATTCTGATATATAAGTTGAATAATTTCTTAGATCACTAATTATAGCTTTATATATATTTTTGTAATTTATTTTTCAAGTCAATTTTTATTTCAGTATTATTTACATAATATTGAACACTGCTTTTGACTTGTTATCTCCCATATTTCAGTATTACTGTAGACAGAATATACCATTTACCACGTGTATTTGCGCTTTTCAGGAATTCATTTTTGGTCCATGCAGAGGCACTTTTCACTTTGCTGTGAATGTCACTGTCTGACCAGGAGCTCATGCTGTAGATGAGGCCTTCAGAACAAAAAAGATAAAAGTGAGAGAGACAGAAGTTAGAGAAAAACACAGAAATGAAAGGTGAAAAGGTTAGTCATTAATCTACAGTGACCTGCATATTGTATCCTACACCTACTTTCAGCCATACCCTACCAGTCAAAAATTTGGACACATCTTCTCATTCAGTACTATTTATTTAATTATTCATTTATTTATTTTATACATTGTAGATTCAGGAAGACATCAAAACTATAAAACAATGCATATGGAATTATGTTGTAAACAAAAAAAGTGTTAATCTTCAGTATTAATCTACAATGTATAAATAAATGAGAAGGTGTGTCCAACCTTTGACTGGTAATGTAGAAGCAAAGTTTTATTCATTTATTGATTTAACAGCTACAAAACCATGAAAACCTCAAGATACACCACAGTACAACGCTGTGCCTTTAACAGGTTTTATGTTTCGTGAGGTCACTGTTTTCTGACATTAAGGTTACTCAGACTGCAACATTAAAAATATCCTTAACTGATAGGTTTTATCGCTGCCCGTCCTGCACTGATGCATCACTGGACAGAGATTAACCTGACATAACATGCTCTCTGGAAAAACAACCATAATGGTTATGCAAAGAGAAGTATTTTATAGAAAGTTTCATGTAAGAGGTGCGTAAATATATAGCATGAGTCAGTGAGGAAATGAAGTAATGTCAAAACCAAAGGGCTCATTAAAATGTGTTTTCAGTCCATTGAACCTCCATCCATTTCCCCTCCACTTCCTTTAACATTCACTTTAATGCTTCCTGTCCTCAGCTGTATAAAGTCGACATCCAGGATTTATACAACATGACAGTAAAAATGGTTTCTATACAGTATTTGAACATTTAGCTGAATGTTTTAAAGCAGCTGAAGGGAGAATTTTCATTGACCCACTGCACTGAAATGCTCCACTTTTACTTTGAACGGTGAAGCCACTGTCCTTAGACAATAGAAGCATCTTTAACAACAATCAATAAATCATTAAATCATTATTTCACTGCTGTAAAAATCATGACTCACAAACAAACAAAGAATCTAATACCTTCAATTGTTTTAGGCAGCAGTATAAAACCTAATTAAAATGACATTTCATTGGCATTAGTCATTGTTTTATAGGAAAGTATGAGGCACTGGAAGCTGGAGACAAAACCTTTATTAAAGTGGCTACACAGCAAAAGGGAACAGATATGACAAAGACAAATGTGTTGAGGAGGGTTCACTGAATGTTTTCAGGGTTTTGAGGGAAACACCAGGCAGCATCTGTGTCTGCTGTGGTCAAATTTATTTTCAGTCCACATAAGTTCATGAACTGCATTTATTCTTTTTGAAAATTTACAATGTTAAAGTAGAATGGTAACTTTGGAAGGTCCTGCATGCTCCAGCTTGCAGCTTTATCTTGTAGAGGAACCCTAATCCAAAATCTACACCGTGAAAAATGACTTTGGTTTTCAAACAAAATTTCTAACAAAGAGAGGTGTATTTTAAAGCGCTAAATACATAAGGACAGTTATATAGCTGTGTTTTAATTGCATAAAGATAATTATGCTACAGACAGGATTCCTAACAGGGTTTATGATCCTGGCATATTAATACAGATCAGAATAAATGAAGGTCACACTGTTATAATAAAATAAAATTCAAATTCAAAACAAACTCTGGAAAAATAATCCATGTTATTGTATTATTAGAAATGCAACATCAGTCAGTCATCAATCAGTCAGACATATTTCATTAGACATTAACTACTTTTCCTCTTTCTTGTTTTATTACTTTTTGCTTCTTTATGTGAATCAAGTTTGCACAGAAAAGATAAAAACAAGCTTCTACACTGAATCGGTCTTATTTTGGCCGTCCATACTGTAGAATACACTGAATACACAGCTAATACAAAACTTTTATTTACATTTAGCCAACAACCTCATCTTTAGATTTAATCACTTTATTACAAAATTCTCTAGTAAATATGATCTATCAGCCACAACATTATGACCACTGACAGGTGAAGTGAAGAACATCAGTCATCTTGTTTGAATGCAATGTTCTGCTGGGAAACCTTGAGTTCTGACATTAATGTGGATGTTTGACATGTACCACCCACCTAAACATTGCAGGTCAAGCAACCATAAAGAAAACATTAAAAAAAAAAAAAAACAAAAAAAAACATTAGTATAGCAAGATATATCCCATGGACTTCAAAAACCCCTCAATTATATATTGACCAATTTAGCAGTGTCTTGTGGTTATGCTGTGTCAGATTTATTGTGGTTATGTGATTATATTAAATTCAATCAAAGTTCTGATGGTTTTGCTTGTATGCTAAAACTATGCAAAAAATCTGAGTGAAATCCAGAGCTAACAATCAATGAGCATCTCGTCTGTCTCCCTGCTGTTCTTCTCCTCCAGGCCTGCAGGTGGCGCTGTGAGCCTCCCTGTGTGCAGCAGCTGCAGAGGAGGGCAGCAGGGCGTAGAGCAGCGGACACCTTCAATGTTTTTGCAGTTTACCAACTTAGTAAAAATGACACTCTTTGTCTGTTTTCTCAAATAACACAGTTAGAACAACCAGGTAGAAGTTTGCGTCCTCCAGGTGAGTCTTTCTCTCTTCTTCTGTCTTCTTAACGTCACTGTTTGCTAACTGAGGAGGCTAACTTTAGCCTGCTACCCTGCTAGCCGACATGTATCAGTGCAGAAATAAAGTGAAATCTGCTGTATCAAACTATTATCAATGTGCTGCATTTGTCTATACATCTGTAGCTGGTTCAGACTAATAAAATGGTAACTTGTAAGGAGGTGAGACGACCTTGGCTTCACCTGTTTTATAGCATTAACTTCCTTACTGTTGATGTGCATTTATGATTCAGTGGTTAGAAAAGCACATATCTAATGCAAAAGTAGCGTCATACTACAGTGTGGGAAAGACCTTTATAATGTATGTTATTGTGAATCGTATTAGTATAGAAGTGCTGGGTTATTATCAGAAAGTAATTTATTGTAATATACTCAAGGACAAGTGCCTCATTTTCTGAATAACTTACTCAGTGTTAAAAATTGACATTTTCTCGCCTGTCTATCTTATGTCATAAAATTGGAGAACAAAATTAGAGTAAATACACTAAAAAAAAGGCCAGTAATTACTGGGGAGTCTGTCACTTATATTTGTGATGAATTAGATGTCATTTACTTTAGTTAGTCTCAATAACAAAGGAGAAAAACTTTCTATCGCATTTCACCTACGATCCAAAAGACAGGGATCAGTGATGTGGGGAAAATATGTAATTTTGCGTTTTTGACAGATATTGCAATTTTTATTTGTGAAATTATCCTTTTAATTTAATGTTTATTTCAGTGTTCGCTGTATGATGCATTTAAAACTTGATGGAGCATGACCACCTGAGATATTAAACGAGTGAATTTTACACAAGCAGGGTGGAATGAATTTTTAACTGACAACAATTAGGTCAGACACACTGCAGAATACTTATATCCTAATTTACAGCCTTTGTGATTTGCGGATTTTGCCGGAATTGTGTCCAGTTGTGGTTTTGATATGAAATGAGTCCTACTGCACAGTGTTTATGTCACCAACAGTTAGAAAAATGTTTTCCGTGCGATTATACAAGACGTGAAAAGTGACAAAATCTCTCATTTGAGAAGCTGTTAAAAGTGACTGTTAGATGATGATTAATATATAATCAAAATAGTTGCCCTGTAAGTTAACTCTGTTAATTATTTCAGCTTTAACTGATTTTTTATTTTTTTTTAACAGCACATCTGGGTGTACCATGGAGCCCGTCATGCATCGGGTTCGGCAGAGAGTTTTTCATCGCCTCCACAGAGCCCTGATTCTTCCAAAGAGGAACCATTCAGGCTGTGCTGAGAAAGCAGACGTCCCCCCCTCCACTCACTCCAGACGTATCAAACCCACACTCCTGGTGTCTCGACTCTACCAGCCTTCAAACCTGCGTGATGTAGGACAGGACAGCCGGCTGCCAGGAGAGATGACCTGTAAGAGCCAGAGACTCATGCAGCAGGCTGGGCTTATTCACCCGTCCAACCCAGGGTGCTACTACTACCTTCCTGCCACCGTCCGCTCCATGGAGAAGCTGGTGAGTTTCTGTTTTGTTAAAGAAATGTCTGCTGACAGGAATATGTCACCCTAATACTGAACACTGATTCAAAGACGAATGAATACTAGATAAGCGTCACTGTTGTTAAGAGTCTGGTCTCTTATTGTTTTATTCTCAATTTAATTTTCTTCTGGACAGCTTATTGTTTTATGTCTGAGTTTATTGTTCACCCTGTCTTTGTGAAATATGCTTCTGTATTAAAATATTGTTTGTTTTTGTGGCTTTTATCTCAATATTATTTTCATTTTTTAAATTGTTGCTCATTTATCCAGAAGACTAGCAACTGCTTAAGGAAAACAAATTAGGATGTAAATAAACAATATACATGAAATTGATTTAATAACAGGTTTATGGAATCACACAGTTTAACAATCATCACAAAACAGCTATTCTCTGTTTAAGGTCCTTTGGTAACAGGTTGCGTATGCTGACAGATTGTGGCCAAGTTGTCCTAAGAGTAATTTTTCCTTCACAGAATTTATTTATTTAAATACTTTCACAGCTACTTTTGAATTACTCCATAAAATTATCTTGTAGTTTACGAAAAGAAGTAATAATAATAATAATAATAATAATAATAAAAATAAAAGAGAGGTTTTTATTGCAAAAATATATATTTACGGGTTTAATATTCTGTTAATCCTCCCATGACCACTGATGTTTCTTGTCCAAACTCTTCAAACTGTTTTGTTTTTAAACCGTAGTAACTACAGTCTTAAATCAACAGGTGAGAGTGATCGACCAGGAGATGCATGGGATCGGTGGCCAGAAGCTGGACATGCCCAGTTTGTGCTCAGCTGACCTCTGGAAGACCAGTGAGCGCTGGGACTTGATGGGGAAAGAACTGTTCCGTCTGAAAGACCGACATGGTGCCGACTACTGCCTGGGTCCCACGCATGAGGAGGCGGTGACGACTCTCGTTGCTCACCAGGCGACTCTCTCCTACAAGCAGCTCCCTTTGCTTCTTTACCAAGTAAGCATCCAGCACATTATTATCACCAGGGTGTGTGTTGTAACAACCTGCAGATTTAACATCAGGATTTCTTTTCCATACAAACAGATCACCCGCAAATTCAGAGATGAGCCGAAGCCCAAGTTCGGTCTTCTTCGAGGGAGGGAGTTTTACATGAAGGACATGTACTCGTTCGATGTGAGTGAAGAAGCTGCTTATGAGACCTATGAGTCTGTGTGCAGGGCATACACCCGGCTCTTCGCCAGGTTGGGACTGCGATGCGTTCAGGTGCAGGCAGACACTGGAAACATCGGCGGTAAACTCTCCCATGAGTTCCAGCTGCCAGCAGACATCGGAGAGGACCGACTTCTGGTCTGTGGAAACTGCTCCTTCTCTGCTAACGTAGAGACCCTCACCTCAGATAGGACTGACTGTCCACAGTGCAAAACTGGTACACTGGTAGAGTCAAAGGGTATAGAAGTAGGTCACACCTTCTACCTGGGTAAGAAATACTCCCATATATTCAATGCTACCTTCAGCAATGCCCAGAACAAGCAGAGTATTGCTGAGATGGGATGCTTTGGTCTTGGGGTGACACGAATTCTTGCAGCAGCCATCGAGGTGATGTCAACAGAAGAGGGGATTCGCTGGCCAGGTCTTATCGCCCCGTATCAGGTCTGTGTTTTACCCCCTAAGAAGGGGAGCAAGGTGGATGAGGCGGCAGTTTTAGCAGAAGAACTGGTTCACACTTTGGGAGAGACTCTGCCTGGTTTGAGAGGTGAAGTTGTTCTGGATGATCGTACGCAGATGACCGTTGGAAAGAGGCTGAAGGATGCCAGCCGGCTGGGCTACCCGTACGTTATTGTAGTCGGACAAGGAGCTCTGGAGGAAACGCCCAGGTTTGAGGTGATCTGTCAGCAGAAAGGAGAGACGATGTTTCTCAGCAAAGATGGACTGTTAGATCTACTGGGAAGAGTAGAAACTGTGTAAGCGACAACTCTGAATGTGGACATAAATGTTTGTATGTGTTTGAGCTGTGTGTGAGGTGAGGGGAAAAGAATATTAAATACTTATTTGTTTTGCAAACTATAAAGTCTTTAATTTACACACTGGTTGAAACTGTGGAAACAGTGGTTGTATAATGGATCTGTGATTTTAAAATGCTTTGGTTCCTGTCATGTCTTTCATGTTCTAGTGCAAATAAAAATACGAGCATATTGAGATCAGCTGAAATGACTGTGAATAATATACAGTAAAATCAACGGATGGTACAAATCCTTACTGATGTTCTGTAATCCAATCAGCTCATTAAGGTCGTGGAAAAGTGAGGCCAGAGACAGGCAAGTGAAATATTAACTTCCAGTACAGCAGTCAATATTCATAGTTTCAACCAAGTAAGCCTCCATGCAAAATTAATAAACAAAAATAAAAAATACAAAGCCTTTAAGTTTGATTAGGAGTGAGATTCTGTTTCTGATGAAGTATTTATTGTTGCTGGTCCAAGTGAACTTTCAACATATCTCACTGCCACAACAGTGCTTCATACTGATTGTGAGTTGAGTATTTTCACAGCAGACATTTTCATTTACAGGATGGAAAACAGGACAAATCAATAACAGTGACTCAGTTTGATTAAATATATACAAACTGAAATACAGGCATCAGTAATACACAGGTGCTTGTCCTACTGCGACATGTCAAAATGTCACCAAATGACATCACGGGGGCTTCAGCAGCAGTGGTCAAACCAAACCGGTGTCCAGTGTTCCACCCACACTGCACATGGACGACTTTTAGATCATGGCTTAAGGTCCTACAAGGCTGTCAAGAAGCCCCTGATCAATGACAAACAGAGGTTAGCCTGACACCGTTGGACCCAAGCACACAAGAACTGGACAGCCAGGAACTGGAAGAAGATTCTGTGATCAGATGAGTTCAGTTTCCAGCTTTATCTTCCTCCTGCTAATGTGATGCAGAAGACCAGGTGAAGCCTGATCTCCAGCATGACAGAAATATTAATCTGATGATGTGATGATTTATTTTTTTTTTTGGCTGGTTTTGAATCCATTCTCTGTTATTTATTGACTTGATACCGACCATGTTGAGAACTGACAAATTGCAGCTGTCAAGAATTTAGTGTTGCTGGTTTTTCTTGTAAACAACAAACAAAATATCATTTGTATTTGTTTGTGTTTGTCTAATGCAGCCACACCTTTTGAAACACAAAAAGATTTTTCCACAAATATTTCATGATAGTATTTGAGATCATGTAAAATTTTAAGGGTGTCTGAAATTTTTACCACCACTGTGTATATTATATTGAAATATTCCTGTATTTTTTTCAGTGGAATTAATGATTTTCCGTATATATTTTTTAATTAATCAGCATTCAAATCCAATAATGTATAATAATATATCAATCACATAGGGGTTTTTTTGTTTTGCATTGAGCGGTTTTAGCCTAATATTTCTTCTTCTTTACTGAGTATAAGCCACTGAAGCTTTTGAGGATCTGAATACTTTCTACAGCACTGCAAGTAGCGTACAATTATTTTATACAAGCTGGTGACAGTTGTTTTAAAGTTATATCAGCCATATATGGTATGTGTTCATGTAGGAGTCCAGAAATTTTGAAAGGCAACAGCTGTTCAAAGAGCTGTCAGAATTTACAGTTTCTTTATTTTCAATGAATTGTTTTCTTTATTTTTGGGATTAACTATCAGCTATTTGGGAAGTTTGTCTTCAGAGTTTTGTGTTCTCCTCGATTACACCTTAGAATAAGAACTGAAGTGACTATATTTGTTTAACCCTCATGTTGTCCTGTGGGTCAAAATTGACCCGTTTTAAAGTTTGAATATATGGAAAAAAAAAAAACAAAACATTTTCACAGTGAAACTTCTGATGTCCACATTTTCAACATTTTTGGGAAATCTTTGAACATTTTTTGGTGGAAAAAAAGAAATGTTAAAAATGTTTCTTAAGAACATTCACAAAAAAAATCAACCAAAATCCAGCGAAATTCACTGAATTTTGGTTGATTTTTTTTGTGAATGTTCTTAAAGAAAACATTAGAAGTTTTACTGATATATATGTAATCACTTTAGATATTTTTTAGGATTTTTTTGGAAGATTTTTACTAATTTTTTGAAAACATTTACAAGAAATTTGGGGGATTTTGGGGGGATTTTTTTTTTTTAAATAAAACTTTCAAGGGAAACTTTTAAGGAATTATTGGAATTTTCTTCCTGAAGGTTTTGCAAATCTTCAGGATTTTTTTTGTTGAATTTTTGGATTTTTTTCAGACAAGAAAACAATATTTTTTGGTGCCCGTAAATGAGGACAACATGAGGGTTAAATAAAGATTTAGAGCAGCAGGAGTATCCAAACTACCGAACTTGGAATAGAAGAAGAAGAAACCACGGCATGGAACCAATGTATTGGAATACAGTTTCCGCACGGATTTCTATTCGCGTAGTACCGCACATCCACATGTGTAAACAAGACAACTTCTAGAATACAAGGCGTTTTACAGCTGACAGTCCGGTTATAGTAACGTTTTGTCACAGTTTCCTAAGATTTGAAACCACGAACAGCGTTTTAACGTATTTAGAATCAAAATGGCGCAGAGCGACAGCGACGATGGGATGGACGAGTTCATGGACAAGTTCAAGAGCCAGAGGTATAAAAATGCCTTCACTGAAAACGACTGGGAAGAGGTAATGTAACATGTAGAAACTATCGAAATTAGACATAAACTTGTTGCTACCCAAATTAGCTGTGTTAACGTTGCTATTGTTGTTAGCTAGCAAGCTAAGTGGATGTTCACGGGTTCGTGTTGTTAGTGCTTCTTCTGTATGTGTCTCATGCAGGAGTTCAATAAAATCCCCATGTTCATGAAAACAGCCCCTGAGGAGATTGACCCGCAGAAATACCCAGAACTAGCATGTCTCCAGAGCATTATCCACGATGAAGACCGACCTCCAGAGGGTAAGTGGACCGCAGCTTTTCCTACCCCAAACATTTTGAAGTAGTTCTTAAATCTGCTTAATGTCAAACCAGCTTTTTTAATGTGAGAAACTGCTGCTTTTCCAGAGCAAGCCAGGTGTCTGAAAGATGAGGGTAATGCATATTTCAAAGAGAAGAACTACGAGAAGGCCGTAGTGTCCTACTCAGCAGGTCTGAAGAAGAAATGTGGGGACCAGGAGCTCAACGCTGTTCTCCTCACTAACCGAGCTGCTGCACACTTCTATCTGGGTAAGACATCCTCACTGTGAACATGTAAAGGCTGTGGCATGTATTGACAGCTTCTTCCACATCCTCCCAGCATCTGATGTATCAATCATATAAAGGGTCACACCAAGTAACTTAGATGTAATGCCAGCAGACCACTCCATACATGATGGCTGATGCCACCACAGAATCTTTTATGATTCAGTGGTGGCATCAGCAGTCATGTATGGAGTGGTCTGCTGGAGCAGCAACATCATGGCTGCAGACAGGAAGAGACTAAACAAACTGGTAAAGAAAGCCAGTTCTGTCCTGGGCTGCCCCCTTGATCCTGTGGAGGTGGTGGGAGACAGGAGAATGATGACACAACTGTTATCTATCATGGAGGACACCTCCCACCCCCTGCAGGAATCAGTAACAACACTGGGCAGCTCCTTCAGTGACAGACTGCTTCACCCATGGTGTCTAAAGGAGAGATACCACAGGTCCTTCCTTCCTGCTGCAGTCAGACTTTACAATCAAGCTCCCAGTGGTTCAGTTCACCCACTTACAAACTGCAATAAAAATGTAAATAATGATGCTGTGCAGTTTCATAGGAATTATGCTGTAAATATTGTATTTTTTTCTTCTAGAAGAAGAAAATATTTATATCTATGCACTGTGTGCATTGTGTGCTGCTCTCTTTTTTATTCAAGCTGTTCTATTTGCTGCTGTTACACTGTAAATTTCCCCACTGTGGGATCAATAAAGGTTTAATCTATCTATCTGTCTATCTATCTATCTGTCTGTCTGTCTGTCTGTCTGTCTGTCTGTCTATCTGTCTATCTATCTATCTAAATATGACATATATCTGGTTTTGTGTCACACAGGTAACATGCGTTCTGCACTGAATGATGCTGCAGCTGCAAAGAAGATCAAACCAGACCACCTGAAAGCCTTGATCAGAGGTATGAAAAGGGCCTCCCCAATTGTTCTCCCTACTTTCCTGTCTGCCTCTTGACTTACCTGTCAAATAAAGCCAAAAATGGCTGAAAAAAATAACTTAAAAAATATATATGAGGTGTATCAACATAATAGCTGAATTAGTAAGAGACTTTTTTTTTTTTTGCGATGCACAGCATATATTCATATTTTTTTCTTTTTCTGCTCCTCCAGCCACTGATGGCACTTCCTTGTTTATAAAGAAATCAAGGCTGATCAGTGTCAGACGTTGTACGGTTGATTGGAGAGGAGGTGTACATTTTTTTGCCTTAGGTTTTTAATTATGTTAAATCATTTTGTTTCGGATATTTGGACTGTGTTGAAGATCAGATCTGAAATATGCTTAATAGATATCATCTGAGGTCGTACACTTCCTCAACAACAATTGTTCAGTAGATTTTAGCCTGAGCAAATAATCACTACTCAGTATTTAAAAAGCTTTGTGATGATTTAACAAGTAAAAAAGTAGTGGTGTAAGTCACTGAGCAAATCTTCTTTATGGTAACATTCCTTTATACTGCATCTCTTGACAGAAGTTTTTTTTCTTTCAGATTACTATATTGCAGTATTTATCATTATTTCAACATAAAATAACTTACCAGGGTAGAGTTTTATGCATCGCCTACTAGTGTGAAAATGCAACCATTAGATAATATGACACAGTTTAAACATTATTATAGTGTAAAAAGCAGTAATGTGTATCTTGTTTATGGTTCCTCAGGTGCTCAGTGTTGTATTGAGCTGCGTAACTTTCCAGACGCCCTCCAGTGGTGTGACGAGGGGCTCAAGGCCCATCCGACTGACAAGAAGTTGTTGGAGCTGAGAGCAACAGCAGATAAACACAAAGTAACTAATGAGTTCAGCTGATTTTTTTGGTGGTTTAAGGTTGTAAAGTGAGGCTGTATTCAAGTTCTTCAATTGTGATTTCTTAGAGAGCAGCGGAGAGAGATGCCAGGAAAGCTAAGGTCAAAGAAAAGAAGTTGCATGGTCAGAAAGAAGCTCTTCTGGCTGCTATAAAGGTAGGCCTCGTATTAAATTGCTCTCAGTTGAGGATCTAATCAGTGGCGTGACTCTACTTCTACAGTTAATCTATTCTCATCTGTTTGCTGCTGTTGTGATTTTTGTGCAGGATCGGGGCGTCAAACTCTTCCAGTCTATGGGGCCTCGTCAGCACGGTTCAGAAGGTGAGGAGGAGGAGGAGGAACGCTCTTCAGCAGCGATAGCACAGCTGAGTCTGGACGGCCTCAACTCTCAGGAGGTCACCGGGGCTCAGGTCTTCCTGGACGATCAGGGCCTTCTGCACTGGCCTGTTCTCTTCCTCTACCCCGAACATCAGCAGAGTGATTTCATCTCAGCCTTCTGCGAGAACAACTGGTGAACTACTCTAGTTTGGTTTTTCTCTCGTGATGACTATATTTAGATATGGGGCATTGCTGTGCTTATTGCAACAGAAGAACTGTTTGAATTTATGCAGGGAAAGTGCTGGGGCCATTATCATTCCATTAATCTATATTTTTCTTGTCTATAGATAAAAATAAAATAAAATTCATGGACAAACTCACAGTATGCAGGATGCCATTTTCAAAATGTACATTTTTCCAAACAGTGATCATAAACCAAAAAAATATTTAATTTATTATCATATATAAGAAAGAAAAGTAGCAAATCTGCACATTTGAGGAAAACTGAAACTGGAAATGGCACACATTGGGCATATTTTGCCTTAAAAATGACTTAAAGCTTCATTTTGCAGTATTTTCTGTATCTACTTGTGTAGGATTGGCAGAAACTGTTAGTAATAACATTTTAAACTGCAATACAATGACAGAAAATTAACTATTTTGATTACCACTTAATAATTTTAGCAATTTTCAAGCAAAAAATTTGATGCCCTTCTAAGCCGTAACTGACAGTAAACTCGCAGCAGGCCAGATAGTGTAGTGTAATTGCTAATTGTGGCCACAGGGGTTGTTGTTCAGCAGGAGTGTCAGCTTCACTGTAATGCTTATTAATGTTGATTAGATACAGCATTTATAAGTTTGTTTCTGTTTTTAGTTTCCTTTAAATCTCTCCTGTACCTCTCTATTTGTCTTGTTCAGTTTCGTAGACCACCTGGCGGTCATGTTTGAAGAACTTCCCCCTTGGGACACGGACAGAAAATACCTCCCACAAAATCTGCAGGTTTGTATTCTGAGTTTCACTGAGAACTCCAGTCAGACTTGGTTTAAATAAACAGATCAGACCATCATCCAGAGCAGCGGTTCCCAACCACCGGGTCGTGGGTCATTTGGTACTGGGATGCAAAGACAGATTGGAGACGGTTTATATTTTATTTCTGACGGAGTCTGCAGGGTCTCTTATTTTGAAAAATGACTAGATCGTCTTCCCGTCGCTTCTGTCTGTGTTTGTTTCCCGCACTCAATGTTAAATGAAGCCGTCAATCTGCCAAAATTAATAAAAAACAAATGTCTCTGGAGAGCGTCTTTTAAAAGAGGGAGAGACTTGATGCTGAGACAGAAGAAGAAGTAAACAAATACTTAGCAATAACAAGTAATTTTATTTGTCTAGGACTCTGAAAAAAAACATTATTTCATCAAGGATTGCGGCGGAGTTAGGTGACGATTGGCATCTGTTTGTCTGTCTGTTCGCAACATTACTTAAAAATGGACCAACGGATTTGGATGAAATTTTCAGAGAAGGTCAGAAATGACACAAGGACCAAGTGATTGGATTTTGTCAGTGATGCAGCTTATAGTCTGGATCCACGGATTTGTTAAGGATATCTGTATCATTGTGAGATAGCGGCACATCACTGTAACTATAACAAGTGAACACTACGTTAGCTGCCTGCTGACGATCACATGATTGCGATCCTACTACACATCCACTGCTGCAGACTTATTGGGACTTATCCATCAGAAATGATACAATGAACAATTGATTAAATTGTGGAAGTATTTGAGTCCCATCAGGTCCCGCCGCATATTTAGGTCACATGATTCAGTATCCGTACATAACGTACACATGCAGAACACACCTGTGTTCACCACAGTATAATTCATACAACGACTGAGCAGCCTTGGTGGAGTACTGCACTCTCTGAGTACTTTTCTTGTTTGTTATGTGCGTGATGACCGGTCTGTAGAAAATTGTCTGGCTTGAATCCGGTCCGTGGTGCAAAAAGGGTTGGAGTCTGGTGATCCAGAGTATGCTAACATACTGTGTGATCGATGTTATTTTGCTTTTCAACTATGGATGTTAAAGATTGCTTGTTAATTGATAAACCTCTGTTAATAATTTAGCAAATTTCACAAATTAAAGAATAACTGTGAGCCCCATGAATGTCAGAAAATGTATTGTAGATCTTATGTAGTACCTGTAGTTTCATCACCAGGTGGCGCCTCTTTCTCCTTACTGAGAGGAGTTACAGGTGTGTTTGCTGACCACCTCTAAGGGTCTCTAAAACAAGCGTACCTCCCTGCTGTCTGTCTGTTAAGTGTGACAGATGTGTTGATGAACTCTGTAGTTCAAATTGTGAAAAAGGCATCTGGTAGCTGTCTGGCTAAGTTAGCTACCTGACGCTAATCCTGACGCTAACCTGGAATTTTCAAATGCTAACAGAGAGCAGGAGCTGAGTGTCTGTCAGCAGATATAATGATAACGTTCAGATGCAGCAGGACTGCATCATGTAGATTGGCTATGAGGATTATTCTGAAGTCAAACTGCTGCAAAGAGGTTAATAACGTTGCATCTTATTTACTGACGAAGACCGCAGCTCATTTGCTGTGTTTAATATTTTGGATTTTGTCAGATTTATCATTAAAGTCATGGTATTTTGCCATTTAATTTATTATCTAGAAGTCTACTAGAATTTGTGGTGAACATTGCTTCAGTGGTTAAAAACGGTTTCATTAGCGTTTGGCCAACTATCCTTTAACCGAGTTTAGTTTGTACCCTGATGTTCAACCTTGGACTTGTGAATTTAACGGGACTGTACATGACATTTCGAACCACTGGATGTCGCTGCAGCACCAGCATCTCAGACCAAAACAAACTGGCGCGTCAACCACATAAACTGTCGGATTCATGTAAAGCAATAGACAGTGGTTAATAACAGAGTAGAACCTAACAAACTTTTACTTTACAGCAGTATAAAGAGTTATATCAGGGAGATGAATGACAATGATAACATTTGCCCTCTTTTGTAGCTCTTCTTTGAAGATGTGGAGAAGGAGAAATTCTATCAAGTTGACCCAGAGACGTCACTTTTGAGAACACTGCAGCATAAAAGGTACAAATGTTTAGTTTGTTGAAAGCTGGTTTCTTTATGATTGAGATATAAATTGTCAATACTGATACATTAATCAGATTCCGATTTTGGTTGTATTACTTCTAAAGTTCTGTCTATTATTATGATTATTACTGAATTCCCTTGTTTTGTGTTTTTTTTATTAATGATGTTTAAGTGAATGGAACCGCTTTTTTTTTTTTTTTTAAAGGAGTCAAATAACTTGGTAAAAAACAGAAATTATTTTCAAAATCTTTTCTTGCTCTCAGCTACTGTTTTTTTGAACAGCACAAAGAGCTGGTGATGTTGTAATGTGATGACGTGTCACCTTGTTGCCAGGTTGTGTAATCTAAATATGAAAATGAGCTCTAAGCTTAGTTCTCATCCAGTTCAGATGGAACATAGATGCTGGCAGTTATTATCTGTTCAGGAACACGCTCATTTACTTCCTGCTTGCTCTTTTCCTGATTCATTGTATTCTCTGTTAACAGGTTTTTCGTGAAGGGAGGAACTCCCAGCTTCATCGTGTTGGTTAATGGCTCATCGTTCTGGAAGCAGTTTTTATCAGGAAAGAAAATCCATCGATTGTAAAAACACGGGCCTTCAATTCTTGGACTAGGTTTTTAAGGAAGAATAATGAGGCAAAAAGGCTTTATGTGGCACCAAAGTCCGTGTGAATGAATATAAAATGTGTGCTTTCTTAAAGAAATCCATTTGGATGCTTTGTTTCTTTCTGTACAAATGTAACATTTCAGAGTGAAAACCATGAAAAGAAATTTTAATGAAGCACTTCATAAACAGTCAAAGAAAATGACATCATGAAGATGAATTAAATAGAGAGCACCAAAACTGGAATCATGTAGACTAATTATGTAAGTACTTTTAAAAATAAATGGAAAAAGACAGCAAAGCCTTGTTACTATGTGACTTCATTCTTGACATATGCATGATTTCAGTCCTTCCTACACGTACCAGCACATCACTAAACTGAATCAGTTTAACAGTAAAGTCAATTTAATCTCAAATTCAGCCTAATTATCCTTTAAGGAAGTCTGTTGCACCTCACAAGAAAACTTGCTCATTTTCCAAAGCCTGCTCAACAATCAGGGAATCTGGGTCGTATTTTACAGATGACAAATGTGTTTCAGTGTTTGACAGTAAGTGACAGAGATTACAGGACAGTACAGTAGTTATGTGAGGTGTCGGATGCTGTTGACAGTGACAGTGAGCTATCTTTTCTAGCTTGGTAGGGGTGCATCCTGTAATGCCCATCTGCTACAAGCACTGCACAATAAACCTGTCAGCCAGATGAGAGTTTCCTGAAGCTATGTTTGTTGTCGGCGCATGTCATTAACTATAGGATTACTGGGATTTTTCTGGAATTCTTTTACCTTGTCAAAACCTGTAGTTTCCGACTTTGCATTACGTCAGGACTTCACATCGACATGAGAAATGGAGCTTCATTTGCTTGAACAGAGATTCAACAGAACTTTTTCACACTTTATATTTTATTTTTTTGTACAAATAAATTTCATAAGTGGGCCAGACATGTTGTAAACCGACAGTTTGTTCACCGACTAGAAACGTCACTGAAATCCTGATGCTTTAACTAAAGTCAAACATACATGCAAACAACATATGTGGATTAATATTGGTATCTATAGAATAAATCTGTATTTAGAGATTAAAGTGAAATCATTTATATTAGCTGAAATTAGACTTCATTTTTGTGATTATTAAGAAAGAACTTGTCATATCCTTGACATGCCTACAGACTTGAGTTTCACTGATGAATAGTGAAATCCATCACAACAAGCAACACAATGCGCACATGTCTCAGATTGAAGCCATGAAGACTTGTGGCTGATTCGCCTAACAGGCGACTCCGCAAAAAGGTGCAGGCATCATCATCACTCGAGCAGGCCGCACCCTGACAGGAGACGGTGCAGTGATGACAGTTGGGGTTTTGTTGCGTTCTTTTAGCTCTCGATGCATCTGACACCAGGAGCAACACCCACAGAAACAGGCGATTGCAATGTCTTTACAGAGAGAACCCTGCAGAGAACAAAGTTAAGCCTCGTTTCACTTTTATTCAGCTCGTCAGGAAATTCAGTGTATGTTAGCGTCTCGTGTGTCATACCTTGATACCATATTTGTTTCTCATGGCAGCCCTGACAGATAATCCAGCAGGAGGAGCAAAAAGAGGAATCCCACAGAATGTCAGGATGGCAGGGCTGCAAATGTCACATAGAGGGAGGCAGGAGTTCTCTCCAAATCTCCCTGAGACAGTGCAGGCGAGGCAGGGGAAGCACCAGAAACCATAGCAACCTGAGAGACGACAACAGAGTAGTACAAACTCTTAAGTTCACATGTGAGAACAAATAATCTGCAACAAATCCAGTTTTCTCAGAGTTTGATTCTTACAAGTGCTTGCATCCTCAAAGCAGTCACAGAGACCAGAGTTCCAGTCTGTCAGGGGTGTTTGGGCCATTGGATGTTGATCTTCAGCAACAGATGATGAACAGTTTCTCTGAAATCAGGGTGAAGCAAGAAAACTGAAGCAAAACTGAAAACAGGCTCTATTTCTAAAGGAGGCTGAGGTCATTTAGCATCTGCCAACCCCTGCTTTGCAGTGTCTGTGGTCGGAGCTGAACAACAAACAGTCCAGCGGCTGGCAGAGGCCAGAACTCTAACAATAGAATAGAATAGAATGACAATAAAGAATATTCTATTCTATTCTATTCTTCTATTCAAACTGGGTTCAATAATGACCAACCCCACACACCCACTCTATGCCCTGAAAGTGACCAATAAGAGACTGATTGCACCAATATGCAAATCTGAGAGGTACAGGAAGTCTTTTATACCAGCTGCTATAAGGTTTTACAATGCACAAAAATAACTACATTTTTTAGTATTTATTCGTTGTTCTTTTTTCTTTAACTTATTAACTATGGAAGCTATTTGAGGAAATGTGTGGTGTTATGTCTGTTCTGAAACTGCTGTGGCACTGTAATTTCCTGTAAAGGATTATTAAAGTATCCATCCATCCATCCATCCATCCATCCATCCATCCATCCATCCATCCATCCATCCATCCATCCATCCATCCATCCATCCATTCATATGATACAGAGACTTCATAGATATAGGGAACCTTCTATTGTAGTGTATCTTCATCTCTGCAAAATATAATTTGATAATTTTTGGGTGCACTTTGTTGCAAAATGTGTTGAAATGAAACCTTTCTTTGAACTCAGACCTTCCACCTTCAGAATAACAGCACCAATATGTTAAATGAACATTTAGACAATATAGTGCTCTGATCCATTTTCTGCTCATGTAAAATATGCAGATATGACTTTTCTCCAATGACCCCAGCAGGGTGTTTTTACTCAGCTCAAAGGGATTTCTTCTGAGCAATCGCCTGTGACTGTCATGGTGTGATTTAACTCATTGTTAAGCTTCAATGAACACTGATTAGGAGTGACATCTAATCTGCATCAAATGGATAAACATATCTAATGTTGCAGAACCTGAAACTA
This sequence comes from Amphiprion ocellaris, assembly GCF_022539595.1. Lineage (NCBI taxonomy): Eukaryota > Metazoa > Chordata > Actinopteri > Pomacentridae > Amphiprion > Amphiprion ocellaris. The sequence goes on along the minus strand of NC_072767.1, from coordinate 20,802,071 downwards.
TTGGAATGGAGAAATGAAGCCAAAAGTGCACACTGAGAATGATCTGTATGCATTGTTGTTTAGCTTTTACTGGAAGGCAAAAGTGAAAGTAAACTGAACCTCACCTAAAGCTGTTGTGCATCAGGAATCACGACAGGTCTCATGAAAAATCATATAAATATAAATGTCATGTAAAACATTTTGAGTGAGACACAAAACCATGGAGACAGAGCTACACTTTCTGACAGAGTGAAATTCAATTGTTTGTGCAAAACAGATTTCAAATATTTCAATTCATACTCAGTTCTCCCTTCTGACCCTCTCTGACAAACTGTCCCTTTATGAGAAATAACAGAGCTTCTGGCAGGACAGTATTAGTAGCCCAGTACTGTTGTAATTACTATGTTCCATTTTTCTGTTGTTTCTATACAGACAGTTATAACTAATATGTTTATAAATGAGAGTTCCTTATTTCCTGTAATAATGTGGCAGTACTGTACAACATGCCAATAAAATCTGAATAGAAATTGAAATTATTACCTCTAAGTGAGTTGTAAACAACCAAGCACAGATATAAGCCTTCTGAATTAATTAATTAATTGCTGTAAAACAGACAGAAACAGGTTTTCAACAGAAATTTAGTGTTCTAAAATATAAAAAAAATGCTGAAATCTTTCTCTAAGAATCGGTCATTTTGATGCAATGAAACACATTTGAATATGTTTTGATGCTCAGAGTCCTTTAATCTTCTTTATACCTCCGTCTCCTCGAGGGATACAACCCAACTCTAAATCACAGTATGAAGTACCATTGTTCTCAAATGACAGAGTATGTTAATAAACCAAATGGTAAAATTTAGAAATTCCCAGGACGCTTCTGATTCTCTGGTGAGGTTGATGTGTTTTAGGAAAAATCTGTTGTTTGTCTGCATTTCAAAAAATGAATTTGTACAAATGTTCTCTCATTGTATTTCAGAGGTGAAATTTCTCAAGATGTCAACAAAAGTTCAGTTAACTGCTCAGACAGAGAATGTAGTTGCAGACTTACCTGCTCTTGGTGTACAACTTCTTTGCACCGGTGACACTGAATAAATGAAAGGATATGCCCTGGGTCAGGAGTGGCAATGCTGCAAAACCGGAAACGAAAGTCATGGAGAGACTAAATCTAAAGAGCACGCTAAGAAGAGTATGTCTATTGTCTTTAAATTATGACATCCAAATAAGTTTTAAACAAACAAGTAAATACATGATTAGCACATCTTTGAAAAGATAGTTTATTAAAAGTAAATCACTTTACCTTTTTGTGTGTGTTTGACTGCAGGACTGTGGAGTCACAGGAGTGCCACAGTAAAATATAAATAAATAAATAAATAAATAAATAAATGTGAAACTATAAAGAGGAATAAATAAATAAATGTGTAAATATAAAGATAAATAAATAAATAAATAAAAAGAAAATAAATGTGTAAATATAAAGATAAATAAATATATAAATAAAAAGGAAATAAATGTGTAAATATAAAGATAAATAAATAAGGAAATAAATGTGTAAACATAAAGAGAAATAAATAAATAAATGAAAAGGTAAGCTTTGTGGTCCGTGTATTTATCTGGCAATTGGATTTTCCGTTCTGAAACGGGTATTGAAAAACAAAAAACGAGCGGTTATTTGATTTTTGTTTTAAAATACAAAAATTAAAATTGAAATACAAGGCGTTTTTCCTTTTCATGATCAAAAAGAGATGTACGAAATTTTAAAAATGCTTTGATTTTCATTTTATATTTAGAATAACAAAAAAATAAAATCAGTAAGAGACAGAAACGAAAAAAGGTCAGTTTTTTTTCATTTTCTGAGACCGGAAGTGGTCATCAGCAAGCGTGGAGCCAAACGACAACAAGATTCTCAGAGGGCGGAGCCAGAGAGCAGTGATTGGTCAGACCATAGAAGACAGCGCGCTAGCGTATCTAGTCTTCTATATATATCTATGGTCGGCACGTCTGGTAGCATCTGTGGCTGCTGTTGACCTTGTTTTTGGAGTAAAACACGGTAAGAAGATAAATACTTCTAACCAGTAGCGTTATTTTGTTGTACGTTAAGTCAGCGACTTGTGAAGAGTTGTGTTTTGTCGTGTTTGAGCAGTTGGTCCGGACGCGTTAGCTAGCTAAACGGCTAAGTTAGCTAGCGGGCTAATTAACACAGGGGGCTAACTTACCGCTGAACACCTCCTCTGTTAGTTGCTGCCGCAGAATTTCATCAAATTCCTTCTCTCTTCCACTGCTCAAGTTCAATTCAGTATATAAAATGACATTAATAGTGAATAAACTAACAAACCAGCCATTGTATTTATTTATTACTGCATGTATTTGTAGTAAAACATGAGTTGAAACATCCTACTTTTGGATCTAGAAATGCACAAGCCGTTCATTTTCAGTCACCTGACGAGTTAAACTCCCCTTTTTATGTGAGGTTGAAGCAGAAAGTCTGAGTTAATAAAGAAAGCTGTTTATAATTTGTGATACCTGTTATCTCTGACTGAGGCTTTAGTTTTAGTTGAGCTGATTTACACGTAGACACTTTGTTCAGGAAGATTTCTCAGTAGCTCAGAGGACAGGCTGCTTTTTACACAACCTTGTAAGAGAATGTCTGTCAATGCTTTCAGCAGAATTTAGAAGCACAACACTTCCTAAACAGATATTTTGAGGCTGTGAGGTTGAACGTTTGAGAGTATATCAGTGTGTTTGTTTGTGGTCTTTCTGTTTCTAGGTGGAAGCTGAATTAGTGATGATGACTCCTGCTCCTGTCATCTCTAAGCTCCTCACACATCTTTACCTGCACATGAGGAAAATCACTCCTGTAGAATGCAAGTATGTTTGTCATTATTATAAAAAGATGTTGCCTGGTGACCTGTCAGAAACCCATCATACAGAGTCAGCCAAAATAATGTTTACACATCAGGAAAAGAAAAACTTGCATAAATATTTCAATTTTAAATTTATTCAGACATCCCGAGATTAATAAAAGTTATCTTTGGCCTCTACAATTACAAGAGGTGCTGAAAGTGGTGGCCACTGGCTTCCAGACATTTCTGTTGTGTTGTAGACGTCACTTGTTTATGCTCCATTCATGAGGGTAATGCCATCTGTTGGGAAAACATCGTACAACAGGACACAGAGTTATCATGATTTGATCAAACTTAGAAAGAGGTATCCATATTTATAGAAGTACTTATACAAATGAAATATTTATAAAAGTTTTTCTTTTCCTGATGTGTGTACGTTATTTTGGCTGCCTCTGACTCTGAACTTAATGAGAACAAAACTGTCATTTAATTGTTGCTCTGAAAGCTTCTTTAGTGAAAACCAGCTGATGTTGTGCTTTGAAACAAACTGCTTTTGAGGTCTGTGTTTTTAGGTTTAACCCCACAGTTGAATGAACTGATAGTTGTTTTTTTTTCTTGATCAATGTGGATGTTATAATTGATGGTAACATTTACTGATCATATAATCAGCATGACAATATAACAGTATAACATTATGACCACCTGACTAATACTGTGTTGGTCCCTTTATGCTGCTAAAACTCCTCTGACCCAGTGGTTCATCAGAACCTCTGGGGATGTCCTGTGGATTCTGTGGATCCTGTGGGTTGCAGGGTGGGTCCTACCTAGACCAGGCTGATCCTGGACCATCCCACAGATGCTCCATCAGATCTGGATGTGGGGAGTGTGGAACCCAGGTGAACAGCTTAGCTCTGTCGTGTTCCTCGGACCACTCCTGAGTAGTTTTAGTTTGTCCTGCTGAGGGTGGCAGCTGGCATCAAGGACTGCTGTTGCCATGGGGACTAGGGGGTTGTTTGTCCTGCAGTGTTTAGGTGGTGGTACATGTCAAACATCCACATGAACGTCAAGGTTTCCCAGCAGAACGTTGCATTAGAACAAGATGATGGATGTTGTTCTCTTCAGCTGTCAGTGGTCAGAATGTTGTGGCTGATCGGTGGATCTGTCTGCCTTTACTCTGACATCCAGAGTTATACAAAAGTGTAGTATGTGTGCAGTGCAGAAGAGATTTACTTTATTGTATGCATTTTTTTTTTTTTTAAGGGAGAGCATTTTTTTTAGCCACCTGAATGAAGACCTAATCTTTCCCTTCAAAGGATAGTTAATTGTTCCTACGGCTTCTATAGTTGTCCCATCAGAGAAAATCATATCCATATACAGATTTTTATTAATTCCAGGGCTGGTTCAGTAAAGATTATAATAATAATTACATCAGATAATTCTTGGTTGCAGTCGGAATTTTGCAGCCTGAGAGATGGTTGAGAAGGTTTGCATTTCTTGTTTTAGCAAAATATGTTATAATAGAAGATCTTTATTGTCATTGTACATGAAATTATCTGCAAACCAGCGAAGTGCATCAGTCTAAGGTATCTAAAAATAAATAAAGAAAAATGCTTCTAAAGCCAATAATAAACTGAATATTTTGAGGGAATCTTCTAAAAAGGAAAGAAAAGCTCCATTCTCACTCCTCTCAGGATAAACTGTCATTAAAATTGACTTTAAATTTAGCTTCAACACGAGATAAAAACATTTACTTCCATTACTGATATTGTCAAGTTTTAATAAAGTTCATGCTACTTTTATAAAATGATGAAAGTGAATAAATTGTATTTCTGTGATCTGTGTTTGATTTCTGTCTTTTCTCCTGTCATCCAGATGTTCAGAGGGAGATGATGCCACATCTGGTCCAGCTGATGGAAGGTCTTGAAGTTCTCTGACTGGCCTCGACTGAAGATGGTCGTCTCACTGGATTTAAGGTTCAGATGCTCAGTAACAAACTCCACCAATGTGCCAACAGGGAAGCTTTAGGTTTATTAAATGTTGCTATGAAGGTATCGCTGTTTTTCTTTGTGAATGCAATGTGCTCCAACTGAAACTTGAATTAGAACTTAGAAGTAAATCCTTCCATCTGAAAGGATTTAGTTGCATTAATAACCTCATAACATTCAAATTTTTATTCCAGTCTTGGTTGAAAATAGAATCTCTGCATTGATTCAGGTAAAAACTGAACTTCACAGCATGTTGGAGCAAAACAACCAGATGAAAACTGTGAAGGTGTTGGATTGTCAGAACGTAATGTTGCAGCTCAAAGCAGCTTTTCTATCTCAGTTCATTCTGACATTCAGCTATGAATCAACACAGCAGATGGTGATCCATGCTGTGGAAGTCTCACATCTCCTGATTTAATGGAGCTGCTTTGTACTTTTTACACTGTTTATTCACCAACACTTTATTTAATAAAAGTCCCATCTAGTTTTTATGAGGAATGTGATGTTTTAATTTCTCTGTGAACAACTGCAGTCTAATGTAACAGCTGGAGTTGTAACATCTGTCCTGATATTGATCATGAAGTATTGATCAGAATACTTATGGTCAGCAGTCATCCCTGAAGTTTTACATTAAAATCTTTACTTGTGTTGTGAACTTTGGTAAGAAGCAGAAATGTTAGCGTTGCCATGGATACATGAGTGTTAAATTCTGTCCATGTTTCCATTTTGGGAAATTCAGTCCAGTTCCAGAATGTGGAGGAATTTAGTCTCACAATCACAGACAACAAATATTATCTGAAAGTCGGGTTATTGTTGTTTATCAGCACAATACAAAAAGATTAATGTTAGAAATATCCCAGTTAAGACCCTAGAATATCATGATTTATGTAAATTTACCTCAATAATATGAATGTTCAGGTTAAGATTGTGCAGTGATATTTATTATGTAAGTTTAGCTGATTAAAGTTTATGACTCTGCACTACAATATTATTTATTATTTAGATTTACATCATTATAATATTTAGGGTCAGACCCTACAGTATTGAGATTAAGAAATTAAATATTCTATAAAATGTAAATACACTGAACTCATTTGGATATATTTAAGTGAGACTCTACAATATTATTTGACACAAATCTATCTAAATCAAAATTTTAATAATTTTCACGCCAAACATTTACTGGACTGATTTAAATATTAAAATCACTCCTTTCTAATCCTCTGCTGTACGTTCAAACCTGAGGCCTTAAATAGAAACACACAAGTATCTGATTGAAGGAACTTCTGCAGAGTCCTGGTTCCAGAACATGATGATAGAATTATAGACAAACTTTAACAAAAGCTGCCTGAGAGTTTACAGGTTTTTATGTTGGATTTCTTCAGTAATTTAATGAGTTATCAGCAAAAATCAAGTGTTCATTTGATGAACTTCATTTCCTAAAACATCCAGAATTGGAGCTCATGTCTTTGGCAGCTGTAAAGTTTCTGCTCCTTCAAAGTTCACAACACAATGAATGAATTCCTAAAACACTCTCTGCTGCAGAGTGTTTGTGATGCTGAAGCAGTGACCAGTTTTTCTGTTTCTTCTCTGGAGATGCACAATGAGGGACGTCTGCAGCAACTGAGAAAGAGTCTCACCACATCCTGACATGAGGAAAAAGACTTTATTGAAGACTACAATAAGAAAAACTATCAGACAGCAGACGGCTGCATTCAAGGTGAGCTCTGAACATTTGATCTGGAACAGGAATTCAATAACGGCAGCATGAGCTTCATTTCAGTCTGTAGCTGCTGAATTCATGGATGAATCATCTGGTACTAGAGAGGAAGACCATCAAACATCCACGTCAGCTGATGAAGGTCCAAGAGTCTCACCAAACAAACAACCTACAGAGTGAAGACCTCAAATCTGATTGGACGGCCTCCTGTTCAGCCACATGTGTGAACAAATGCCTCTAAGTTGATTTGTTTTCTAAAATAAATCTAGTTTGAGTCCTAATCTATGCCTGAGTGTTTGCTTCTTTATACTGCTGTTAACAGTTTAGGCTGTTAGATTGTTCCAGATAAGACAAGTACAAGATACTTCAGAGCCGTTCTACCACAAGCCTGACAGGAAGAACTCCAACAGCTACTGAATGTTCCTGTGGTTCCCTCAAGGCAACAGGAGGAGTCCTACAAGGACGAGCCGGTTCACCTGATGGCGGCCAGTCGCTGCGGTTCAAAGCCAACACCGACTACGTGGACTTCTACTGGACCACACGGAGGCCTTCAAACCGGACCAACAAGTTCAGCGACTCCCCGACTTGTGGGTCTGAGGACGCCGCCGAGCCTCGGCCCAGCCGGCCTCCTGTCTGTGGGTGTTTGAGTGCTGAGAGGTTTGTGGATGCATGTGAACATGTCTGTGTTGAAACAGCAGCTTTTGACTCAGTAACGCTGGTAAAAACCAAGAGCTCCTTTATTTGTGACTTCCACTAAAAAAACTGAAGAAAATAAGTTTGCCAGGGTTCTGACTGATAACAGATTATTAAATAATGAAAATAATCATTTAAATATTCCTTTAAACAATCCTTTTAGGTCTACATTTCCTTTACACTGACTTCTTGATATATGTACAAGTATTTTGGGTGGAATATACCATTAAGCCCGATGTTCAAGGGTTCTTCTGGGAATATACCATTAAACCAACCTTTTAGGTAAATGTTCCAGGATGTTGGGTAGAATATACCATCAGATCAACCTTTTAGGTCTACATTGGAAGATTTTAGAGTAGAATATTACTCCAAACCATCCTTTAGGTCTACATTTAAGGTGGAATACTCCTTTACACCAAGATTTTTTGGTCTACATTGAAGGATTTTAGGTGGAATATTCCTTTGAATGAACTTTTTAAGTTTATGTTCAAGGATGTTGGGTGGAATATACCATCAGACCCACCTCCAAGGTCTACAGTAGTGAATTTTAGGTGGAACATACCATTAAACTCACCTTTTAGGTCTACATTGGAGGATGTTTAGGATGGTATATTCTTCCAAACCAACTTCTCAGGTCTACATTTCAGGTGGAATATTCCTCCATACTAACTTTTTTGGTCTACATTGAAGGATTTTTTTCTAAACAACCCTTTCGGGTCTATATTTGAGGTTTTAGGTGGAATATTCCTTTTAACTAGCCCCTCAGGTCTCTTTGAGGATTTTGGATGGAATACTCAGTTAAACCAACATTTTAGGTGCATGGCCAAGGATTTTTGGTGGAATGTTCCTTTAAGGTGGATGTGTGAGGACCTTGTAGGTGGAATACTTCCTGAAACCAACCTTTTAGGTCAACATTCAAAGATTTAAGTTGGAATATTCCTTTAAACCAACCTAAATTTCATGTTTTGATCATTATCAAGTGAGAAACCTCAATCCAGACTCCTCATAATGATGTTTGAGATTTATGCTGCTGTTATTTGTTTAGTCCAGACTAAATGACAGAAATCCACAACTGTAATTTTATTTCAGGACTCCGTTATTAAATGTCAAAACAATCCATGCGACTCTAAAAACTCAACAGCTGTACAAACTCTAAGGATTTAAACTCTCCACAAGGATCCAAAATAAGTTGGACTTCTACATGAGAGCTTTAATTATTCTTCATCTACTTCCTGAAAAGTTTGGTCAATGAAAAAAGACAAAAACTAATATTTTCAGCTGAACTAAAGACAGACTTTGTGATTTTTCTGCTCACATGTTGTGTTGTTGTAAACTTCCTCTTTCAAATAAATAGCCGCCTAACCCCCTGGAAACCAGCGTTTGTCCTGTTTTTGTGTTGCTCCTCAGCGACCCTAGACAGCCGGGTCGTAATGTCTTTTGAGCAACACACCATACTATGACGTTTTTACAATGATGGTTCTACTATGGAACCAGTTTGACATGTTCAGGTGCTCTTTGTGTGAAAACTCAGAGATTTCAGGTATCAGAAGGTGGTTTTCAGCTTTCTTTGTTAACTTTCTGCTTCAACTTTAAACTAAATTTCCTTCACTAACCCAGCCCTCTGGACTTCCAGTAAGCTGTGTTCCTATTGGCTGTCCAGGTGGCTGCTTGGTGTTATCAGGAACACCTGAGCAGCTCAGTGTCTTCCTGCTTTATTTAGCTGCAGCCAAACATTTCCTCTGCTTCTCTTCACCACAGAACCGGGTTTGGCTCCGTTGCTTTAGTTTGTTTAGGCGTTGGCTTGCAGCTTCCAGCAGTAAAATCGTCTTTAATGTGTTTCTTGGTGTGTTTTAGGGCTTTGTACTGGATAGTTGTCTTGGTAAATGAGGTTCTTTAGCCACAGTTAGCACATGGTGCTAATGTGTGCAGTGATTAGTGGATTTGGTGCACCTGAGTTGTGTTTTTGTCTTGGCTGTAGCGAGTCTTTCAAGGTTTTTGGTCAGACACATTCTGTATTCTTGTTTGAGAACCAACGTTGGTTGTCCAGAAGGTAAGAGTTCCTGACCTGATTCTCTGTTCTCAGAGGTTCTCTGTAGGCTGCAGGAGACTTTAGCATTTGGGTTGTGCTAGTCTGGTTTTTGTATGGTTTCATTTGGACGACTATCTTGAGGCCCCTCCATGTGGTTTAGTGAGGTTTTCTGGAACAGTTCTACAAAGCAACCTGCAGCAGAAGAGACTTTGAGAGTTTTTAGGAAGTTCTGGAGACCAGACTTTAGAGCAGCAGAGACATTTGTCAGCAGTTTGAGCAGGAGAAGGTGAGCTTCAGAGTAGAAATGAGACGGAAACCTTCTTGACCCGTGTGGTGAGGTCCTGTACTGAGAGTTTGAGCAGGTTGTGAAGAGTCTGTAGTTCTTTGGTCTGAAAGCACAAGAAGAGTCGACTCATGAAAGGAGAAAACAGGAGATAGTTGGTTCTTCTGTCGCTCTGCAGTTTCCTTAGACTGAATATCAAGTTTATATTTTAAATGATTTACCATGTGAGCCCAAGAAGACTTCAATAAACTCCCTCCATCCCCTGGACACAACATATTTTATTACCATGTTAAATCTTTTTTTAAAAATGTTTTTGAGTTTTAATCATAGTTTTAGCATAGTTTTTTTCTCTTTGCTTGTTTAGTTTTGTCATCTGTGTAAAAGGTGCTAAACAAATAAAGTTGAATTGATAAACTGAATAATTGACTAACTCATGATTGTGACAACAGAAGTATTTTCATTGTGATTTAAGGGTTTATTTCATTTTTAAGGTTGGGGTTAAAATCTTGACAGAAAAAGAAGATTAAAGAAATAAACTACATAACAAAAAGCAATTAAATCAAAGGAAAAAACTTAATACAATAAAACTTTTAAAAAGTTTCATTATTAAAAAGATTTAAGAAATTTAAGATGTAATTGTCTAATTAAACATTAAATTTTTTAATTAAATGTTTTGTCTTTTTAAAGGTTTAATAATCTAATAAAATGTTTTGCATTTTTAAAAATGTTTAATATTCTTCTTGTTTAATTGTATTTTTTAAATGTTTAATTATGGAAAATATTTTATCTGTAATTTTTAATACTTGTATTTTCAAAATTTTGTTTAATTTCATAATGACATGTATTGTATCTTGTTGAATTATCTAATTCAATATTTTGTCTGTTTAATAGAGTTAAACATTAAATACAATTAAATTATATTAAACAGACAAAATATTATATTACAAATGAAGCATTTAAAAAGAAAATTAAACATTAAAAGGTGGTAAAACATTTAAAAAGAAAAACCTTAAAGATTTAATCGAAACATTAAATATTGGGAAAGGAAAAAAATCTCAAACAAGCCGATAAAACATTTGAAAAAACAAATATTAAAAAGACAAAACATTTGGAAATCAAATCAGACATTAGAAAAGAATAAAAGGTGAGAAAAGAGCAAAACTAAACGTTTAAGAAGAATCAAACTAAAGACAAAACATTTGAAAAGACACCAGTTAGACTTTAGAAGATCAAATTAAACAGAAGAGACAATAAAACAATCAAAAAGAGCAAAAACAGATAAAGCGTTTTCTAGTCTGAAACGAAAACATCAAGTTGTTTCTTCAAACGTTTCCTCTTTCTATGTTCTTGGTTTGATTGTGGATAGATTTACTAAGAACTCATTTCAGAAAACTATTTTCCAGATAAAGTCTACTAGTAGTTGAAGGCATTTATCAAACTGTTACCTTCTGATCTCCACAAACTTTACTGTTCAGTGAAGAGAATCAAAGTTTGTTGAGGATTTCTAAAAAACCCACAGGTGAAGGTCTGAGAAGAACTCAGATGGATGGTGTAAATGTGAAATCAAGACTCATGGTCACAAGTTTTAAGGCTTCTGTTAACTAGAAAGTTCAAACTAACAGAGACGTACTGAGAAACTTTACAAATTTCAGTCCTCAGACTGTCTAAAGGTTCAAACTAACAGAGAAGTACTGGGAAACTTTTAAGATTTCAGTCCTCAGACTGTCTGAAGGTTCAAACGAACAGAGAACTACTCAGGAACTTAGAAGATATCAGTCCTTGGACTGTCTGAAAGTTAAATCTAACAGAGAACTACTGTGGGACTTAGAAAATTTCAGCCCTCAGACTGTCTGAAGGTTCAAACTAACAGAGAACTACTCAGGAACTTAGAAGATATCAGTCCTTGGACTGTCTGAAGGTTCAAACTAACAGAGAACTACTGTGGGACTTAGAAAATTTCAGCCCTCAGACTGTGTGAAAGCTCAGGTCCTGAGGACTCGGGAGGTGTGGAGGCTTTGGAAAGTCTTGGAACTGAGGGTTCCACCCTCCAGCACAAAGGCTGAAGTCCAACCTCCTGAGAAAAACGGTCGAGTTGAGACTCGAGTTAAAAAAAAAACTTGAAAACGACAAAAAATAGATGATAAATG